>NW_006400060.1:2695296-2697470 GCF_000299155.1 Elephantulus edwardii
TTTTTTTACAGAGGTTTTGGATTTCCATTCATTCATTGCCAAAATTTTCTCCCTGCCCACCCCTCCTCACCAGCTCGCTTCCCCCTCCAAAGGGAGAAAAGAAAAAAAAAAAAAGAAAAAATTCCTTCATTAGTATACAATTTCCACGTCCCTTTCCCCCATCCCCCACCCCAAGTACACATCTCTATGCAACCTTAATTCTGGATTCCTGTGCTAACCATAATACTCAATCATATATCACTTCTAATCTGTTCTTATTCATTGTCCAAGTCTAAAATGTATGGCAAGTAATTGAAAAGACCATGGCCTGAATCAGGCACACTTTAGTCTTCAAATTGGTATCATTGCTCTTTAGTATTTTTTGAGAGGTCCCTGACAGCAGGCTTGCCCAAAGCAATACATCTCTTGGTCTCCTTACTGATGGTGCTAAGTATCACATGAACAAGAGCCAGTGATAGCAAAGGATGATGTTTAAGCTACATTGAAGATACTGACAAAAAACAAGGCCGCAGGAATAGATGGTATAATGATCTTTCAACTAGATGCAACCCTGGACTTGCACACCAATCTATGCCAAGAAATTTGGAGGACAGTTGGCTAATTAACTGGATGGAAGAAATCCTTATTTGTTCCCATCCCCAAGAAAGGTGATCAAACAGAATGTGTTAATTATTGAATAATATCACATGCAAGCAAAATATTGCTGAAGTTCATCCAAAAGCAGCTCAACAGTTCATTGACAGACAACTGTTAGAAGTTAGAACCTGAATTTAGAAAAGGCTGTGGCACCAGGGATATATATCACTTCCTGAAGCCAGAGAATAGTTGAAAAATGTCTATTTTTGTTTTATTGACTATACAAAGGCATTTGACTGTGTGTGTGATAAAAAAAATGGCTAACATAGAGAAGAATGAGAATCCTATTCTTAATTGTACTCATACGAAATCTATACCTAGACTAAGAAGCTGTTGTCTGAACACAACAAGGGAACACTGAATGACTCAAAATCAGGAAGAGTGTGAGTCAGAGTTGTATCCTTTCTCCGTACCTATCCAATCTGTTTGCTGAGCAAATAATTCATAAAGCTAGACTTTATGAAAAAGAATATGGTCTCAGGTGCTGAAGAAGACTCATCAACAACATGCATTATGCAGGTAACACAACTTTGTTTACTTGGTTTAAGTAAGGAAGACCTGACATGCTTGTTGAAGACTATTAATAATGATCACATTTCAATAGCCAGAAAACATAGGTTCTTAGTAAAGGGGTCAACAGACAACATCATGATAGACAGAGAAAGGATTGAAACTGTCAACGATCTGATGAGCTTTAGGAAGAACCTAGATGAGATTGATTGACTCAGGAACTGGAGTAATGGTGGTAGGTGTGTCAGAGACAATGAGATTGGTCAAGATAGGGCAGAGCACAGAGCTATTATACATGAGGTCGATATGAGTTACAGGTAATTTGGTGGCACATAACAAGAAAAAAAATACACTGAAATTTATTTGAAATATAGTTTGAGGAACTTTGATTGACATATCCAGTCATCAAAGTACTACCACAATCAAACTATAAAATATTTCCATCATGTCAAAATTAATCCATTTGTAGTCACTTCCTATTTTCCTTTAACCCTTCCCCTATTCCTAGACAACCACTAATCTACTTCCTGTCTGTGTCGATTGGCTTATTCTGCACGTTTCATAGAAATGAAGCATATAGTACGTAACCTTCTGTGTTGCAATTTTTTTCACCTGGTGTGATGTTTTCAAGAGTTACCCATATATCACAATGTATTAAAATTTATTGTTGCTAGTTGCCATCAAATCACTTCTGAACTCAATGTTGCCAAGTGCTGTACCATCTCATAATTTTTAATATATTTGAGTTCATTGATAAAGCTATTATGCCAATTCATCTCCTTCAGGTTTTCCCTCATTTTGCTAACTCTCTACCAAATATGATGTCCTTTTTCAGTGACTGGTCTTCCTGATAATGTGTCCCAAATAAGCGAGATTAAGTATCACTATTGTTAGTGACAGGATAATATCCATACGCATACAAGGAAGTCCAGTGAATAACACTATCATTCAGATATACGCACCAACAACCAGAGCCAAGGAAGAGGATATAGAAGATTTTTACCAACTTTTACAATCAGAGATCGATC
>NW_006400060.1:2698430-2698904 GCF_000299155.1 Elephantulus edwardii
ATTGCCACAGTGCTTGTCAAAGCCAGTTCTGATTAATCTCCTTTGTCAGTGTGTCCTTTACCATTAACTGTCACTCCTCCCTGAGAGAATTCACCCGGATTCATAAGGAAAAGGGGACAGCGTAGTATCTTAGCTACTTCCTGCTGAAAAGGGATGCTGTGAGTTTCAGGGTGAAGGTCTTCTCTCACTACTCTAAAGGGCCCCTTTGGCAATAGAAAACATGTAGACTATCGTGGAGCTTAATTTTGGAATTTAGATGCACTGTTATCAATTGTACTCAGCCATACATATTCATATCCTTGAAGATGTATCGTGGAACTGTTGCAGCCTAAAATACACAAATTTAACTAACAAGTTAAAAAGTACATAAGTCAAAAATTAAAAGCAATAATATTCCAAGTAGAGGTTATAACAGTGGCAGAAATCAAGTTACAGAGGGAAGGTAGTTCTTAAAATAAAAGGTTTATTGACTAA
>NW_006400060.1:2712783-2717005 GCF_000299155.1 Elephantulus edwardii
AGGCCTCAATTTGTGGTTGGCTATTGTAAATGGTATTGCTTTCTTGGTTTCTTTCTCTGAGTTCTCTTTTTTACTGAAGAGGAATCTCACTGGTTTTTGGATATTGATCTTACATACTGCCACTCTACTAAATTGGTCTTCTAGTTCTAACAGTATTTTTGCTGAGTCCTTGGGGTTTTCTGTGTGCACTATCATGCCATCTGCATACAGCAATAATTTAATCATCTCTTTGCTAAACTGAATGCCTTTTATTTTCTTCTCTTGTCACATTGCCCTAGCAAACACTTCCAGTTCACTATTGAAAAGATGTGGGGACAGTGGGTATCTTGTCTGGTCCCTGTTTGCAAGGAAAATGCTTTTAATCTTTTTTCCGTTGAGAATGATATTGGCTCTTGGTTTTGCATATATACTTTTGACTATGTTGAGAAAATTTCCTTCTATTCCAATTTTGCTGAGTGTCTTTATCAGGAAAGAGTACTGGATTTTGTCAAATGTCTTTTCTGAATCAATTGCTAAGATCATATGGTTTTGTTCTTTGCTTTGTTAATATGGTGAATGATGTTGATTATTTTTCTTATGTTTAACTATCCTTGCATAACTGTTATGAATCCCACTTGGCCACGACGAATTATTTTTCTGGTGTACTTTTGTATTCTATTGGCTAGGATTTTCTTAAGGATTTTTGCATCTATACTCATGAAAGATATTGGTCTGTAGTTTTCTTTCTTGGTATTATCTTTGCTTGGTTTTGATATTAGGGTTATGTTTCTTTCATAGAATGACTCTGAGAGTGCTCCTTCTTTTTTCTATTTTTTTAAGTGCTTTAAGTAGAATTGGTGATAGATCTCTTTTGAATATTTGTTAGAATTTAACTGTGAAGCCACCTGGTCCAGGACTTTTTTTACGGGAACGTCTTTTTATGACCTGTTCAATTTCTTCTTTTGTGATGGGTCTGTTCAAGTGTTCTACATATGCCTTGTCAATCTGTGTAGGACATGAGTCTCAAGGAATTTGTTCATTTCTTCTTTCCTATTTACCAGAGTATAGGTATTCATAATATTCAATACTATCTATTTCATCTGGTTCTGTTGTGATGCCACCTCTGTCATTTCTTAATGGAGTTATTTGTGTCTTCTCTTTTTTTACCTTTTATTAAGTTTGCCAGTCCTTTGTCAAATTTAATTGACCCTTTGGAAAACCAGCTCCTGGTCTTATTGATGATTTAAATTGTTTTTCTGTTTTCTATCTCATTGATTACAGCTCTTGTCCTTATAATTTCTTTTTTTCTAGAGGCTGTAGAATTAGATTGTTGTTCTTTCTCTATTTGCTGAATGTATTGAGTTAAATAATTGCTTTCCTTTCTTTCTTCCTTTTGTATGTGTATGCCTATTGCTATGAACTGCCCCCTGGGGACTGCTTTAGCTGTATCCCAGATATTTAGTTGTTTTTTTCATTTTCATATGTTTCAAGGAACTTTTTTATTTCATTATTTATTTCTTTTATTTGGAAGCAGGAGTGGCATTAACGTCCTAAACAACATGGCTCTGAAAACTCTATGAAATTTGATAAATGTTGATAGTTGTGGAGGGGCTGCAGGCCTTTTGTTCATGGGATCTGTATGAGTCAGGCTCGATTCAAAGGTAATCAACAACAACAATGTATAACTAATGTAATTACAAATTTTTATCTACAATTGTAAAATCCCCAAAGCTTTGAAAGCTTTTATTTCTAAGTTTGACACAAACTAATTTGTTGGCAAGCCTGACTTGGCTAGATGTGAGGGTATTTGCAGCTTATTATCTATCCAATTTAATGTAAATAAATTTAAATTTTAATGCAAAAATATTGAGGTGTTTACTATTGTGTTTAAAGCTTTAAAATAATTACTTGAAAAATTTTTACTGCTAAGGCCTACATTAGCAATAACAATTTCCAAGTGAGTAATAATTTCAAGGATTTAAGCATTTAATTTTAGTTGTTCCATTATAATATATCAGAATTAGGATGATCCTCTCTCTTTATCTAAAACTCCTTAAAAGAACAAATGGTTTCAAATTCAATCAAGAACTGTATCCAGTGTTAGCTGAAAGACTTGAAAGAATTCTGGCTTGAAATGCTGCAAGCTTAAGAACAAACAAAATTAATTAAGTGGTTTTCTGAGCAATTAATAATTACAGAATGGAACAATTTATTTTTTTAGCATTTAGAGAAAGTAAACATTAAATGTTACATGCATGTACTCAAGATAGCAAATAAAAATAAGTCAAATATCACTTTGGCTAGACACATGTTAAAATTTGTAATGTTGTTGTTGCTGTTAGATGCCATTGAGTTGAGTATGACTCATAGCCACCCTATGGACAGAAGATCTGTAACCAGTCCTGTCCTGCACCATCCTCACACTTTCTGATCACACAAGATCCCATTGCAGCAGTCACCTTGTCAATCCACCTGGTTAGGGTCCTTCCTCTCCTTCCCAGACCCTCCACCCTTCCCCACATCATTTCCCTCTCCAAGGAATAGCACTGCCTAGCAATATGTCCAAATTATGTGAGGTGAAGCCTCATCATTCTTACCTCCAAAGAGCACTCCAGCTGCACCTTCTCCAAGACATATCTGTTGGTTTTCTTGACTGTCCATGGGATATTCAGTGCTCTTCACCACCACCACAGCTAAAAAGCATCAATTTTTTTTCTGTCATCTTAATTCATTGTCTAGGTCTCAGATGCATAGATAGTAATCAGAAAGACCATGGCCCGAATCAGATGCACCTTAGTCCTCAAACTGACATTACAACTCCTCAGTAATTTGGAAAGGTCCCTAACTGCAGACTTTCCCATTGCATAGTGTCTCCTTATTTCTTTATTGCTCCTATCAAAGGTGTTAACTGTAGATCCAAGCAAGATGAAACTGTTGACAGTTTCAGTCTCCTCTCCATCTTTGTTTTCTTGATATTGAGACACAACCCATACTGAAGGCTACATTCCCTGATCTTCTGCAACAAGTGCTTCAAATCCTTCTCCTTAGAGAAAGCAAGTTTGTGTCATCTGCATATTGATGAGTCTCCCTTCAATCCTGATGCCACACTCCTTCTCCAGAAGGTCCAGCTTCTAAAAAAATTTACTCAGCATATAGAACAGGTATGGAGACAGAATACATTCCTGATGCATTACTTTCCCAATTCCAAACCACACAGTGCTCCCCTGTTCCATTTGTACAACAGCATCCTGGTCAAGGTATAGGTTCCTTATGAACACAATCAAGTGCTTTGGGATTCCCATTCTTCTCAAATGTCAGTCACAACTTGTCATGATTCACACAGTCAAATGTCTTTGCCTAGTCATTAAAACACAAATAGACATTCTTCTGGTATTCTTTACTTTCAGCCAGGATCCATTTGATATCAGCAATGATGTCCCTGGTACCACAGCCTCTTCTAAATCCCGCTTGAACTTCTGGCAGTTCCCTAGCTATGTACTGTTCCAGCCATTTTGGAATGATCTTCAGTAGTATTTTGCTAGCATGTGATATCAATGATATTGTTCGATAATTTCCACATTCAGTTGGATCACCCTTCTTGGGAATGGGAACCAATATAGAGCTCTTCCAATCCATTGTCCAGACAGCTGTCCTCCAAATTTTCTGGCATAGACTGGTGAGCACATCCAAGGCTGCATCTTTTAATTGAAACAAGTCAATTGGTATCCCATCGATTTCTGGGGCCTTATTTTTTGCCAATGCTTTCAAGGCAGCTTCCACTTCCTCTTTCATTACCATTGGTTCCTGTTCATATGGTACTTCCTGAAATTTTTCTATGTAAATCAATTCTTTCTTGTACAGTGGCTCTGTGTATTCACTCCATCTTCTTTTGATATTTTCTGGGTCATTCAGTACATCACCCATAGCATCTTTCAACATTGAGACACAAGGCCTAAATTTGTTTTTCAGTTCTTTTGGCTTGAGAAATGCAGAGACAATTCTTTCCTTTATATTGTCTAGTTTCAGATCTTTGCACATTCCATAATAATACTTTGCTTTGTCCTCCCAAGCTGCCCTTTGAAACCGTCTGTTCAGCTCTTTTATTTTGACATGTTTTCCTTTAGATTTGGCTTCCTGATGTTCTACTGCAATATTTGGATTTCACTGACATCCATTTCAGGGTCTTTTCCTCCTCTGTTTTTGAAATAAACTTTTGCTTTATTTATGGATGAAATTTTTTTTT
>NW_006400060.1:2721360-2726193 GCF_000299155.1 Elephantulus edwardii
CGCTATGAGTCGGAAACGACTCGATGGCACATAACAACAACAACAACTTGTTCATGTGAATTTATTTTTTAAAAACATAAGAAATATTTTATTTTAATTTTCCATTGTTGCACATTTTCCTTCCCCCTCTCTCCACCCCTCCCCACAATGCACTCCTTGTTCCAGAATCATAGATTCTTTTTGGACAGTTCTTTCCCTTATCTGATCTAATGGAGTATTTATTATCTATCCACTCTTTCCCCATTCTTTTCCCAACTCCTCCATGTTTGTTCTGCTGCTTTGTGGTTTTTTTTAAAGCAGTGTTATGCAGTATTTGTCCTTTAGTGATAGATATTTCACTCATCATAATGTCCTCCAGGCTCCCCATGTTGTGTAATGTTTTGTGGGTTCATTGTTTTTCACCACTGCATAATATTCCATCATGTGAATGTACCATAGTTTTTACTATTCTTTCATTTGTTGATGGACACTTGGATTGCTTCCATCTCTTTGCTATTGGGAATAACAGAGCAATAAACATGGGTGAGTATACATCTGTTTGAATCATCTCTCTGGTTTCGCTAGGGTATATTCCCAGTAGTGGAATTGTTGAATCAAGTGGTATTTCTACTTCCAACTTTTTTAGAAGGTGCCAGACTGCCTCCCATAGTGGCTGTGTGATTGTATATCCCTGCTAGCAGTGAATAAGAGTTTTGATCTCTCCCCAACCTCACCAACATTTGTTTTTTGCTGCACTGTTTAACTTTACTCTTGTTGCTGGGGTGGAATGACATCTCATAGGTGTTTTGATTTACACCTCTCTGATAACTAGAGATTCTGAATATTCTTCATGTGTGTATTTGCCATCGAATGTCTTCTTTGGTGAAGTATCTATTCATATCCTGTGCCACTTTTGCAATTAGGTTGTTTGCCTTTTTTGGGTTGAGGTGCTGGAGTATTCTATAGATTTTAGATATGAGTCCCTTATCAATATCATTGCCAAATATTTTTTCCCAGTCTGTGGGTTTCCTTCTTAACCTGTTGGAGAAGTGTTTTGATGTGCATAAGGATTTGATTCTTAGAAGGTCTTATTCATCTATTTTATTCCCTCCTGGTTGTAGAATTTTCGTTGTGTCTTAGCTTTTCTACAATAAATTTTACAGTTTTTCGTTTTATTTCTAGGTCCCTGATACACTTTGAATTGGTTTTCATGTATGGTGTGAAGGTGTGCATCTTGCTTAAATTTTCTGCAGATGGTTTTCCAATTTTGCTAACATTATTTGTTCAAGAGACTGTCATTCCCTCACTTAACTAATTTCATCTCCCTAAGAACAGTTGACCGTAAATAGATGAGCTAATTTCTGAGTTCTCAATTGTATTCCATTGATCTGTTGCTGCACCAGTGCCATGCTGCCTTGACCACCATGGTCCTGTAGTAGAATTTGAGATCAGGGAGTGAGATGCCTCCTAACAGGTTGTTATTTTTTTGTAGTTGCCTACCCCCGCCTTCTTATTTAAGGCCCCATTCCATTCCAGATAAAATTGGAATTTTTTTTCCCCTTCTCGTTGAATGGATATCTGTATTGGGATTACAATAAACTTGTAGATTGCCATTGATAGAAATATCATTATCACGATATTGAACCTTCCTATCCATGAGCAGGTATTACTTGAATTTCTCCAGGTCTCTTTTTGTTTTTTGTAGTAATGCTTTGTAATTTTCTTTGTGTAAGTGTTTTCTGTCTTTACTTATTCCCAAATATTTTTTGTGATTGTTGTTCTTGTTGTTGTTGTTATGTGCCATAGAGTCGCTTGCGACTCACAGCAACCCTATGTTCAAGAGCCCTAAATGCCGTTCTATCCTGGACCAACCTTGCTGTCTCAAACACACTCATTCCCACCACTCCACTCACAGAATCAATCCGTCTCATCAAGGGTCTTCCTCTCCTGTGCCGTCCCTCCACTCTCCCAAACATGATGTCCCATTCCAAGGACCAGCCCCTCCTTGCAACATGTCCAAAGTATGTCAGAGGAAGCTTCAGAATCCTTGACTCCAAGGAGTATTCTGGCTTCACCCTCTCCAGGAAAAACCTGTTTGTTCCCCTAGCAGTCCAGGGTATATTCAACACTCATCTCCAGGACCACAGCTCAAAGACATCAATTCTCTTTCTATCATCCCTATTCATTGTCCAACTCTCCGATGCATAGCATGTAATTGCAAAGACAATAGCCTGGATCAGGCGCATCTTAGTCTCAAGACTGATTTCATTGCTCTTCAGTACTCTTCAGAGGTCCCTCACAGCTGACTTCCCCAATGCAATTCGTCTCTTGATTTCTTGGCTGCTGTTACCAAGAGTGTTGACAGTGGAACCAAGTAAACTAAAACTGTTAACTATCTCAGTCTCGTCACCATCCGTACTGATGCTGCCAATTGCCCCAGTGGTGAGAATCTTTGTTTTCTTGATGTTGAGCTTCAATCCATATTGAAGACTGAGTCCTTGACCTTCTTCAGCAAGCACTTCAAGTTCTCCTCACTTTCAGCAAGCAGGTTTGTGTCATCTGCATAACTCAGGTTGTTGATGATTCTTCCACCAATCCTGATGTC
Source organism: Elephantulus edwardii (assembly GCF_000299155.1). Taxonomy (NCBI): domain Eukaryota; kingdom Metazoa; phylum Chordata; class Mammalia; order Macroscelidea; family Macroscelididae; genus Elephantulus; species Elephantulus edwardii. The sequence continues at coordinate 2,723,945 of NW_006400060.1, forward strand.
ACATTCCTCCTCGTACAGCCCAGCATCTCGGATGATCTGTTCTGCATACAGATTGAAACGGTATGGAGACAAAATACATCCCTGAAGGACCCCTTTCTTGATTTTGAACCATCCAAAGTCTCCCTGCTCTGTTCTGACGACTACCTCTTGGTCCAAGTATAGGTTTTGCATTAGCACAATCAAATGTTCTGGGATTCCCATTCTTCTCAGAGTCAGCCACAGCTTGTTGTGATCCCCACAATCAAAAGCTTTTGCATAGTCAATGAAGAAGCACAGATAGACACTCTTCTGGTATTCTTGTCTTTCGGTTAAGATCCATCTATCATTAGCTATAATATCCCTAGTATCACGACCTCTTCTCAATCCAGCCTTCACATCTGGAAGTTCTCTATTGGCATATTGTTCCAAATGTTTTTTGAATAATTTTCAGCAGAATCTTGTTTGCATGTGATATCAATGATATTGTTCAATAATTTCCACACTCTGTTGGGTCACCTTTCTTTGGAATGGGAACAAATACCGATCTCTTCCAGTCAGCTGGCCAGCTGGCTCTCATCAAGATTTCCTGGCACAACTTAGTGAGCACATCCAGGGCAGCATCTGTTTGTTGAAATAAATCAATTGGTATGCTTTCAACTTCCAGAGCCTTGTTTTTTGCCAATTCCTTCATAGCAACTTGAACTTCCTCCTTCATCACCATAGGCTCTTGCTCATATGTTATTTCATGAAATTCCTCTGCGTCAACCAATTCCTTCTGATGCAGTGACTCTGTGTACTCCTTCAATCTTTTTTTGATACTTCCTGGATCATTCAACATTCTACCCAAACTGTCTTTAAGTATTGCCACCCATGGCTTGAATTTGTTTTTCAACTCCTTCAGTTTAAGTATATGTGCTGCCGAAGCAAGCACTCAACTCCTTCAGTTAAAGAAACGCTGAGCAAGTTCGGCCCTTTTGATTTTCTGACTCCAGCTCTCTGCACATTTCATTATAGTATCTCGCTTTGTCGTCCCTAGCTGCCTTTTGAAATTTTCTGTTCAGCTCTTTGATTTTATTTCTTCCTTTCTTTAGCTTGGGCTTCTCAGCGTCCCAGTGCAATACTCAGAGTCTCATCTGACATCCATCTTTGTCTTTTCTTCTTCTTCAGCCTTTGTAATGATCTTTTGCATTCTTCATGGACGATTTTCTTGATATCCTCCCAGAGCTCAATTTGGTCTACGCTCATTGGTGCTCAAGGCCTCAAAACTGTTCCTGAGGTGGTTTTGAAATTCGAGTGGGACAGACTTAAGGTCAAATCTTGGTTCCCGTGGACTTGGTTTAATTTTCAACTTCAGCTTGAACTTACATATGAGTATTTGGTGGTCTGTCCCACAATCAGCACCCGGCCTGGTTTTCACTGCTGATATTGCGCTTCTCCAGCGAGTCTTTCCACGAATGTAATCTATTTGATTCCTATGCATACCATCAGGTGAGATTCATGTGTATAGCCTGTGTTTATGTTTCTTATAAAAGGTATTTACAATATATAAATAATTGAATGTGCAGAACTCTATCATTCTATCCCCAGTCTCATTTCTCTTACTGAGCCCATGTTTTCCACCTACTGTTTGCGACTTTTGCTTTCCATTCACCCATTATTATCAATGCATCTTGATTGTAATTGGTGTTGGTTTCCTTAGCTCCATATTTATATTCTCTTTGTCACTGTAGAGAAATCTAACTGATTTTTGTATGTTGATTTTGTACCCTGCTAATTTGCTGAATTGGTCAACTATGTCTAATCATTTTCTCACTGATTCATTAGAGCTTTCTAAGTATGCTATCATATCATCTGCATATATAGTTTTACCTCCTCTTTGCCAACATCTTTTTATTTCCTTCTCTTGCCTTATTGCTCTTACTAATGCTTCCAATACAGTACTCAGTAGCAGAGATGATAGTGAGCAACCTTGCTTAGTTCCTGTTCTCAAGGGGAGTGCCTTTAATCTCTCTCCATTGAGAACAATGTTGTTTCTTGGTTTGGCGTATATACATTTTACTTTGTTGAGGAAATTTCTCTCTAGTCCTATTTTGTTGAATATTTTAATCAGGAAAGGCTGTTGAATTTTGTCAAAAGCCTTTTCTACATCAATTGATAGGATCATGTAGTTTTTGTTCTCTTCTTTGTTGATGTGATTGTGGTTGTTTGTTGTTGTTATGTGCCGTCGAGTCGTTTTCGACTCATAGCGACCCTATGCACAACAGCCCTAA
>NW_006400060.1:2728688-2730677 GCF_000299155.1 Elephantulus edwardii
GCAGAGTAATATATCATATGGTCATCTGACTCAAAATGCCCCATGCCAGTCCATCTCATCTCTCCAATGCCTAATATGTCAATATTTATGCGTTCCAATTGTTTTTCTTATGTTGAACCATCCTTGCATACCTGTTATCAATCCCACTTGGTTAGGATAAATTATTTTTTATATACTGTTGTATTATATTGTTCAGGATTTTATTGATGATTTTTGTGTCTATGTTCATGAGAGGTATTGACCCATAGTTTTCTATTTTGGTATTATCTTTACATGACTTTGATATCAGAGTTATGTTGTTCCATAGAACGAGTTTGTGGTTGTTGTTGTTGTTTTTAAGTGCCGTCGAGTCGCTATGAAGGAGAGTCCTCGATGCTTGGGTACCTTTCGTCCTCTCTCCAGGTTCATAGGGTTTCTGGAGGCAATCTGTTATGAAAGTGGATGCCACTCCTCCTTCCAAGCTTGTTTTAATCGGGGAGCTCCACCCCACTCTCTGTCTGCATTGGGTAACTAACGATTAACACATTTTGACACATCAGTGTCACAGTGTTCAGCCTCACAGCAACCAAAAGTGAAGGTGGGACGGCATCTTGTACACCAGGGCTATGCGACCTAGAGGTATGTCTGAACAAAAACAATGAAAGATAGGCCCGAGGGCCCCAGATTAAAAGTCACCCCCCTTTGGTTTGGTAGCATTGCTTTCTGTCCACTGGTCCAGCTGATCTCTCTCTCTGTACTGGTATTATTGTTGTTAATTGCTGTCCAGTCACAGGCGACACACAGCGTTAGCCACTCATATTCAAACAGGGTGTTGTTCAGCTTCCAGGTGTATGGTTTTCCCCCATTGTCATCTCATTATTTTTAATTTTGTAGCACTGTGGTCTGAGAAAATGTTTTGAATTATTTTTATGATTTTAAATTTTTAATTGCTTTGTGATTTAAAATATGATCTGTTCTGGAGAATGTTCCTTGTGGACTGGAGAAGGATGTATAATGATTTTTTTAAAAGTGTATTAGCCTGTATATATCTATGAGATCATGTTGGTTAATCGTGTGGTTTAATTCTTTGGTATCATTTTAATTTCTTTTTGGTACTTCTGTCTTTTCTTGGGAGTGGTGTATTGAAGTTTCTTACCACTCTATTGGTGTTGTCTATTTCTTCTTTTAGTTCTGTTAATTTTTTTCCATGTCTGTCATTTGGTATATAGATATTACTTGTAGTTGTGTCCTTTTGTTCTACCGACACTTTAAACATTATACAGTGTCCTTCTGCGCCCTTTGTGATAGTTTTTACATTGAAATCTATTTTGTTTGAAATTAATATTGCTACTCATGCTTTTTAATAGTGACAATTTGCCTGGTATATTTTTTCTTCTCTTTGATTTTTAGTTTGTCTTTATTTTCACTTTTAAAATGTGTCTCTTATAGACAGCATATTGATGGGTTTCGTTCTTTTAATCCAACATGCTACTCTTTCTCTTCACTGGTGCATTTCATTCACCATTCACATTCAGTGTAACTGTTGAGAAGCATGGTTTTAACTGTATAATTTTGTTGGGTTCCTTTTGGTATTATTGCTGGTTACTTTGATCCAGCCTCCTTTGTGTGACATCTGTATGAGAAGGATTTCCTTCAGTATTTCCTGCAACATTTGTCTTGTTTTTACAAACTCCCTTAGTTTCTGCTTTTTGGAGACTACCTAGATCTCAACATCATATTTCATGGACAGTTTTGCTGGGTAAAATATTCTTCCTTTGAAAGTTGTGATCTTTGAAAGTTTGATATATTTCCATCCACTCTTTCCTCCTCTCCTCTCCTCTCTTCTCATTTGAAAGTTGTGCTCTTTGAAAGTTTGATGCATTTCCATCCATTCTTTTCTTTTCTTCTCTCCTCTCCACTCCCCTCTTCTCCTCTCCTCTTTTGAAAGTTATGCTCCTTGAAAGTTTGATACATTTCAGTCCATCTTTTCTTTTTTCTTTTCTCTCCTCT
>NW_006400060.1:2730987-2743744 GCF_000299155.1 Elephantulus edwardii
TTTCCTTTCCTTTCCTTTCCTTTCCTTTCCTTTCCTTTCCTTTCCTTCCCCTGCCCCTTTCCCTTTCCCTTGCCCTTCCCCTTCCCCCTTCCCCCTTCCCTTCCCTTCCCTTCCCTTCCCTTCCCTTTCCTTTCTTTCCTTTCTCACCTCTCCTCTTCTGTCCTCCCTTCCCCTCTCCTCTCCTCTCTTCTCTTCTTTTCTCGTGGTGTACCACCAAGTCATATTCAACTGGCATAAGAGGAGATTGTCCCCCCTTCTCCAGGAAAGTATCTAATGGATTCGAACAATGTGTGCCTTCAGGATTGCAGCACAACTTCTTGACATTAGGCTACCAGAGCTCCCTTCATCCACTGTTTTCTTATTGTTATGGTTTCTGCTGAGAATTTTCTCTTAATCTTACTTGCTTTCCTTTATAAGTTACTCTCCATTTTTGCTAGCTGCTTTCAAAATTATCTTTTTGTCTTTTATTCAGATGAATTTGACTGTGATATGCTTTGGTGTTTGCCATTTGAGGTCTATTCTATATGGAGTTTTTCAGGGTTTTTTTTGTGTATATATATTCTCTCATTTTTCATTATTCCTGGGAAGTTTTCTTCTAGTAACTCTTCCACAACTTTCTCAGTGTCTTTTTTTCTTCTCCATCTTGTTCTGAGATTCCAATTATGCACATATTTTTCCTCTTGATGGTGTTCCACATTATTCTTAGGCTTTCTTCATCTTCCATCCTTTTTAATTCTGATTTTTGCTCTAGCAAGTTTGTACTGAGAGCTCTCTCATCTAATTTGCTGATTCTGTGCTCCATCTCTTTAATTTTGCTCATCTGTTGCTCCATGTGCTTGTTAGGCACTGGTCTTAGTAGTCTGGATTGCAGTTTCTTGTTTTTCTACAGTTTCCAATACCCTATTTGTTTTGTCTGCATTGTCTTGGATTGATTTTTACTTTATGATCCTCTTGGATTTTGCTTGTAGAATCCTGCAATTCTTTGAGGTGTTGGGTTTTTTTGTGGGTTTTTTCCCCCATTGAAAAATAGTCAATCACTGTTATTTTAAATTTGTGTAAGAGAGTTCCATCAGACTTTCCTGCTTTAGGAAATCCATTGATTCTATGTTGTGGTAACATTTTTGGGGCAAAATCTTGTTTTGACTATGCTATGTGTAGACTGTGAGGTAGTCTGTTTCTTCCATACCATTAATGCAATAAAATCTTTCCTTGCCTGGACCCTAACTTATTTTTGCTCTCACTATATTGGCAGTGATGGGGGTTGGGGGTTGGGAATTGGGGGCTGGGGTGGAGTGGGGTCGGGGTAGAGTTGAGGGTAGGGGGTGGCAGTTGGGCTCACTGCTCCAAAAGAGGGAAGGGCAGCTTACCCTGCCTGGGTTTCTCTTATGTCCCTGGGCTCAGGGGAAGACTTGCTTCAGTTGGGGAGCTCAACACTCCAATAGGGAGGGGAAGGGCAATTCACTGTGCCTGTGGTCCTTCTCTCTGGTTCAGTGGAAAAGTTTACTGGATCTGGGAAATTGGAGCAATTGCTTTTGTTTACTCCTCAGTGATCCCCTGGTTAAGATTTCTGGGGTAGAATGTTTGTTGTTTTCTGATTGCAGCCCTCTCTTCTGAAATCTGTTGCCCTCCTTGGGCTGAGAAGTGATGTGGACAGGCTTCCTCACGCTCTTCATAACTCGAGCTGATGTTTTACAGGAAGGACCTTGTCTCTATTCTTCTGCTCCAAAACTCTATTCTTCTGGATGCTGATTCCTGGGCCCTTCTCATTAAGGCACATAGCTGGCAGAACAGGATATCCCTAGGGAGAGTGATGTCTTGGCTGGATCCCAAATGTTGATGTTGTTTCTTTGGTGTTCAAGAATGAGGTGGGACTAGGCAGTGACAGAAACTGAGGCTGTTGTCACCTTATAAAAATGCCTCACATTAAAATGGTGGGAGGCAAGTCTGGTGGGTTCCTGGAGCAGAGTTTCATGCAGAGGTGTAGGTTTTGGAAATTGCCAGCTGCCAAATCCAGGCTATAAGCTTCTAAGGGAAACCAGGAAGTGTCAGAGGCTAGGGTGTTCACTGGGTGGGGTGGGGCTGGGCAGTGTCACCAATCAAAGGTGTTGTCACCTGACCAAGATGTGACTGATTAAAATGAGCTGTGGTGGTGTCAGTATATTAGTAAATTTTTAATAGAGAATACTGTTCAATGATTCAACATGGAAAAGTGGGATAATATGTTTAGTAATAATTAAGCTATGAAGTAGTATTCAGTGCAAATCAAACCTAAGCTTTGTCCCATTTTGTTTCTGACAATCATTTTGGTTCTGTGTATGGTGAGAAATGTGGATCTTGCTTCAATTTCTTCAGGTAAAAGTCCAGTTTTGCCAGCACCATTTGTTGTAAAGGTTGTCATTTCCCCATTTGATAAGCTTCATTTCACTTTTGAACGCAAGTTGACTGTAGGTTGTTGTTGTTATGTGCCGTCGAATCGCTTGCGACTCATAGCGACCCTATGTACAACAGCCCTAAACTCTGCTCTGTCCTGTGCCAATCGCACTGTCTCTGACACTCCCATCCCGATTACCCCAGTCACTGAATCAGTCCACCTCATAGAGGGCCTTCCCCTCCTGCGCTGTCCTTCCACCCTCCCAAGCATGATGTCCTTCTCCAAAGACCAGTCTCTCCTTACAACATGTCCAAAGTATGTTAGATGGAGCCTCAGAATGGGCCAAAATGATGACAAACTAATATGTTGAGAAATTATGGTACATTCACATGATGGAATACTATGTAGCACTCAGGAGCAAAGATTTTTTAAAAAGACTATGTAACATAAGGAAAGCTAGAAAGCATTTTGCTGAGTGAACGAATTCAGTCTTATAAAGACAAATACTGCACCTTAGTCTTTAGACTGTCATCATTGCTCTTCAGCTGACCTTCCAACTTTCCAAACACAATATCCCTTTCCAAGAAAAGACCACTCCTAAAAACACACTCAAAATATTTGAGGCAAAGCTTTACTATGCCCAAGGAAAACTGTGGCTACATTCTTTCCAATAACTTAAAAGCATAGCTTCTTCTTCTGTAATCTTTATTCATTGTCCAGCTCTCAGATCTCAGATCAATCAGCAAGTGATTGAAGAGACCATGGCTTGAATCAGGTGTAGTTCAGTCTTTAAACTGATATCCTTGCTTTTTGGTACCTTGTAGAGGTTTCTTGTTGTTGTTAAGTGCTGCCTAATCACTTGTAACTCATAGCAACCCTATGTACAACAGCCCTGAAACCTGCTCTATCCTGTGCCAACTTTACTGTCTCTGACACACTTACCCTCACTACCCCAGTCACTGTATCAATCCATCTCATCAATGGTCTCCCTCTCTTTCTCTATCCCTCCACACTTCCAAGCATGATGTCCCTCTCCAAGGACCAGTCCCTCCTTGCAAAATGGCCAAAGTATGTCTCAGAATCCTTGCCTTCAAAGGAGCAGCCTGATCTCCCCCTTTCTAGGATGAACTTGTTTGTTCTTCTGGCAGTCCATGGGATATTAAACACTCTTCTCCAGGACCACATTTCAAAGACATCAATTATCTTTCTACTCTCCCTAGTTATTGTCCAGCTCTCTGACACATAGCAAACAATTGCAAAGACTATGGCGTGGATCAGGTGCACCTTTTTCTCCAGACTGACTTCGTTGCTCTTCAGTACTGTGGAGAGGTCTCTGACAGCATAATTTCCCAGTGTAATTCATCTCTTGATTTCCTGGCTGCTGGTACCAAGAGTGTTGATTGTGGAGCCAAACAAACTAAAGCTGTTAACAATCTCAATCACTTCACCATCTATCATCACACTGCCAATTGGCCCAGTGGTGAGAATCTTTGTTTTCTTTTTTTTTCCCAGTGTTCAAGCACTTTATTAATCAGATAGGGAAACTCCATATTGTTGAACATACTAGCTTGTTACAATCAAGTGGACGTCACTTGTTTACAAAGTGAAAGCTGGCAAGTCTAGTTGCTCATCTTCAGCAGTGAAAAGTTCTGTAACATTCACAGAATAATGGACAATAAAGGTTATACAAAACTTAGAACAGAATCGTGACAGATCTCACACAATTCATCCTTTACTTTGAAAATGCACATATATCCTTATCTATAAAAATGACCAGGCTGTTACTAGCTAGATACACATTTCATTCAGGTATTTTTTATTGCCACTGACTGGCTTGTTTGATTAAAAATAACCCAACCATAACCACAGAGAAGAGGTTTCAAGGAAAAGTACTGTGAAAAAATATGTCTCCGTGACCCTTCTTATGCTGTCAAGTCACAATACTTTCACTTTTTTATCCATTTTAAACCCAAGAGTCCCCATTTTGACTTTTTTTTTTCTTAGCTACACTAAACATCAGTCCTAGAGAAAACGCTGAAAATATTAAATAGACTGTGAAGTAGTAAAGCAATCCAATGAGGCTGTAACAATCCAGAAACTATTTTAACTTGGGTAAATGGCAGAATCTTTGTTTTCTTGATGTTGATCTTCAATCCATATTGAAGGCTGTAGTCCTTGATCTTTTGTAGCAAGAGCCTCAGGTTCTCCTCAGTTTCGGAAAGCAGCGTTGTTCCATTTGCACAACGTAGAGGTTCCTAGCAGCAGATATCCCCCAGTGGAATGTGTCTTTTAATTTCTTGACTGCTGGTACCAAAGATGTTGACTGTGGATTTAAGTAAGATGAAATCATTGAGAACTCTTCATTTCTCTGGATGTCCAGTGGTGAGGATTTTTGTGTTCATAATGTTGAGATGTAATCCATTTTGAAGGTTGTAGTTTTTTTATCTTCTGCTACAAGGGTTTCAGGTCCTTTTCACTTTCAGCAGGCAAGGCTGTGCCATCTGTTTAATGTATGCTGTTATGTCTTCCTCTGATCTTGTTGCCACATTCTTTTTTATAAAGTCCAGCTTCTTGGAGGATTTGTTCAGCCTACAGATTGAAAATGTATGGAGAAAGGATACAACTCTAATATCCTCTTTTCTTGATTTTGAATCAGGCACTGTTCCCTTGCTCTGTTCTTACAGTAGCTTTTTAGTCTAGGTATAGGTTTTGCATGATGAGCACAGTCAGGTTTTCTGTGATTCCCATTCTTTTCAATGTTAGCCATAATTTTTTTACGATCCACACAGTCAAATGCTTTTCTATAGTCAGTACAGCACAAATAGATATTTTTCTGATGTTCTCTGCTTTCAGCCAAGATTCATGCACAATGCTCGTTTTCTATTTAGGGAGCCTCTAAAGCAAGGGCGCTCTGTTAGCTTAGTGGTAACAAGCTGCACTACAATTCCAAAGGTGATTGTTATGTGGCACCCTTAGTGTTGCCTGCAATTCATAGTAACCATATGTACAACAGCCCTATACCCTGCTATATCCTATGCCAATCTCACTGTCTCCAAAACACCTTCCCCCAATTACCCCAGTCACTGAATCAATTTATCTCATCTGGGGTCTTCCTATCTTGCACTGTTGCTCCACCCTCTCAAGCATAATGTCCCTCTTCAAGGACTGGTTTCTCCTTGCAACATTTCCAGAGTATGTCAGATGAAGCTTCAAAATTATTGCCTCCAAGGAGCAGCCTGGTCTCACCCTCTCTAGGATGAATTTGTTTGTTCTCCTAGCTGTCCAGCAACACAGCTCAAAGGCATCAACTCTCTTTCTATCATCCCTAGTCATTGTCCAGCATCCTGACATTTGCAAGCAATTTCAAAGACCGTGGCCTAAATGAAGTGCACCCTAGTTTCCAGACCGACATCATTGCATTTCAGTAGTTTGGGGAGCTCTCTGACAGCATAGTTTTCCAATGCAATTAATCTTTCAATTTCCTGGTACCAAGTGTGTTGATTGTGGAGCCAAGCAAACTAAAGCTGTTAACAATCTCTGTCTCTTCATCACCTGTCATGATGCTGCCAATCAGCCCTGTGGTGAGAATGTTTGTTTTCTTGATGTTGAGTTTCAATCCATATTAAAGGCTGCAGTCCTTGACCTTGTGCAGCAAGGTCCTCCTCAGTTTCAGCAAGCAAAGTTGTGTTATCTGTATAATTCAGATTCTTATACCACATTTCTTGTCTTAGAGCCCAACCTTCTGGATAATCTGTTCTGCATAGGTTGAAAAGGTATGGAGATAGTACACATCCCTGGTGTTCATCCTTCTCAATTTTCAGCCATGCAGTGTTTCCTTCACATAAGCACTATCAAGTGTTCTGGGATTCTGATTCTTTTCAGAATTAACCACATTTTGTTGTGACCCACACAGTCAAATGCCTTTGTGTAGTCAATGAAACACAGGTAGACATTCATTTTGTACTCTCTGTTTTCAGCCAAGATCCATCTAACATTAGCTATAGTATCCCCAGTACCACAGCCTCTTCTAAACCCAGCCTGAACTTCTGGCAGACCACAAACTACTCATATGCTAGTTCAAGCTGAAGCTAATGAAAATTAAATCAAGTCCATGGATCTAAAATTTGACCTTCAGTCTATCCCACCAGAGTTTCAAAGCCATCTCAACAACAGGTTTGAGGCCTTGAACACTAAATAACAAAGACCAAATGTACTGTGGAGTTTATCAATAATATCATCCAGGAAGAATGCAGTGAATAATAGTTACTCACAATGATAATTATTATCATTGTCATTAAAAAAAAACAGAGGAAGAAGAAAAGGCCAAGATGAATGTCGGAAGAAACTCTGAATATTGCACTACAGCACCAGGAAGCCAAAGCAAAGGGTTTAAGGAGCTGAATAGGATTTTTCAAGGGAAAGCACGGGAAGACAAAGTAAAGTATTATTATGAAATGTGCAAGGAGCTGGAGTCAGAAAACTTAAGGGGCTGAACTTGTTCACATTTTTTTAATATTAATATAGTTCTTTATTTACAAAATTCAAACACATTGTTTTCCAGAATAGATTCTTCCAATTTCTCTCACCCCACCACCTATTAAATTGTGCAACCTCATGATTAATCCCCCTCCTTCCCCTGCACATCCTCATTCGTCTTTTTACACACCCCACCTTGGATTCTTATGCTCATTCTACAATAATAGTTTTATACAATATTTGTCCTTATAAGACTGAGTTTGTTCAGAATGATTGTACCATTTTACAGTCCCACCAACAATATATAAGAGTTTCTTTCTCACCACATCCTCTACAACATTTATTACTTGCTGACCTTTTAACTTTGCCACTGTTACTGGAGTGAGATGGTACCTGATTGTGCTTTGGTTTGCATCTGTCTTATTGTTAGTGATTTTGAGCATTTCTTCATGTGTCTGTTTGCCATTCTAATGTCTTCCTCTGTGAATTTCCCCCCCCCATGTCTTTTGCCCATTTTGTAATTGGGTTATCAGTCTTCTTATTGAGGAGGGCCAGGAGTATTCTGTAAAATTTTGTTATGAGAGTATTGTTTGAGATGGCATTACCAAATGTTTGTTCCCAGTCTGTGGGTTTTCTTTTCACCCTGCTGGAAATAGTTTTTGATGTGCATAGAGATTTAATCTTTAGAAGTTCCCATGCATCAAATTTATTCTCTTCAGCTTGTGCATTCCTAGCTGTATTTGGCAGTCTCTATACCTTGTCTACATACCTTTTCAATCTGTATGCAGAACAGGTCATCTGAGACACTGGGCTGTACGAGGAGGAATGTGGCATCACGATTGGTGGAAAGGGCATCAACAACCTGCGTTATACAGATGACACAACCTTGCTTGTTGACACTGAGGAGGACCTGAAGCGCTTGCTGCAGAATGTCAAGGACTGCAGTCTTCAATATGGATTGAAGCTGAACATCAAGAAAACAAAGATTCTCACCACTGGGGCAATTGGCAGCATCAGTATGGATGGTGAAGAGATTGAGATAGTTAACATTTTTAGTTTACTTGGTTCCACAGTCAACACTCTTGGTAACAGCAGCCAGGAAGTCAGGAGATGAATTGCATTGGGAAAGTCAGCTGTGAGGGATCTCTTAAGAGTACTGAAGTGCAACGACTTCAGGCTGGAGACTAAGGTGTACCTGATCCAGGCTATAGTTTTTTCAATTACATGCTATGCATCGGACACTTGGACAATGAATAGGGATGATAGAGAATTGATGCCTTTGAGCTATGGTGCTGGAGAAGAGTGTTGATTATACCATGAACTACTAGGAGACCAAACAGGTTTGTCCTGGAGAGGGTGAAGCCAGAATGTTCCCTGGAGTCAAGGATTCTGAAGCTTTGTCTGACATACTTTGGGCATGTTGCAAGGAGGGACTGGTCCTTGGAGAGGGACATCATGTTTGGGAGAGTGGAGCACAGGAGAGGAAGACCCTCGATGAGATGGATCAATCCTGTGAGTGGAGTGGTGGGAATGAATGTGCTTGAGACGGCGAGGTTGGCACAGGATAGAACGGCGTTTAGGGCCTTTGTACATAGGGTCGCTATGAGTTGCAACTGACTCGATGGCACATAACAACAACAACAATAGGAAAGGGAGCAAACCTAGAGTAAACAAACTTGTGAGTTACAAATAGAAGGTCTTTGGAGGTGTTACTTACAGGTGTACTCGGGGAGAAGGTGGAGGAAAGTAGCCTAGATAAAATGCTCTCTATACCCTAGGCAGTTTTCCCCAATGACCTGAAGGCTCTTCCCAGGGCTCAGATGGCACACCTCAAGGGCTGAATGACACATCTTGAGGGCCTAATGGTTCTCCCCTGGGGCTGCATGTCACACCCTGGGGGCCAACGGGGCACCCTGAGGTCCCAATGGCTCTGCTCTCCCTAGGAGCTGGACAACACACCCTGAGGGCCAAATGACTCACCCCAGGGACTGAACAGCACACCCCAAGGACTGAACCCCCAGGAGCCAAACAGCACGTCCTGAGGGCCAGGCAGCACACCTCCCTACTGAAGTTCCCTCCCCAGATTTGGGCCCTCTGCCTCATTGAAGACCATGGCCAGGGACAGGGCCCCCAGTTCCAGTGCTGCCACCATTGCCCTTCCCCTCCACCTAGTGGTCAGGCTACAATTTGAAGTAAGCATCAATACCTTACCCCTTTACAAATGGAGAAAGGGATTTGAGAGTGGTGAACAGACCCTCCCTAGGTCTAAACAGTTCTTCGCAGCAGTAGTCAAGAGCTCAAAATATGTGGTGTGTTGAGGATATCTGCTGTCTCAGATATGTTGCTGCTATTAAGTGTCATCGAGTCATAGACCACTCATCGCAATCCTTATCAATCCATTGTGTTGATGGTCTCTTTCTCTGTTCTGTCCAAGGAAATCTTCACTGACAGACAGATGCTTTCCCATATCAAGTCCTTCACCTCTCGTGGAACCATGGGGCCGCTGCTGTGGTCATCGCTATCCCCCCCAGCACTGGGGGCCCTTGGCTTGCCAGCCAAGTAGGGGCTCTGCCACACTGGCCGAGGGGCCCAGCTAGTCTAGGCTAGGGGACCTGTGGGCCCCGGCCATGACAGCCCCAAGGGGTCATGGCAGCATGGGCTCTGTGGCAGGCAGAGGGAGGAAGTGGGACCCACCCATGTTCCCCTGAAAATCCCCGTCTTCCTGATGCTGAGCTCCAATTCACACTGATGACCAGCAGTCAGCTGCTTGGCTGTTTGGGCACATTTAAGTTGTGTGGCCTGCTTCAATGCGGCCTGCCAGGCCTCCAGCTCACCACAGCAGCATCTCCTTTCACCGCCATCTTGGTTCTGAGAATTCATCCCAGAACAAGTCTATTCTGCAGCAGTGTGGAGGGTTCCAGCCATGGAGGCCTCATGGAGCTGTGGCGGTGGGGTGGGCTTGGCAGGGGGCGGGGGCTGAGAGCCGTGGGACTCATCCATTCTTCTTTGGGAATCTTTGATCTCTTGATGTTGAGCCTCAACCCATATAGAAGGCCAGTAATCAGCTGTTTAATTGTTCAATTAACGATAAACTGAGGACTATAGATGGCCATGGTGGCCAGTTTCTATGCAGCTTGCTGCTCCTGCAGCTCCTTACATAGTTTCCTCCACCGTGACCATCTTGGTTCCTATCAACACTCTTAACACCAGCAGTCAGGAACTCAAAAGACAAATTGCATTGGATAAATATGCTGTCGTGGACCTCTCCAGAGTGCTGAGGAGCAAAAATGTCAGTTTGGATACAAAGGTGCACCTAATCCAAAGAATTGGACAATATCTAAGGATGACAGAAAAAGAATAGATGCCTTTCAGTTGTGGTGCTGGAGAAGAGTCTTGAACATAACATGGACTGCCAAGAAAATAAATAGGTCTGTCTTGGAGAGGGTGAAGCCAAGTCTTTCCTTGGAGGGTAGGATTTTGAAGCTCCGCCTCACTCACTTTGGGCAAATGGCCATGAGAGACTGGTCCTTGGAGAAGGACATCATCCTTGGAAGGCTGGACAGACAGTGCATGAGAGAGAGACCCAGGATGAGATGGATTGATACAATAACTGGGACAATGAGGTTGGTGTGTCAGAGTTAGTGAGACTGGCTCAGGACATGGAAGGGGTCAGAGCTGCTGTACATAGGGTTGCTACACATCACAAGCAACTCAATGATATATAAAAACAATAACGTCCTACGACATGTTTGGAAGCAGGAGTGGCATCCATTTCCTAAATAACATGCCTCCAGAAACCCTATGAACTTTGAAAAATGTCGATAGTTGTGGAGGGGCTTCAAGCCTCTATGAGTCATGCTCAACTCGAAGGCTATCAACAACAACAACATGAAAGGATTCATAACAGGTATGCAAGGGTGATTCAACATAAGAAAAACAATCAACGTTATTCACTATATTAACAAAGTAAATGACAAGAACAATATGATGTTAGCAATTGATGCAGAAAAGGAATTTGACAAAATCCAATTCCTCTTCCTGATTAAGACACTCAGCAAAACTAGAATAGAAGGGAATTTCCTCTACCTAAGGAAAAGTATATATGCAAAACCAAGAGATGACATTATTCTCAAAGGAGAAAGACTAAAAGCATTTTTCTTGCAAAGAGGAACCAGACAAGGATGCCCAATGTCACCACTTCTATTATTGTATTGGAAGTGGTTGCTAGGGCAATACGACAAGAGAAGGAAATAAAAAACATCCACATCAGGAAAGAGATGGTTAAACTGTTGCTATATGCAAATGATATTATAATGTACAGAGAAAACTCCGAAGACTCAATTAAAAAACTGTTAGAGTTAGTAGGCCAAGTTAGTAGAGTGGCAGGATATAAAATCAATATAAAAAAATCAGAGGACTTCCTCCACAGTAACAAAGAGAACTCAGGGAAGGAAATAAAGTGATACCATTTACAATGGCCAGCCACAAATTGAGCTATTTGGGAGTGAACTTAAGCAGAGACACAAAAGACCTATACAAAGAAAACTATAGAACATTTCTACAAGACACAATGAAAGACCCTAAGAATTAGAAAAATGTGCCCTGTTCACAGAAAGAAGACTCAATATCATGAAAATTACAATCCTATCAGAAGCAATCTACATGTTCAATGCAATCCCAATTCAGATACCAGATTCATTTTTCAAGGAGATTTAAATGGGAATTGTTTAGTTTATTTGGAGAGGAAAGAGACCTTGAAAAAGCTAAACACTTCTGAAAAACATAAATGAAGAGGGAGGCATAGCATTCCCTGGCCTCAAAACCTACTACACAGCAATAATGACCAAAATAGCATGGTACTGGTACAATGACAGTAACAGACCTATGAAACAGAATTGAGAACCCAGAAATGGACCCCATCTATCTACAGTCAACTGATATTTGACAAGGAAATAAAACCTATAAAATGGGGAAATGACAGCCTCTTCAAAACATGGAGCTGGCCCAAACTGGACTGCTGAAAGCTGAAAAAGGATCCACATCTCACCCCATATTAAAAAAAAAAAATCAACTCAGGTTGAATCAGAGACTAGGGAATAATGCCTAAAACCATAAAGTTCATAAGAGAAAAACTGGGATCAAGCTTAGAAGGCCTAGTCTATGGTATAAAGAGATTGCCAGATACAGACAGAAATGCACACTCTGAAGAGGATAAGGTTGATGAATTGGACCTTTCAAAGATTAAATCTCTGTACTCATCAAAAAGTTTTTCCAATAGGGTGAAAAGAAAAACTACTGACTGGGAAAAAACATTTGGCAATATCATCTCAGACAAGTGTATCATCATGATAGTTTTACTGAATCCTTCAGGGCCTCCAGAAGAAAAAGACTGACAACCCAATTACAAAATGTGCAAGAAACATGAAAAGACTTTTCACAGAGGAGGACATACATATTACCAACAGACACATGAAGAAATGCTCAAAATCACTGACAATAAGAGAGATGCAAACAAAACCTCAATGAGATACCATCTCACTCCAGCAGCAGTGACAAAGTTTAGCAAGGCATCAAGCAATAAATGTTGGAGAGGATGTCTTATACATTGTTGGTGGGATTTTAAACTGGTACAACCATTCTGGAAGGCAGTTTGGCGCTTCCTCAAAAAGCTGAACATAGAAATCCAATATGACCTAGCTATTCCAGTGCTTGGAATACACCCTGAGAAAATGAGAACTGAGGCACAAATGAAGAGTTGTACACCAGTGTTCATAGTAGCGTTATTCACCATTGGAAGAACATGGAAACAGCTCAGATGTGCAAACACAATCAAATGGATTGAGAAATTGTGGTACATTCTCACAATGGAATACTTTGCACCATGCCATAATAGTCTATGTGTTTCCTACT
>NW_006400060.1:2744374-2759255 GCF_000299155.1 Elephantulus edwardii
GAAGGAAAGGAAAGGAAAGGAAAGGAAAGGAAAGGAAAGGAAAGGAAAGGAAAGGAAAGGAAAGGAAAGGAAAGGAAAGGAAAGGAAAAAGATTGAGCATTTCTTCATGTGTCTGTTAACTATATAAATCTTCCTCTGTGAAAAGTCTTACCATGTCTTTTGCCCATTTTGTAATTGTTTTATCAGTCTTTTTTTCTTGTGGAGGCCCTGTAGGATTCTGTAAACTTGATATAAGACCCTTGTCTGAAATGGTATTGCCAAATGTTTTTTCTCATTCAGTAGGTTTTCTTTTCACTCTGTTGGAAATATTTTTGATGCACACATAGATAACTAATCTTTAGGAAGTCCCATTCATTAATTTTATCCTCTGCAGATTTTGAATATTTGCCTGTATTTGGCAGTCTCTTTATACCATAAAGAAATGCCCCAAATCACTGACAATAAGAGAGATGCAAATCAAAAGCACAATGAGATACCTTCTCACCCCAGTTGTTGTTGTTGTTAGGTGCCATCAAGTCAGGTATGATTAATAGTGACTCTATAAAAAAAGATCTGAAACCAGTCCTGTCTTGCGCTATCTTCACACTTTCTGAAACATAAGAGCCCATTGCAGCAGTCATCTTGTCAATCCAACTGGTTGAGGGTCTTCCTCTCCTTCACTGACCCTCCACCCTTCCCAACATTATGTCCCTCTCCAAGGAACTGCACCTCCTAGCAATATGTCCAAAGTATGTTAGGCGAAGCCTCATCATTCTTGCCTCCAAAGAGCACTCTGTCTGTACCCTCTCCAAGAAATATCTATTCATTTTCTTGGTCGTCCATGTAATGTTCAGTGCTCTTCTCTAATACCACAACTCAAAAGTATTGATCCTTTTTCTGTCATCCTTATTCATTGTCCATGTCTCATAGCCAGTAATAGGAAAGACCATGGCCTGAATCAGATGCACCTTAGTCCTCAAACTGACATCACTACTCTTTAATAATTTGGAAAGGTCCCTAACTGCAGATTTTCCCATTGCAGTGCATCTCCTTATTTCCTGACTGCTTGTACCAAGGGTGTTAATTGTGGATCCATGCAAGATGAAGCTGTTGGCAGTTCCAGTCTCCTCTCCATTTATCATGACATTGCCTATTGATACAGTGGTAAGGATCTTTTCTTTGTTTTTCTTTTTTTAAAATTTGTTGGCATTTTAATGAAAGTTTATAGAGAAATTCATTTATTGTTTTTGTTTTCTTTTTTTGAGGATAATTTTGCCTTTATTACAATTAATTTCATGGGTGGGAGAGCAAAAACTAAATGGATGTACTGTTTGGGTTTTTTTTTTTTTACTTGCATTGATTTTTTTTAAATTTTATTGGGAAAAACATGTTGGGGATACAGGGAGGTGAGGGTTGGGAACAGAAGGGTGAGGATGGGCAGGGATGAACATGCAGTTGCAAGGCTGCACAATTTGCTTGGGGGGGGGGAGCAGGTGAAGGAAATTAAAGGGATCCAGTGGGGACCAGATGATACAGGACCATGGTAAGCATAGTCCAATGGTGATTAAACAAACTGTCTTTTTCACTTGTGGGTTTCTCATTTGGGAATTGGGCTCAGATTCTCTGGCTTCTTCATGCTGAACAGGGGCATTGATGTGAAGGGGAAAGGGAGCACGCTTTATTACCTTACTGGTGGTCTTGGGTTGAAGCTGCTTGCCTTCTTGTTCTGTTAGAAGATGTTTTCCTGACATTTACTCCCCTCTGGACTGAAAAGTGTTTTCCCAGATGGGTCCAGTGGGGATGGCTGGCTGAACCCTGAGGCTCCATCTCCTTTGCTTCCTTAACTGGCCATTGTATTTCCTTTTTGTCTCTGGAACTGGGTTCAGGGTCACGTCTGCAGTAAAATTCAGTGTTAAGGTTACCTATAGAAAAGGGAGCAAATCTAGAGAGAACAAACTTGTGAGTTACAAATAGAAGCACTTTGGGGGTGTTACTTACGGGTATACTGGGGAAGAGGGTGGAGGTGGAAGAAAGTAGTCTAGATAAAATTCTCTGTATACTCTAGGTAGTTTTTTCTACCTAGAGGTCGGATGGTACAATCCGAGGGCTGAGGAGCTCACCCCGAGGGCCGGCTAGCCCAGCCGGGGGCTGATCAAATGGCCAGCCCTGCCACGGGGGGCGATCACAAGGCCTTCCCCACTGCCAGGGGTCAAATGCATGCCGTGGCCGGCCACACTGCCGGGGGACAAACGAACCGCCCACCCTGAGGGCTGGATGGCAACCCACCCTGAGGGCTGGATGACAACCCCAAGGGCTGGACGACACACCTTTGGGGCTGGCTGACACACTCCCCCACCAAACCCGCTCCCCAAGTCCAGATCACACACCTCACTGAAGACCATCTGAAGACCATGTGGCTAAGAACAGCATCCCCCAATTCCAGTACTGCCACCGTTACCCCACCCCCCAAATAAGTGGTCATACTGTAATTTGAAGTAGGTGTCACTGCCCTCCCCCTTTATAAGTGAAGAAGGGGACCTGAGAGTGGTGAACAGACACCCGCCCCAAGATGCAGTGTATTGAAGAAATCTGCCATCTTGGACATGCTGCCACAGTTAAATGTCGTTGAGTCGTAGACAGTTCACAGAGACTCTCATCAATCCATTGTACTGGCAATCTTCTTCTCTTGCCTGGGAAACCCCATCCTACAGCCCTGTCTCTTGCCCCTGCCATCTTGGCTCCAAGAATTCTCCCCAGAACCAGTCCACTCTGCTGTGGTGTGGCGGCTCCGCTGTACCAACCTGGGGGCAGGGCAGTGCCTACCACCCATCTCGAGTGAGGGAATTCCTGAGGTCTGGCGGTGGGAGCCTTAAGGAGCTGTGGCGGCAGCGCGGGCTCGGCAGCAGGGGGCTGAGAGCCACAGGATTCATCATCCATTCTTCCCTGGGAATCCTTGATATGATGTTGACCCTCGATCCACAGCGAAGACCAGTTTAACTGTTCAATTATCAATAAACAAAGGTCTGTAGAAGGCCATGGTGGCCCTCCTCCATGTAGTCCGCTGCTCCCCCAGCTCACCACTTTGTTTCTGCCACCGACATCTTGGAATCCGGTTTTTTTTCTTTATATTGAGATACAATCCATACTGAAGGCTCCAATTCTTTGATCTTTTGCAACAAATGCTTCAAATCCTCCTCACGTTCAGCAAGCAAGGTTGTGCCATTTGTATAATGCAGATTACTGAATAGTCTCCCTCTAATCCTGATGTTGCACTTCTCTTCACAGAGTCCAGCTTCTCAGATAATTTACTCATCATACAGATTGAACAGGTATGGAGACAGACTACAACCTTGACACACTCCCTTCCCAAATTTAAACCATGTAGTGCTCCCCTGCTCCGTTAGCACATCAGCCTCCTGGTCAAGGTATATGTTCCTCATGTGAGGATTCCCATTCCTCTCAACGTCAGCCACAACTTGTCATGATCCACACAGTCAAATGGCTTTTCCTAGTCATTAAAGCACAAATAGACATTCTTCTGGTATTCCTTACTTTCAGCCAGGATCCATCTGACATCAGCAATGATGTCCCTGGTGCCATGGCCTCTTCTAAATCCTACTTGAACTTCTGGTAATTCTCTATCTATGTACTATTCCAGCCATTTTTGAATGATCTTCAGCGGTGTTTTGCTAGCATGTGATATCAATGATATTGTTCTATAATTTCCACACTCAGTTGGATCACGCTTCTTGGGAATAGAAACAAATATAGACCTCTTCCAATCCATTGTCCAGACAGCTGTCCTTCAAACTTCCTGGCAGAAACTGGTACATGCATCCAATTGTGTTAGCAATAAAGAGTAAGCTGATTAACTGTATCTGATCTTGTTTACAATCAGTTTGAGTGGGAAGCCTCTGAATGGGCAAACAGGATCTGTGTTTAGAAATAACATTGTTATAAATGGTGCAGCACTTGTAGTGCAATTATTTGGGGTTGTTGCAAAACTGAAATCTTTGCCACTGGTGTGTCCAGTTCTAAAAGGGTTTCCCATTGTGGATGAGTTTTGGTGGAGCTCCCTGATTAAGACAGAGTAGGAAGAAGAATGGGCCATCTACTTCCTAAATAAAAGGCTTTTGAAAACCCTATAAACAGTAAGCAGAGAGAATAGTTATAGTACTGTAGTTTTAGAGCCCAGATTGGAAGTTAGTTGAAATGAGGAAACTCAAGAACAAACATCACTTAACAATTGTTACATAGAATGTCCTTAATTTTGAATGTTTGAAAATTGGATATTGTTAAAAATGAAATGGAACTCATAAATATTGACATAGTAGGCATTAGTGAGATGCGAAGGCCATCTATGGCCATTTTCAGATAATCATATGATATACTATGCAGGAAACAAAAACCAGAAGAATGGTGTTGCATTCATAGTAAAAAAAATGTCAACTTCTATCCTGAAATACAATGTTATGAGTTATAGGATAATATCCATATTCATTCAGGGAAGAACTATTTGCACGACTATTATTCAAGTATATGCTCCTACATATAGTGCCAAAGAGGAAGAAATTGAGAAATTTTACCAAGTTTTGCAATCTGAAATTGACCAAACATTCAATCAGGGTGTGTTAATGATAACTTGTGACTGGAATGCAAAAGTAGGAAACAATGAAGAAGGAACAGTAGTTGGAAAATATGGGCTTAGTGATAGAAATAAGACTGGAAATACAATGATTGAATTTTGTATTTACAATGATTTATTTATTGCAAATACTTTTTCTAAAAGACACAAAAGATGATTTTACACGTGGATTTCACCCAGTGGGTAACAGAGGAATCAGATTGACTACATTTATGGAAGAAATTGTTGGAGAAGCTTACTCCTGTAGCAATGGTAAAATTTAACAGGACAGTAAGTAATAAATATTGGAGAGGATATGAAGAAATAGGAACTCTTATATACTGTTGGTGGGATTGTAAAATGGTACAACCATTTTGGAAGACAATTTGATGTTTACTCAGAAAGGTGAACACAGATATTCCATATGACCCAGCTTTTCCATTGCTTGGAATATACCCCAAGCAGATTAGAACTGAGGCAGAAATGGAGATTTTTACATCAATGTTTATAACAGCATTATTCACCATCACAAGAACATTGAAATAGCCTAAATGTCCAACCACAGTCGAATGGATTGAGAAATTATAATGCATTCACATGATGGAATACTACACAGCATGCAGGAGCAATGATTTTGAAAATCAGTACCTAACATGGGAGGGATTGGAGAGCATTATGCTAAGTGAACTAACTCATTTTCATAAGGACAAATACTGTATAAGACCATTATTGTAAAAACAGAAAGATAACTAATAAAATGTGTATGAAGATGCAAGGGGTTCGGAGGAGTAATGGATTGGGGATGGGGTATAATCATATGGTCACATAATTTGATAGGTAGATGGAGGAGTGAGTAAAGGAATTGGAAAGATATTGTATGAAAAACAATGTATATGAACTTTGTAATTATACCAGTATAAAAGAAAAATTTTAATATTCTTTTTTTTTAAATGAAGAAATTGAGCAGGTCATAAAAAATTCTCCTGTCCCTCCAAGAAAAGTCCTGGCCCAGATAGCTGTATGTCTGAGTTCTACTAAACACTCAGAGAGGGACTACCATCAATTCTACTGTAATTATTTAAAAAATAGAAAAAGAAGGTGAGCCCTCAGAATCATTCTATGAAGCAAGCATAACCTCTAATACAAAAACCAGCCAAAAACATTACCAAAAAAAATCAATCAAACACAACCCTATAGACCCATAAATGTCACAAACATAGATGCAAAAATCCTTAACAAAATCTTGGCCAACAGAATCCAACAGTATACAAAAATAAAACTCATCATGACCAAGTGGGATTTATAACAGGTATGCAAGGATGGTTCAACATAAGAAAAACAATCAACATAATTCATCACATTAACAAAGCAAAAAACAAGAACCACATGACCCTATCAACTGTTGCAGAAACAAATATGTACAAAATCTAACACTTTTTCTTGATTAAAATACTGAACAAAATAGGAATAGAAAGGAATTTCTTAACATAGTTTAATGTATGTATGCAAAACCAAGAGCCAGCATCATTCTCAATGGAGAAAGACTAAAGGAATTCCCACCATGAACAGGAACCAGACAAGGATGCCCAGTATTACAACTGCTATTAGATATTTTATTGGAAGTGTTTTCAAGGGTATTCAGATAATAGAAGGAAATAAGAGGCATCCCTACTGACAAAGAGGGGATAAAACTATTGCCATATGCAGAAGATATGATAGTGTAAACAAATCACCCCAAAAACTCAGCAAAACAACATTATAAACGTCCAAAAGGGAAAGGAGATGGGGGGGGGAAGAAGGAAATCACTAGGATAGCAGAGTTTACTGGGCAGATTGGGGTATGTGTAAAGTAAAGATTCAATGGGGACTTGAAAAGACAGTACAATAACAGGCATAGATCAAAGGTAATTAACAGTATGTTGATTTATGTAAAGTACTGTATGAAACACAAAGTAAATGCAATATTGTAGAAATGAGAAAAGAGTCTATAGCTAATGAACACTGCATTAACTAGATCAGATGAGAAGAAATGAAAGGAATATGTACAACTATGGAAAAATTAAAATAAAGCCTTTTCTATTTTGAAAAGACCAACACAATGCGTATGAATGAAACACATGTTAATGAATGTATGAAAACCAATTAAAAATTCAAAATTAACAAATAATTGACTCAGAATTGGCTCATCTCTAATTCTTCCTAATAAATCCACTAGTCAGATTAGTTAGGAGAAAAACAGTTTTCAGAAAACAGAACATTAGCGGGCTCTGGTGGTCTGGTAGCAAGAAGCTGCGCTGCAATCCTGAATGTGTACGGTTAGAATCCACTAGATGCTTCACTGGAGATGGAGGGGCAATCTCCTCCAGTGCCATCCTGATCCGATTCGACAGCACAAAAAATTTAAAAAATTAAGAAAACAGAACATTAAAAATGTGAACAGTATTCACACACACACACACATACACACACACACACAACCATAGTAAGCCTTTGGTTTATTCAGTCCTTTACATTCAATTTCTGCTCCATGAGTTCATGGATCTGCCAGTTTATAATATCTGTCAGCCAGAGTTCTAGAGGTCTTGATTCCATTGACAAGGCAAATACCACTGTATTTTTTCTGTAAATCTATTATGTTGTTGTTGTTGTTGTTATGTGCTGTCAAGTCGTAGACCACTCATAGCGACCCTCTGAACGACAGACCTGGACACTTGTATAACTCCCATTGTTTCTTCAAGTTCATAGGGTTTCTGGAGACAAGCTATTTCAGAAGTGGATATCACTCCTGCTCCCACGCTTGTTTTATTCAGGGAGCTCCACCAAATACTGTCCACCATGAGTAACCATTATCTCATTTGACACAGAAACCATCAGTTACCTCTGTAGAGCAAATGGATTAACCAGTGCTATATCACTTAAAAGAATGTTTGACCAAAAACAATTAAAACCAGGATTGAGGGCCATAGGACCTCGGGCCCAACCAAATTTAAGAACCAAGGAAAGGTTCAAACTCCATGAGCTCCATCATTTCACATTCCTCCCTAATAAAGCATTCTCACTGGTTTGACCACCCAAAAGTGCCTGTCTTGGAGCATTCCATTTCTTCCCCAATGTCCTCCTATTCTGATGCCACATGTTTCTTCATAGAGTCTAAGTTCTTGAATAATTTGTTCAACATATAGACTGAATACACTTGAGGAAAGGATAAAGTGTTAATATGCACATCTTCTTTGATTTTAATCCATTGTCTTGCTCTGTATAACAACTTCTTGATTTAGGTATAGGCTTCATGTTGTTGTTGATTACCTTCGAGTCATGCCCGGCTCATAGCAACTCAATGAACAAAAGGCCTGAGGCCTTTCTATAACTATCTTTTCTCCAAGTTCATAGAGTTTCCAGAGGCATGTGATTTAGGAAGTGGATGCCACTCCTGCTTTCCAACCTCTCTTAAAACTGGGAGATCCACTGAACACTGTCCACCATGGGCAGCCATTATGGCTTTTTGAGAACCCAATTGTAACAGTTGAGCATCACAGCAAATCCATATTATCTCAGCACACCAAATTGACAGAGGAGTGCTATATGACTTGAAGAATGTTCCTCCAAAATATAGGATCAAAGGATTAAAAGATAATCCCTCAGATCTGACTTATTAACAAAATGACATAAGGACCCTCTAGAAGGTTTTGTTAACTCTAAACAAGAGGCTTTAATAATAAAATAATAATAACAACACAAAACCCCCAAAACAACAAAAAACCCCAATGAATTCCAAACATTCCACAATGACCCTCAGCCAAAACACGAGAGCCCATCTTACAGAGTCCAATTGCTCCACCTAGTTTCCAAAATGGAAACAAGAGCTTGGCCTTAAATTCAAATGTCCTCCTGGAGGTCTTATTGACTCTAAATAAGGGCTTAAACAAAGAAAACAATCTACACAGACCCGCAACCAAAACAAGAGTGACATCATACAGCATCGAGCCAATAGAAGTCCAAAATGGAAGACAAAGGCTTTGCAATATGTATTGTTGTTGTTAAGTGCCATCTGTTACTAACCCTATAAACAAAATACTTTAACTTTGTTGTATAACTATTGTCCTTTCTCAAAGTTTATAAAGTTTTCACAGGCCTGTTGAGGAAGTGGATGCCACTCCTGCTTCCAAGCCTGTTTTAATCCATTAGCTAACCAGATATTGTCAACTATAAGTAACCATTATGGCACTTGACAGAATGATGACACAATGTTCAGTATCACAACAATTTTTAGTTACCTCAATACAGAGAAATGAATTAAAAAAGGCCACGGGTCCGACCATGCTTCACTTTTCCCTCGGTTCCCAGCAAAAGGCCTCTGGCCAGAGACCTTCCCCACCAACAGAGAAAATCCATTATACTTCTTTTTATTGGAATACTTTGGTTAAACATTTCAGCTAGTCATCAAAGCAAGAGCTTATCTGCAGATAACAAAACTTAGCATGCCATGATCAAGCTATAATTAATAATAATAATAATAATACCTTTTTATTATACTAGCTTATTTACAAAATTTTAATACATTGTTTTCCAGAACATATTCTTCCAATTCCTCTCACCCCCTTGCCCATTCATCTAATTGTACAACTCAATGTTTAATCCCTCCTCCCCTTGCACATCCTCAGCCCTCTGCTTCCAGCCTCTCCACCCATCCTGGATCCTTATACTCATTCTACAATAACGGTTTTATACAATATTTGTCCTTGTGGGACTGAGTTAGTTAATTCCTGAAAGAGAACAATCTAATATTGAAAAGCCAAACATGGTCAGTTCAGAAACTTTAGAAATATCTCAAAATATTTTAAAAGCCTTATTTAGAACACGCTATAATCTATGTGCTATATATAAGTGAGATGTAATACTATGCACTCAGAGTATAGTGAAATACGCTGAGATCAAGTTTTTAAACATTTGAAATAAGATCTATTAGATAAGCAGAATAATTCTGCTAATAATACCCATAGGTTTTATGCTGCTAGGCAAAGTTGTGATCAAGTTATTAACTAGAACAACAAAAACGATTATACGTTGTTTGCTGTTGTGTTGGAAATGACCCACAGCTATCCCTCAAGTGGGTTTTCAGAGGCAAGAGAGTTCACCCATTCTTCTCCCTCAAAGCATCTAGTGGACTCAAACCACATGGTTTTGCTATTGCAGAATGATTTTTTACCATTGTTGTTTAGTGTCAGGCAAAATGAATGAGGACATATTATGGTTGTTGTTGTTGTTAAGTGCCATTGAGTAGTAGATGACTCATAGCGACCCTATGAACAAAAGACCTGAACACTTGTATAACTGTCATCATTTCTCCAAGTTCATAGAGTTTTCAGAGGCAAGCTATTTTGAAAGTGGATGCCACTCCTGCTTCCGAGCTTGTTTTAATCAGGGAGCTCCACCAAACACTGTCCACCATGGGTAACCATTATCACATTTGATGCATCGATGTCACAGTGTTCAGCATCACAGTAACCAACAGTTAAATCTGTACAGCAAATGGATAGATCAGTGAGATCAGTGCTATACCACTTAGAACAATGTTTGAACAAAAAATTAAAACCAGGCCTGAGCGACGCAGATTAAAATCACTCATCTTTGACTTGGTAGCATAACTTTATATCCACCAGGCCCACAGAGCTCTCTCTGTCTTGGTGGTGTTGTTAAGTGTCATTGAGTCATAAAGGACTGATAGAACCCCGAGGACATATTAGGAAAATAAAATTAACCCAAAAAGAACTAGCCAGTTTTCTCATTTGACAACATGTTCATGTACTTTCACTTCTTAAAACCTTTTAGAATTTTTCCTTTATAAAGCAGGGAAAATGCTGAAGTTTAAATTTTCAGGGATTTATCATAAGTTATCTAGAAATAACATCTAAAAGTTTTGAAGGTAAAAAGCTTTAATTCTTTTCTCTTTCTAAACAATTTGACTTCATCAATCAAGACTCTTAATCTAATGAGAGGCTTTTGAGAAAACTGTATTCATGAATTAAACAATAATTAAAGAAAATGTCTTTAAATAAATAAAATATCTAATTAAAGATAATCCCAAGTCTTCATTTTATGTGCTACCTAATATGAAAACCAAAACAAACAAACAAAACAAAACTTAAATTAAGCCATTAGGCTTTGAAAGGAAAGAAAAAAAAATTGACTATGACAAATACTTTCAATACCTTCAGCATTTTAGCTTTCAATGTGAATTCCATCCCAACATAAAAAAAAAATTCCCAGGTGATTGCGTGGCTGAGTGGTCTAAGGTGCTGGGCTAAGGCTCCAGTCTCTTTGGGGTGTAGGCTTGAATCTCACTGCTGCCAGACAATTCTCTGTACACCCATGTTTATTGCGGCTTTGTTTGCAATAGCAAAGAGCTGAAAACAACCCAAGTGCCCATCAACAAACGAATGGATAGAGATACTGTAGTATATTCACACAATGAAATAAATATGCAGCATTGAAAAACAAGGAACTAATGAAATATTATACAAAATGGGTGACCCTGGAGGACATTATGCTGAGTGAAATATCTCAGTCACAAAAGGACAAATATTGCACAGGGCCACTGTTGTAAAACAGGACTGACATCAGAGTTGACAGAAGACAGAGAAGGAGGGGAGGAATGATGTATACTGCATTGAAACAGATGCGGGAGAGAACTGTTTAAATGGGATATATGATTGGGTATTATTTTCATGACAGGAGTTCAGAATGAAGGCTGCACAGTGGAGTGGACTTGGGGGGAGGTATTGTATACCAATGAAAGAGTTTTTCTTTTACTTTTCAAGGAGAAGAGTAAATTTGGGGGAGGAGGTAGGCAGGGAGAAAAGAACAACAATGAATGAATGGAAACCCTAAGTCTTTATAAATTTTCATTAAAATTAATTTTTTAAAAAGCTACAAAATAAAAATTTCCTATTGTGTCGGAGAAAAGCTTGGTGATGTCAAGGACATAATTATCTTTCAATCCACAATCAACACACTTATGAAAGCAATGTTGTTGTTGTTAAGTGCTGTCAAGTCATAGGTGACTCATAACGACCCTATGAACAAAAGACCTAGACACTTGTATATCTTTTATCCTTTCTCCAAGTTCATAGGGTTTCAGGAGGCAAGTTATTTCAGAAATGGATGCCATTCCTGCTTCCAAGCTTGTTTTAGTCAGGGAGCTCCACCAAACACTTTCCACCATGGGAAACCATTCTTGCATTTGACACATCAGTGTCACAGTGTTCAGCTTCACAGCCACCACGAGTTACCTCTGTACAGCAAGTGGACAGAGCAGAGCTATACAACCTACAAGAATGCTTGGCCAAAACCAATTAAAAACAGGCCTGAGAGCCGTGGATCAGAGTCACCGACCTTTGGTGTGGTAACATCACTTTCTGTCCACTAGGCCAACTGATCTCTTTCTATGCTGTTGTTGTTAAGTGCTGTCAAGTCATAGGCGAGTTATAGCAACCCTATGAATGAAAGACCTGGAAACTTGTATAACTGTCATCCTTTCTCCAAGTCCATAGGGTTTCCGGAGGCAAGCTATTTCAGAAGTGGATGCCACTCTTGCTTCCAAACTTGTTTTAATCTGGGAGCTCCACCAAACACTGTCCTCCACGGGTAACCATTCTCACATTTGACACATCAGTGTCACAGTGTTCAGCTTCACAGCCACCACAAGTTACTTCTGTACAACAAGTGGACAGACCAGGACTATACAACCCAGAAGAATGTTTGTCAAAAACAATTAAAAAGAGGATTTTAAAGTCACACTCTTGAGCAAACCTAGGCCTCTGACCCAATCAGAACAATAACACACAACAAATGGAACCCAGAAACTTCCCTTGCCTAACAACTACCAAGGTGAAACTGCCACCACAACGTCAGCCAGCTAGGCACCTTCCAGAGTGGAGAGGGACTCCAAAGACCCCGGGCAATAGAGAAGAAATTATATATATTGGAATGTTTGCATGAAACATAATGTTAATGAAGGAAATTGTGAGGAAAAAAGAATTATCAAAATTAAAAAAAATAAATTTATCGCATTGAGCAATTCTGCTAAGACCTCTTTAAAATTCTAAAGAGCAAGGGGGGGCACTTTATTTTTTTCTTTTTAATTTTTTTATTGTTGCACATCTCCCTGCCCCCTCAAATTGACTTTTTAAAAAAAATTCATTCCTTCTGGGAAACAGGCAAAGCAGTAATCAGAGGTCAATTTATAGCAATAAGAAAACACATCAAAAGGCAAGAAAAATTGACCATTGACTCTCTAACTTAACATCTTCAGCAAATTGAAAAAGAGCAGCAAGAAGTGAAATTAAAAAAAATTAGAGAAGAAATAAATGAAATAGAAAACCAAAAAACAATTGAAACTATCAACAAAACTAGGAGTTGTTTCTTTGAAAAGGTAAAAAAAAATCTACAAACCATTAGTAAAACTCACAAAAGAAAAGAAAGAGAAAACACAAATAATGCGAATAAGAGATGAATCCGGTAACATCACAACAGAAAAAATCAAAATGTAAAAGCTAACATGGGAGTATTATGAAAAATTATACTCAAATAAATATTAAAACCTAGAGGCAATTGACAAGTAACTAGAAATGCACAACCTACCTAAACTAACAAAAACTGAAATTGAACATCTGAACAGATCCATTACAATAGAAGAAATTGAAAAGGTAATACAACAACTTCTGATAAAAAAAAGGCCCTGGATCAGATGGTTTTACAAGTGAATTTTATCAAACATTCAAAGAAGAATTGTCACCAATTCTACATAAATTATTTCAGGAAAGAGAGAAAGATGGAATTCGCCCAGATTCATTCTATGAAGCAAACATATCCTTGATACCAAAGCCATGAAAGGACACCACCAAAATAGAAAACTATAGGACAATATCTCTTATGAACATAGATACAAAAATCTTGAATAAAATATTGGCCAATAGAATTCAACAATACATCAAAGAAATACTCTATCATGACCAACTGGGATTTATAACAGGTACATAAGGATGATTCAACATAAGGAAAACAACCAACGTAATTCATCACATTAACAAAGCAAAGAAATAGAATCACATGATACTATCAATTGATGCAGAAAAGGCCTTTGACAAAATCCAACACCCTTTCCTGATTAAAACACTCAACAAAATAGGATTAGAGGGAATTTCTTCAACATAGTAAAAAGTGTTTATGCAAACCCGAGAGCCAACATCGTTCTCAATAGAGAGAGGTTAAAGGCATTCCCTTTAAGAACAGAAACTAGGCAAAGATGCCCACTCTCACCCATCTTACTCAATATTATATTGGAAGTCTTAGCGATAGCAATAAGACAAGAGAAGGAAATAAGAGGTATCCAAATTTGCAAAGAGGAGGTAAAATGACCTCTCTATGCAGATGATATGATAGTATACCTAGAAAACCCTAAAGACTCAGAAAGAAAACTATTGGACGTAGTTGATCAATTCAGCAAAGCAGCAGGATACAAGATCAACATACAAAAATCAGGTGGATTTTTTCTCTACAGTGACAAAGAGAATACAGAGCCGGAACTAAGAAAACAATACCCTTCACAATAGTGAATTACAAGACTAAATACTTGGGAGTAAATCTAACCAGAAACACAAAGGATCTATTCAGAGAAAATTACAAAACATTACCATAAGAAACAAAAATAGATCTGGAGAAGTGGAAGAATATCTCTTGCTCATGGATAGGAAGCTATTGCGAAAATGGCAATACTACCAAAGGCAATTTACATGTTCAGTGCAATCCCAGTAAAAATACCAATCCCATTCTTCAAGGAGATGGAAAAGGTAAACTCCAGTTTCATTTGGAATGGAAAGAAGCCCCGAATAAGCACAGCACTCCTTAAAAATAGAAAAAAGGAGGAGGCATCTCGGTCCCTGATTTCAAATACTACTACACTGCTGTGGTGGTTAAGACACCATGGTACTGGTACAATGACAGACACATAGATCAATGGAATAGAATTGAGAATCCAAAAATCAGCCCATCTGCGTATGGTCAACTGATTTTGACAAGGACATTAAATCAGTTAAGTAGGGAAACTACATCCTTTTAAACAAATGGTGTTGGCAAAAATGGAAAAATATCTGCAGAAGACTCAAGCAAGATCCACACCTCATTCCATATACAAAAACCAACTCAAGGTGGATCATGGACCTAGGACTAAAACCAAGGACTATAAACTTCATTAAAGAAAAGCCTGGAAGAACTAATCCA
>NW_006400060.1:2760532-2765342 GCF_000299155.1 Elephantulus edwardii
AAATTCCTCTCTCCTCATCCCTCTCTCTTTCCACAGTCCACTTTGCAAGTATTCTGGATTGTTGTCTTACATATAATGCCTAATCATATAATCCTTTTAAATATGTTTTTCATCTGCTCCAATGCAGTGCTCATTATTTATTCCCTCTTTTCTTAGTTTCCCTTACTCCCATGTCAGTTCTGTTTTCTAACAGTGGTATTATGCAGTATTTGTCTTTTTATGGCTGAAGTATTTCACTCAGGATAATGTCCTCCAGGGTCACCCATGTTGTGTAATGTGTTATAAAATCATTGCTTTTCAATGCTGTGTAGTATTCCATTTTATGAGTATAACATAGCTTTCTTATCCATTCATTTGTTGATGGGCACTTGGGTTGCTTCAATCTCTTTACTAATGTGAATAACAGAGCAACAAACATGTGTGTGCACACATCTGTTTGGATGGCTGTTCTGAATTCTTTAGCGTATATTCCCAGTAGTGGACTTGCTGGGTTAAATACTATTTCTATTTTCAACTTTTTTTTAAAGCTCCATACCAACTTCCATAGTGGTTACACCATTTTACACTCTCACAAGCAGTGAATAAGGGTTCCATTCTCTCCACAACCTCTCCAGCATTTGTTTGCTGTTCTGTTGAATTTTACTATTGTTACTGGGGTGAGATAACAGCTCATAGTTATTATATTTACATCTCCCTGATAGAAAGGAATTTTGAACATTTCTTTATGTGTTTGTTTACCATCTGAATGTCCTCTTTGGTGACGGTCCTATTTATATCCTGTGTTCATTTTGTGATTGGGCTTTTTACCTTTTCCTTGTTGAGGTGGAGTATTCTATAAATTTTAAATATGAGTCTCTTATGAGATATGTCATTAGCAATTTTTTCCCTAGTCTGTGGTTTTCCTTTTACCTTGTTGAAGAAGGTTTTCTATGTGCATAGATATTTAACTCTTAGAAGGTCCCATTCATCTATTTTACTCTATCCTGGTTGTAAGGTTTTCATTGCTTGGAAGACTTCATGCTGTGGACTGAGGCTTCTAGAGTTCTTCCAAGCTTTTATCTGAAGAATTTATAGTCTTCTGTTTTACTCCTAGGTCCTTGATCCAAATTGAGTTGATTTTTGTGTATAGTGTGAAGTGTAGATCTTGTTTAAATTTTCTACAGATTGTTTTCCAATTTTGCCAATACCGTTTGTTTAAAAGGCTGTCATTTCCCCACTTGACTGATTTCATTGCCTTGTCAAGAATCAATTGAACATAGCTAAATGAGCTGATTTCTGGGTTCTTAATTCTATTCAATTGAACTGTGTATCACTGTACTAATGCCATGATGTCTTGACCACCATGGCTGTGTAGTAGGATTTTAGAACAAGGAGTGTGATGGCTCCGATGTTGTTTCTTTTTCAGGCATATTTTACATATTCAAGGTCTCTTTCTAATTCAGATAAAATTGGAAATGTCCTTTTCCATCTTGTTGAAGAATGGAATTGATATTTATATTGGTATTGCAATGAATTTGTAGATTGCCTTTGATATAATTTTCACATGTTGAGTCTTACTATTTATGAGCATGGTGCATGTTTCCATTTCTTCAGATGTCTTTTTCTTTCTTGTAGTAATGCTTTGTAATTTTCTTTGTATAGGTGTTTAGTGTTTCTAGTTAGATTTGCTCCCAAGTATTCAATCTTGTGGTTAGCTACTGTGATGGGTATTGTTTTTCTTAGTTCCGGCTCTGTATTCTCTTTGTCACTGTAGAGAAATCCAACTGATTTTTGTATGTTGATCTTGAATCCTGCTATGTTGCTGAATTGCTTGACTATGTCCAGTAGTTTTATTGCTGAGTCTTTAGGGTTTTCTAAATACAATATCATATCATCTGTATATATAGGTAGTTATACTTCCTCTTTGTCAATTTAAATATCTCTTATTTCCTTCTCTTGTCCTATTGCCCTCGTTAATACTTCCAATACAATATTGAATAGGAGAGGTGATGATGGGCATCCTTGCCTACTCCTGTTTTCAAAGGGAATGTCTCTAATCTCTCTTCATAAATGATATTGGCTTAGTTTTGCATATACATTTTTTTACTATATTGAGAAAATTTCCCTCTATTCCTCTTATGCTGAGTGTTTTAATCAGGATGCAGTGTTGGATTTTGTCAAAGGCCTTTTCTGCATCAATTGATAGGATCATGTGATTCTTATTACTTGCTTTGTTAAAGTGATGTATTACACTGATCGTTTTTCTTATGTTGACCTATCCTTGCATACCTGTTATGAATCCCAGTTGATTATGGTTAATTATTTTTTATTTTATTTTGTTATTTTATAGCTACAGTTTTATTGCTGTAAATTGACCCCTGACTACTGCTTTGACTGTTTCCCAGAGGTTTTGGTAAGTTGTATTTTCATTGCCATTTGTTTCAAGAAACTTTTTTATTTCATTTCTTATTTCTTCTAGTATCCATTTATGTTCAAGCAGGGTGTTGTTCATCCTCTAAATGTATGGGGTTTTTTTTCCTTTTCCTCATTGTTATCGGTTTCTAATTTTGTAGCATTGTAATTTAAGAAAATGTTTTGTTTCATTTCTATGTTTTTAAACTTAATGATGTGTGCTTTGTGATCTAAAATATGATCTGTTCTGGAGAATGTTCCATGCATGTTGGAGAAGAATGTAAACTCAGCTTTTGGGGGTGCATTGGTCCTTACATATTTATGAGATCAAGTTGGTTGATTGTGCGGTTTAATTCTTCAGCATCTTTATTGAGTTTTTTTTGGTAGTCCTTTTCTTGAGAGTGATTTATGGAAGTCTTCAATTATTATTGTGGTGTTGTAATTTCTTTTTTCAGTTCTGTTAAATCTTATTTTGTAGCT
This sequence comes from Elephantulus edwardii, assembly GCF_000299155.1. NCBI lineage: Eukaryota > Metazoa > Chordata > Mammalia > Macroscelidea > Macroscelididae > Elephantulus > Elephantulus edwardii. The sequence goes on from NW_006400060.1 coordinate 2,763,404, forward strand.
CTATAATATGGTGCATAGATATTCCCTATGTTTATGTATGTCTATCTGCGCTTCATTGACTATGCAAAGGCTTTTGACTGTGTGTATCACAACAAGCTGTGGCTGACTCTAAGAAGAATGGGAATCCCAGAACATTTGATTGTGCTAATGCGAAACCTCTACTTGGACCAGGAGGCAGTCGTCAGAACAGAGCAAGGAGACACTACATGGTTCAAAATCAAGAAGGGGGTCCATCAGGGATGTATTCTGTCTGTATACCTTTTCAATCTGTATGCAGAACAGATCATCCGAGACGCTGGGCTATACGAAGAGGAATGTGGCATCAGGATTGGTGGAAGAATCATCAACAACCTGCGTTATGCAGATGACACAACCCTGCTTGCTGAAACTGAGGAGGATCTGAGGCGCTTGCTGCAGAAGATCAAGGACTACAGCCTCCTATATGGACTGAAGCTAAATGTCAAGAAAACAAAGACTCTAACCACTGGGCCATTTGGCAGCATCAACATGGACGGTGAGGAGATTGAGATAGTTAACAGTTTTAATTTACTTGGCTCCACAGTCAACGCTCTTGGTAGCAGCAGCCAAGAAATCAGGAGACGAATTACATTGGGAAAGTCGGCTGTGAGGGACCTCTCAAGAGTACTGAAGAGCAACGATATCAGGCTGGAGACTAGGGTGCGCCTGATCCGGGCTATAGTCTTCACAATTATGTGCTATGCATCAGAGAGTTGGACAGTGAATAGGGCTAATATAAAGAGGATTGATGCCTTTGAGCTATGGTGCTGGAGAAGAGTGTTGAATATACCATGGACTGCTAGGAGAACAAACAGGTTTGTCCTGGAGAGAGTGAAGCCAGAGTGTTCCCTGGAGTCAAGGATTCTGAAGCTTCATCTGACATACTTTGGGCACGTTGCAAGAAGGGACTGGTCCTTGGAGAGGGACATCACGTTTAGCAGAGTGGAGGGGAGGCGAAGGACAGGAAGACCTTTGATGAGATGAATCGATTCTGTGACTGGAGCCGTGGGAGTAAGGGCGTTTGAGATGGCTAGGTTGGCACAGGATAGAACAGCATTTAGAGCTCTTGTACATAGGGTCGCTATGAGTCACAAGCGACTCGATATGGCACACAACAACAACAACAACAATTGATCTTTTAATGTAATGACCTTCCTTGTCCTTTGTGATGATTTTTATGTTGAAATCTATTTTATCTGAGGTTAACATTGTGATTCCTGCTTTTATTTTTTTTTCTGGTTGTAATTTGCTTGGTATGTTTTCCAACCCTTTTATTTTTAGTCTTTCTTTATCTTCACTTTTCAAATGTGTCTCTTGTATGCAGTATACTGATGAGTTTGGGTTTTTTATCCAATATGGTTCACCTTTTCTCTTCACTGTTGCATTTTTTCTTGAACCATTCACAGTGTAATTATTGACAGGCAAGGTTTTATTGCTTTCATTTTGTTGAATTTTTTTTTCTTGGTGTTGTTGCTGGTTACTTTGATCCACCCTACTTTCTGTGATATCTTTGTAAGAAGGAATTCTCAGTATTTCCTGCAACAGTGTTCTTGTTTTCACAAACTCCCATAATTTCTGCTTTTCTGAAAATCTCTAGATATCTTCATCATATTTTATAGACAGTTTTGCCGGGTTCAGTATTCTTAGTTGACAGTTATGTACTTTGAGTGTTTGATTTTTGTCATTCCAAAGTCCTCTTGCTCACATGTTTTCGGCTGGAAAATTGGCACTTAGTCTTATTAGCTCTCCCCTGTAGGTTACTCTTTGTTTCTTCCTAGCTTCTTTCAGAGTTCTCTCCTTTTCTTTTATTCTAGCAAATTTGACTATGATATGCCTTGATGTTTTTCTTTTGAGTTCTATTCTGTATGTGGTTCACTCAGCTTCATATATATATATAAGCATTGGAGAGAGGAGATGGACT
>NW_006400060.1:2767901-2775427 GCF_000299155.1 Elephantulus edwardii
GGAGGGACAGCGCAGGAGGGGAAGACCCTCTATGAGATGGATTGATTCAGTGACTGGGGTAATCGGGATGGGTGTGTCAGAGGAAGAGCGGTTGGCGCAGTATAGAGCAGGGTTTAGGGCTGTTGTGCATAGGGTCGCTATGAGTCGAAAACGACTCGATGGCACATAACAACAACAACAACATATATATATATAATTTTTCCTCTCATTCTTTATTATGCCTGAAATTTTTCTTCTAGTATCTCTTCCACAACTCTCTCAGTGTCTTCCCCCCCCCTCTCTTGTTCTTGTTCTGGAATTCCAATTTTGCGCATGTTATTCTTCTTTATAGTGTCCTACACTATTCTTATACTTTTCCCCTTCCTTTTTGTTTCTGCTTTTTGTTCTAGTAGATCAGTACTGAGAAATCTTCTGTTTCACTGGTTCTGTGTTCCATCTTTTCAACTCTGCTCATTTGTAACTCCAACATGCTGACAGCATCTGAGACACTGGTCCTTACATTCTGGATTGCAATTTCTTGTTTTCCCAGAGTTTCTAATGCATATTTTGTTTTATCTGCATCATCTTGCATTGTTTTTATAAGTTCCTCTTGGCTTTTCTTTGTAGCATCCTGTAATTCTTCACGTTTCTCTTTCAAGTGGTGTCACTTTAAAGAGTAAGATGTACTTGATCCAAGTCATGTGCAGGAATAAGTTCTTTTTAAAAGGTCAGCATAAATCTTGTTCCTATGAGGCAGAAGTTAAAAATGCTTCAGATGTTTAGGTTTACCGAATCATTGTACCACTCCATTATCTGTAACCCTGGCAATTCTTGTTCCTCTCAGTCCTCTCACTCCCATCTATGTCTTATTTTCCATAATTGGCTGCAGAATCTCACAGAAACCTAAAACCATCAAGGAAATGGAAATGACTCACATGGTTGTGGAGGCTTGAAAGTCCCAAAATTGTGGATGGAACTTGTTGAAAAGGTGGCTGTAGGCAGCAGAATCTTGATTAGTGGTGGGTGCTGACCTATGGACTTTGTTTGTAGAGACTGATGAAGGATGGTTCCTATGTATAGCCTGTGGTTTTCGGAGCATCTAGATCAGGTTAGGTGTAGTGTTAAGGGAAAAAAACAGTCAAATGTTCTAAGCGCATTCTTCTACATAGGATCTCAAGGCTACAAGTCACACTCTCCACCAAGAGAACTAAGAGTAGTGACTTGGGTTTAAGATACATCCCACTCTAATCCTACCTTATAAACACAACACATAGCTCATTCCAGATAGAAGTGTTTGGCACAAAGAGTCTAGAATTTTATTTATTTTATACTGACCTATTTACAAAGTTTGAAAACGTTGTTTTTCACAAAAGATCCTTCCCATTTCCTTCACCCCCAACCATATGATTAACATCCCCCCCATCCTCATACCTCTGCTTCCACCCCACCCTCACCCCTTGGATCCTGATACTCATTTTACAATAATGATTCTACAACAATGATTTTGGGTTGGTTTACCCCCCCCCATTAGTTTACTAACAAAATTCTAATACAAATTCTTTCAATTTCCCTCACGCCCCCCCATCAAATTGTACAACCCAATGATTAATCCCTTCTTCCCCTTGTACATTCACATTCCTCTACTTCCAGCCTCTCCCACCCCTCCTGGGTCCTTATACTCAACAGTCTTATACAATATTTATCCTTGTGGGATTGAGTTAGTTCCCTCAGCATAATGCTCTCCAGTTCCTCCCAACTTAGGTAATAATTTACAAAATTATTGCTCCTGTGTGCTGCATAGTGAATGTGCCATAATTTCTCAATCCATTCATTTGTGGTTGGACATTTGGGTTGTTTCCATGTTCTTGCAATGGTGAATAACGCTCCTATGAACATTGGTGTACAAATCTCAGTTAGTACCTCAGTTCTCATATTCTCAGGGTATAGTACCAGTAGTGGAATAGCTGGGTCATATGAAATTTCTATGTTCAGCTTTTTAAGGAAGTGCCAAACTGCCTTCCAGAATGGTTGTACCATTTTAAAATCCCATCAACAATGTATAAGAGGTTCTTTCTCACCAAATCCTCTCTAACATCTATTATTTGCTGTCCTGTTAAACTTTGTCACTCTCATTGGAGTGAGATGGTACCTCATTGTGGTTTTAATTTGCATCTCTGTTATTGTCAGTGATTTGGAACATTTCTTCATGTGTCTATTTGCCATTTGAATATCATCCTCTTTGAAGGTTTTATACAGTATTTGTCCTTGTGGGATTGAGTTAGTTCACTCAGCATAATGGTCTCTAGTGCCTCCTAAGTTAAGCAGTAATTTACAAAATCATTGTTCCTGCATGCTGAATCCATTGTATGAATGTACCACAACTTCTCAATCCATTCATTTGTGGTTGGACATCTGGGCTGTTTCCATGTTCTTGCGATGATAAATAATGCTGCTATGAACATTGGTATACAAGTTTTCTCTCAAGCCCCAGTTCTCATTTTCTTGGGGTATATTCCAAGCAATGAAATAGCTGAGTCATATGGAATTTCCATGTTCAGCTTTTTGAGGAAACACCAAACTGCCTTCCATAGTGGTTGTACCATTTTATAACCCCTCCAACAGTGTATAAGAGTTCCTAACTCACCACATCCTCTCCAACATTTATTACTTGCTGTCCTATTAAACTTTGCCACTGCTACTGGAGTGATGTGGTATCTCATTGTGGTTTTTATTTGCCTCTCTCTTGACAGTAATTTGGAGCATTTCTTCATGTGTCTATTGACCATTTGAATATTTCGCTCTGTGAAAATTCTTTCCATGTCTTTTATATAAGTCTTTTTCTGTGGAGGCCCAGGTGTATTCTATAAACTTTTGTTATGAGACTCTTGTCTGAGATGGTATTGCCAAATGTTTGTTACCAGTTGGTAGGTTTTCTTTTCACCCTGTTTGAAAAATTTTTTGATGCGCACATTGATTTAATCTTTAGAGGTCTCATTCATCAATTTTATCCTCCTCAGATTGTGCATTTCTGTCTGTAAATGGCAGTTGTCTCCTTATACCATAGATTAGGCTTTCTAAATTTCATCTCAGTTTGTCTCCTATGAACTTTATGTTTTGGGGCTTTACTTTCAAGTCTCTGATTCACCGTGAGGTGATTTTTGTGGATAGTGTGAGATGTGGGTCTTGTTTCAACTTCCTGCACTCTCAGTCCAGTTCTGCCAGCACCATTTCTTGAAGAGGTTGTCGTTTTCCCATTTGATAGGTTTTATTTCCTTGCCGAATATCAGTTGACCATAGATTGCTGGGTCTATTTCTGGGTTCTCAATTTTGTTCTACTGGTCTATGTATCTGTCATTGTACAAGTACCATGCTGTTTTGTTTATTACTGCTGTGCAGTAGGTTTTGAGGTCAGGCAGTGCTATGCCTCCCACTTCATTTTTGTTTTTCAGAAATGTTTTGCTTATTCAGAGTCTCTTCTCTCTCCAAATAAACTTGACAATTTCCCTTTCAATCTCCTTGAAAATTAGTTATCTGTATTGGGATTGCATTGAATATGTAGATTGCTTTTGGTAGGACTGTCATTTTCACAATATTGAGTCTTCTTATCCATGAACATGGCACATTTTCCCATTTCTTTAGGTCTTTTACAGTTTCTTGCAGAATATTTCTGCAGGTTTTTTTATGGGTCTTTTTAATCTCTAATTAAGTTCACTCCCAAGTATCTCAGTTTGTGGTTGGCTATTGTAAATGGTATTGCTTCCTTGGTTTCCTTCTCTGAGTTCTCTTTGTTGATCTTTTATCTTTCCAGTCTACTAAAATGGCCTACTAACTCTAACAATTTTTGCTGTTGTTATTGTTGTCTTTGGGGTTTTCTGTGTACACTATTATATCATCTGCATATAGTGATAGTTTACCTTTCTCTTTGGTGACCTGGATGCATTTTATTTCCTTCTCTTGTTCCATTGCCCTAGCAAACCCTTCCAATACATTACTGAATAGAATTGGCTACAGCGGACATCACTGTATGGCTCCAGATCACAAAGAAAATGCTTTTAGTCTTTCTCCATTTAGAATGAATGATAATGGCTCTTGGTTTGAGTGTATACTTTTCACTGTGCTTGGGAAATTCCTTTCTATTCCAATTTTGCTGAGTGTCTTATTCAGGAAGGGATGTTGGGTTTTGTCAAATGCCTTTTTTACATCAATTGCTAAGATCATATGGTTCTTGTTCTTTACTTTGTTAATACGGTGAATTAAATTGATTGTTATTTTTATATTGAACCATCCTTGCATACCTTTTATGATTCCCACTTGGTTATGATGATTTTTTTTTAACTTTCTTTTGGATTCTGTTGGCTAGGGTTTCATTAAGCATTTTTTAATCTATATTCATGAGAATATGGGTCTGTAGGTTTGGTGTGTTTCTTTTTCTTGGTAGAGAGGTCAGTTGGCCTAGTGATGCTCCCAAGTCAAAGGTGAGTGGCTTTAATCCTCGGCTCTCAGGCCTATTTGTAATTGTTTTTAGTCCAACATTTTTCTAGGACGTATAGCCCTCGCCTGTCCACTTGCTGTACAGAGGTAACTTGTGGTTGCGGTAAAGCTGAACACTGTGACACTGATGTGTCAAATGTGATAATGATTACCCATGGTGGACAGTGTTTGGTGGAGCTCCCCAATTAAAATAAACTTGGAAGAAGGAGTGGCATCCACTTCCGAAATAGCTTGTCTCTGGAAACTTTATGAACCTGGAGAAAGGATGAAAGTTATACAAGTGTTCAGGTCTCTCCGTCATAAGGTTGCTATGAGTCGCCTACAACTTGACGGCACTGAACAACAACAATATCTTTGCCTTGTTTTGGTATTAGTGTTCATAGAACGAAGTGTCTAGAATTTACATAACAAAATGGAAGGGTACAGCTGGAAGGATTGTAGTGCTTAATTCACATCATGTCAAGAAATCAGAAAACATTTTGAATTGGGAAAATCTGTTGTCAAGGACCTCTCCGAAATTCTAAGGAGCAAGAATATCTATTTAAGGAGTAAAGTGCTCCTGATCCAAGCTTTGTCTTTTCAATTGCTTTATGTTTATGTGAAATTTGGACAATGAATAAGCATATCACAAGAATTTGTTGCCTTTGAGTGTAATGTTGGTGAAAATTATTTAATGTATCATGGTTTGACAAAAGAACAAACATATCTATCTTGGAATAAGTTCAGCCAGAGTACTTCTTATAGGAAAAGAGGATAAAACTTTTCAAATACTTAGGGATTGTTGTCAATAGATACTGGGAGAAGGACATTAAGCTCAGAAAAGTAGAGTCAGTTCTTATAGTAATATTTTGTAATTTTTTTTCTGTATGTGTTCTGTGTCTTCAGATTTGCTCCCAAATGGTTAGCTATTGTAATGGGTATTGTTTTTCTTTTAAAAATTTTTTAATATTATTCTGATTTATTTACAAAGTTTGAAACATTGTTTTTCACAAAAATCCTTCCCATTTCCTTTGTCATACCCACCCATAGATTTGTGCAACTCTATGATTAACACCCTATCTCCCCCCATTCTCACCCCTCTATTGCCATCCTCTCCCCACCTTGGATCCTCATACTCATTCTACAATAATGGTTTTATACAGTATTTGTCCTTGTGGGACTGAGTTAGTTCATTCAGCATAATGCTCTCCAGTCCCTCCCAAGATAGGTAGTAATTTACAACAACATTGCTCCTGTGTACTGCGTAATATTCCGTTGTATAAATGTACCACAACTTCTCAAGCCATGATTTGTGATTGGACATATGGGCTGTTTCCATGTTTTTGTGATGGTGAATAATGCTGCTATGAACATTGGTGTACAAGTTTCCATTTGAGGCTCAGTTCACATTTTCTTGTGGTATATTCCAAGCAATGGAATAGCTAGGTTACATGGAATTTCTATGTTCAGCTTTTTGGCAAAGCACCAAACTGCCTTCCAGAGTGGTTGTACCATTGTACAATACCACCAACAATGTAAAAGAGTTCCTATCTCACCACATCCTCTCCAACATTTATTACTTGCTCCCCTATTAAACTTTGCCACTGCTAATGGAGTGAGATGGTATCTCATTGTGGTTTTGGTTTGCATCTCTCTTAGTATCAGTGATTTGGAGCATTTCTTCATATATCTGTTGGCCTTTTTAATATCTTCTGCTGTGAATTCTTTTCATGTCTTTGACCCACTTTATAATTGGTTTAGATTTTTTCTTGTGGAGGCCCAGGAGTATTCTATAAACTTTCGTTTTGAAACTCTTGTCTGAGATGGTATTGCCAAATGTTTGTTCCCAATCGGTATGTTTTCTTTTCACCCTGTTGGGAAAAGTTTTTAATGAACTCAGTGATTTAACCTTTAGAAGGTCCCATTCATCAATTTTATCCTCTTCAGATTGTACATTTCTGGCTATCCTTCAAAGTCTCTTTATATGTTAGATTAGAGCTTCTAAGCTTGATTTCAGTTTCTCTTATGAACTTTATGGTTTTGGGCTTTACTCCCAAGTCTCTTAACCACATTGATGTGATTTTTGTGTATGGTATGAGATGTGGATCCTGTTTTGGCTTTCTGCAGGTAACATACCAGTTTTGCCAGCACCATTTGTTGAAGAGATTGTCATTTCTCCATTTGGTAGGTTTCATTTTCTTGTTGAATATCATTTGACCATAGATAGCTGGGTCTATTTCTGGATTTTCAATTCTGTTCCACTGATCTATGTGCCTATCATTGTACCAATTCCATGTTGTTTTGGTTACTACCGCTATGTAGTAGGTTTTGAGGTTAAGGAGTGCTATACTTTCCACTTCATTTTTGTTTCTCAGAAGTATTTTTCTTATCCAGGGTCTCTTGTCTCTCCAAATAAACTTGACGATTTCCTTGTCAATCTCCTTGAAAAATGAGCTTGGTATTTGTATTGGAATTGCATTGAATATCTAGATTGTTTTTGGTAGGATTGTCATTTTCACAATATTGAGTCTTCCTGTCCATAAACCGGACACATTTTTCCTTTTCTTTAGGTCTTTTATTGTGTTTTGCAGAAATGTTCTGTAGATTTCTTTGTATAGGTCTTTTATATCTCTATTTAGGTTTACTCCCAAATATCTCAATTTGTGGTTGGCTATTTTAAATGGTATTGCTTTCTTGATTTCCTTCTCTGAGTTCTCCTTGTTGCTGTAGAGGAATCCCTCTGATTTTTGGATATTGATCTTATATCCTGCCATTCTTTAAAAAAACAAAACTAAACAAAAAAAAACAAACACACCTGGCCTATTACCTCTAACAGTTTTTTGGTTGTGTCTTTGTGGTTTTTTAGGTAACTATCATATAATCTGCATATAGCAATATTTTAACCATCTCTTTGCTGATCTGGATGCTTTTTTATTGGCTTCTCTTTTTGTATTGCCTTAGCAAGCACTTCCAGTACAATATTAAGTAGAAGTGGTGACAGTGGACATCCTTTTCTGGTCCCTGTTTGCAAGAAAAATGTTTTTAGTCTTTCTCCATTCAGAATAATATTGGCCTTC
>NW_006400060.1:2777195-2780838 GCF_000299155.1 Elephantulus edwardii
AGAGCAGAAATAAATGAAATAGAAAACAGAAAAACAATTGAAACTATAAACAAAAGTAGGAGTTGGTCCTTTGAAAAGGTCAACAAAATCGATAAACCACTAGCAAAACTCACAAAAGGAAAGAGAGAGAAGACACAAATAATCAGAATGATATTGGCTCTTGATTTTATATATGTACTTTTCACTGTACTGAGGACATTCCTTCTATTCCAATTTTGTTGAGTGTCTTAATCAGAAAGGGTGTTAGATTTTGTTAAATGCCTTTTCTGCATCAATTGCTATGATCATATGGTTCTTATTATTTTTGTTAATGTGGTGAATTACATTGATTGTTTTTCTCATGTTAACTACCTGTTATAAATCTCACTTGATCATGGTGAATTAATTTTTTGATGTGTTTTTGGATTCTTTTGGCTAGGATTTTGTTAAGGATTTTGGTATCTATACTCATGAGAGATATTGGTCTCTAGTTTTTTTTTCTTGGCAATATCTTTTCCTGGTTTTGGTATTAGGGTTATGCTTACATCATAGAATGACTCTGGGAGTGTTCCTTCTTTTATAATTTTTTAAAAAATAGTTCAAGTACCAATGAGGGAGTTTTTCTTTTGCTTTTCAAGGAGAGGAGTAAATGGGGGGGGGGGGGGGGGGGGGGTTTGTGCGGGGAGAAGGGTGCAGCAATGAATGAATGGAATCCCAAAATCTCTGTAGATGTTCATTGAAATGAAAAATAAACAACCTAAATTAAAAAAAAATAGTTCAAGTAGAATTGGTGCTAGATCCTTTCTGAATATTTTTTAGAACTCAGCTGTGAAGCCATCTGGTCCAGGACTTTTCTTATGCAGAAGTCTTCTTATAACCTTCTCAGTTTCTTCTTTTGTGATGGATCTTTTCAAGTGTTCTGTATCTGTCCTTGTCAGTCTGGGTAGGGAATGAGTTTCAAGGAGTTTGTTCATTTCTCCTAGGTTTTCAAGTTTATCAGAGTATAGGTTTTCATAGTATTCTGACATTACAGATTTAATTTTCTCTGGTTCTGTTTTGATGTCACATCTGTAATTTCTTAATTGAGTTATCTGTGTCCTCTAATTTTTTTCTTCTCTCATTTGTTAAGTTTGGCAGTGATATGTCAATTTTATTGACTCTTTTGAAAAACTATCTCCTGTCCTTATTGATGGTTTTGTTTTTCTGTTTTCTATCTTATGGATTTCAGCTCTTGTCCTGATAATTTCTTGTTTTTTTCCCAATAAGCTGTAGGATTAGATTGTTGTTCTTTTCCTAGATGATGAATGTGTTGTGTTAGATTGTTGATTTTTCTTCTTTCTTCTTCTTTTTTAAAGTTTGTGTGCCTATTGCTATGGACTGCCCCCTGAGGACTGTCTTAGCTGTAGCTCACAGGTTTTGTTATGTTATATTTTATTTTTCATTTGTTTCAAGGAACTTTTAAATGTCATTCTTTATTTCTTTTCTAACCCAATCATATTCTAACAGAGTTATTTAGCTTCCACATGGATGATTTTATAAGCTTTATGCTCATGTAGTTAATGTCTAGTTTTATGGCACTGTGATCTGAGAAGATACTTTGTATTATTTTAATTTGTTGAGGCTTACTTTGTGTCCTAATATGTGATCAGTTCTGAAGAACATACCATATGAACTAGAGAAGAAAGTTAATTGAGTTTTATTTGGGTGCAGTTCCCTAAATACAACCACTAGATCGAGTTGTCTGATTGTATAGTTTAGGTCTTCTGCATCTTTGTTGAGTTTCTTTTGGGTTGACCTATTCTTCGGGGATAGTGGTGTGTTGAAATCTCCTACCACTATTGTGGTGGTGTCTGTTTATTACTTCAATTATGTTAACTGTTGTCTTATGTATTTTGCAGTTCTATCATTTGGTGCATAAATTTGACCAAGGTTATGTCTTCATGATCTATTGTGCCTTTAATCAGTATGCAATGCCCTTCCTTATCTTTTATGACGGTTTTCATTCTGTAATCTATCTTATCAGAGATTAATATGACCAGTCCTGCTTTTTGAGGTTGCCATTTGCTTGATTTTTTTTTCCAGCCTTGGATTTTGAATCTGTGTTTTGCTTGTGTTTTTTTTTTAAATGTGTCTCTTGTAGGCAGCATATTGATAGGCTTTGTTTTTTAATCCATTCTGTTACTCCTTTTCTCTTAATTGGTGCATTTAGTCCATTCATACATTAATTGTGATTATTGTCAGGCCAGGTTTTACTTTTGACATTTTACTGTGTTTCTCTTTCTGTTGTTTCTGGTTAAGATGGTCCATGCACTTTCCTTTGGCATCTCCATGTGAAGGACTTCACTTAAAATTTCTTGTAATGTTGCCCTTATTTTCACAAATTCCTTAAGTTCCTTCTTTTCTGCAATGAATCTAATTTCTCCTTCATAATTGATGGAGAGATTTGTTGGGTACAGGATCCTCGGCTGGCAGTTGTTTTCTTTCAAATTTCTGTATATGTCTTCCCATTGTCTTCTAGCTCACACGGTTTCTGCTGAATAATCGAAATTTAATCTAATTGTTTCCCCCTTTTAGGTGACTCTTTGTTTTTCTCATGCTGCTTTTAGAATTCTATCCTTATTTTTTAATTTGGAGACTTTGAATATCATATGTCTAGATGATTTTCTATTTGGGTCTACTTTATTTGGTATTCACTGTGCTTCTTGAATGTGGATTTCCCCATTCTTCAAAACACCTGGGAAGTCTTCTTCTTGTACTACTACTTTTTTCTCAGTGTTTTCCCTGTCACTCCCCTTTTCTGAAATTCCAGTCATACATATGTCATTCTGTTTGATGTCATCCTACATGATTCTAATGTTTTCTTCATTTTCTTTACATCTCATCTTTGATTTTTCTCCAAGTATGTTTTCAGTGAGTCTCTTGTCTTCCAACTCACTGACTATCTGTTTCATCTCTTCAGTTCTATATTTTTGTTCTACCAGAGATTTGGCACTTCTGCCATTTCTGTCTTAATATCCTGGATTACATTTTTTATGCTTTTCTGTTATTTCTAGTACTATGTTGGCTGTACCCTTTTTGTCTTGTGATGATTTTTTAAGGTCGTGTACCTCTTTATCTGTTCTATCAATTCTTTTATTCATCTTTTGCACTTTCTTCCATAGCTGTTCAGGTTGCTCCTCATCAATATATTTCATCTTGACTTTTGTCTCTGTGATATTTGTCTTCTTAATTGTTTATTCCATCTTCTGCATTTTCTTCCATACTTGTTCAAGTTGCTCTTCATCGATATATTTATTCTGGACTATTGTTTCTGGGGTATTTGCTTTCTTAATTGTTTCTTACAAAATTTGAATGGTCTTCTGTAGCATTTCAAATAACTCCACAACTGCTTTTTCAGAAGATATGTTATTTTGGGTTTTTTTTTTCTGATAACTGAGGCAGACTGCTGCTTTTTTTACATTGTGTGAGTTTTTTCTTAGTAAATGTTAAGTAGTTATAACTATATGTTGCAGACCAAGGGAAAAGTATTTTTATAATTATTAATAATGAGACAGACAGCCAAGAATGAGATAGAACAGAGAGCATGAAAAACAGAGGGCCAGCGTCTCTGACCCACGACCCCCATCTTCAGGCGCAGTGAACGGTGGGAGTGGACTTGAATCGG
>NW_006400060.1:2781988-2783319 GCF_000299155.1 Elephantulus edwardii
CGACCCCCATCTTCAGGTACTGGATTGCTCCTCCCCGACCCGGCTCACGCCCCCCCTCCCCACGCAGGGCCTGAAGTTTGGGACTGGCCAAGGCCTGTGCGCAGGCGCAGTGAACGGTGGGAGTGGAGTTGAATCAGAACACACCCCTGCGTCTCTGACCCACGACCTGCATCTACAGGTAATGCATTGCTCCCACCACGACCCACCTCACGCCCCCCCCCCCAGCTCTGAACTTTGGGACTGGCCAAGGGCTGTGCGCAGGCGCAGTGAACGGTGGGAGTGGACTAGAGTCGGGATACACGCCTGCGTCTCTGTCCCACGACCCCCATCTCCAGGTACTGCATTGCTACCCCCCGACCCGGCTTGCGCCCCCCCCACGCCAGCCCTGAACTTTGGGACTGGCCAAAGGCTGTGCGCCGGCGCAGTGATCAGTGGGAGTGGACTTGAATCGGGACACACGCCTGCATCTCTGACCCACGACCCCCATTTTCAGGTACTGCATTGCTCCCCGCCCCCGACCCGGCTCGCGCCCCCGCCCCACACCAGCACTGAACTCTGTGACTGGCCAAAGGCTGTGCGCAGGCGCAGTGAGCGGTGGGAGTGCACTTGAATCAGGACACACGCCTGCGTCTCTGACCCACAACCCCCATCTTCAGGTACTGCATTGCTCCCCCCCGACCAGGCTCGCGCCCCCCCAAGCACGCCAGCCCTGAAGTTTGGGACTGGCCAAGGGCTGTGCGCAGGCAGAGTGAACGGTGGGAGTGGACTTGAATCGGGACACACGGCTGTGTCTCTGACCCTCGACCCCCAGTTTCAGGTACTGCATTGCTCCCCCCCGACCTGGCTCGCGCCCCCACCCCACACCAGCTCTGAACTTTGGAACTGGTCAAGGGCGGTGCGCAGGCGCAGTGAACGGTGGGAGTGGACTTGAATAGGGACACACGCCTGCATCTCTGACCTACGACCCCCATCTTCAGGCACAGTGAACGGTGGGAGTTGACTTGAATCGGGACACACGCCTGCGTCTCTGACCCATGACCCCATTTTCAGGTACTTCATTGCTCCCCGCCCCCGAACCGGCTCACGCCCCCCAAGCACGCCAGCCCTGAAGTTTGGGACTGGCAAAGGCCTATGCGCAGGCGTAGTGAATGGTGGTAGTGGACTTGAATCGGGAAACACGCCTGCGTCTCTGATCCACAACCCCCATATTCAGGTTCTGCATTGCTCCCCCCCCCGACTCGCCTCTCGCCCCCACGCCAGCTCTGAACTTTGGGACTGGCCAAGGGCTGTGCGCAGGCGCAGTGAACGGTGGGAGTGGACTAGAATCGGGA
>NW_006400060.1:2783419-2784315 GCF_000299155.1 Elephantulus edwardii
CAGTGAACGGTGGGAGTGGACTTGAATTGGGACACACGCCTGCGTCTCTGACCCACGACCCCCATCTTCAGGCGCAGTGAACGGTGGGAATGGACTTGAATCGGGACACACGCCTGTGTCTCTGACCCACAACCCCCATCTTCAGGTACTGCATTGCTCCCCCCCGACCCGGCTCGCACCCCCCCCTACGCCAGCCCTGAATTTTGAAACTGTCCAAGGGCTGTGCGCAGGCAGAGTGAACGGTGGGAGTGGACTTGAATTGGGACACACACCTGCGTATCTGACCCACGACCCCCATTTTCAGGTAGTTCATTGCTCCCCCCTGACCCGGCTCGCTCACCCCCAACCAGCTCTGAACTTTGGGACTGGCCAAGGGCTGTGCACAGTCACAGTGAACGGTGGGAGTGGACTTGAATCAGGACACACTCCTGCGTCGCTGACCCATGACCCCCATCTTCAGATACTGCATTGCTCCACCCTGACCTGGCTCATGCCCCACCCCCCCACACACCAGCTCTGAACTTTGGGACTGGCCAAGGGCTGTGCGCAGGCGCAGTGAACGGTGGGAGTGGACTTGAATCGGGACACACACCTGCGACTCTGACCCACGACCTCCATCTTCAGGCGCAATGAACGGTGGGAGTGGACTTGAATCGGGACACACGCCTGCGTCTCTGAAACACGACCCCCATCTTCAGGTACTGCATTGCTCCCCCCCCGACCTGGCTCGCGCCCGCCCACACCAGCTCTGAACTTTGGGACTGGCCAGGGGCTGTGCGCAGGCGCGGTGAACGGTGGGAGAGGCCTTGAATAGGGACACACGCCTGCATCTTTGACCCACGACCCCCATTTCCAGGTGCAGTGAACGGTGGGAGTGGACTTGAATCGGGACACAC
>NW_006400060.1:2785267-2785854 GCF_000299155.1 Elephantulus edwardii
TGACCCATGACCCCATTTTCAGGTACTTCATTGCTCCCCGACCCCGACCCGGCTCACGCCCCCCAAGCACGCCAGCCCTGAAGTTTGGGACTGGGAAAGGGCTGTGTGCAGGCGCAATGAACGGTGGTAGTGGACTTGAATCGGGAAACACGCCTGCGTCTCTGATCCACAATCCCCATATTCAGGTACTGCATTGCTCCCCCCCAGAACCGCCTCGAGCCCCCACCCAGCTCTGAACTTTGGGACTGGCCAAGGGCTGTGCGCAGGCACAGTAAACGGTGGGAGTGGACTAGAATCGGGATACACGCCTGCGTCTCTGACCCACGACCCCCATCTTCAGGTACTGCATTGCTCCCCCCCGACCCGGCTTGCGCACCCCCCCAAGCCAGCCCTGAACTTTGGGACAGGCCAAGGGCTGTGCGCTGGAGCAGTGATCGGTGGGAGTGGACTTGAATCGGGACACACGCCTCCGTCTCTGACCCACGACCCCATCTTCAGGCACAGTGAACGGTGGGAGTGGACTTGAATAGGGACACAGGCCTGCGTCTCTGACCCTCGACCCCCATCTTCAGGCCCAGTGAACGGTG
>NW_006400061.1:0-5320 GCF_000299155.1 Elephantulus edwardii
GCTTACCCGTGCGCGCCAGATTATTACCAATCAAAACTGCCTACCTCAGTGTATATTCAAATATACCAATCAGCAACCCTCCCTCTGTGTTAGCCCATGTTTGCACGGGTTATTGCCTTTATAAGCTGTATGTACCCTTAGCTTGGGGCTCAACTCCTCTGCCTCTGCGTAGGTCATGAGTTGTGCCCCAGTGTACTGGATGGAATAAAACCTCATGCGGTTTGCATCAAGGACCGTCTCTCGTGAGTGATTGGTGCTGGTATCCCATTTCATTGGGGTCCGGCTCTGCGGATCCAACAGCATGAGTGTTCAGACTTCAATATGTTTCTTGAAGTTAGGATAATTGTTATTAGCGTTTATTTCTAGCAAAATTCAGGTTTTGGTGTTCAAATAAAATATAATGCACCAACACTATTGAATACAGTGTAGCCACAAAAATGACGTGTAACAACTTTGCATTTACCGACATAGAAAGATCAATACAATATGTCACTAAACAAAAAATATGCCTGTATTCTTTCTCTGCTTATATAACAGAATAGGGAGGTGGGAGATGTGTTTATATGTACAAGTAGAAAAGGTCTAATGTATACAACTCAAAAGTCAACTGAGCTTATTTATGTCTAGTCATAACTGACCAATAACTGACCGTCAAGTGAATTTTCAGAGGTTATAAGTCACATGAGCAGATGTTTCCCATATTTCTTTCATGGAGCAGCTAGTGGATTTGAAAATTAAGCTTTTGGGTTGATAGTGAAACTCCTTAACCTCTAAGCTACCAAAGCATATCATGAAAATTAAAAGCAAGACAGTATATATGGAAAAGGCATTTTAAATTTGGAGCTATAGAGAGAAGTTTTATATCTGTGAACTTTTGTATTGTTTACATCTTTTGAAAATAAATATGTTCATGTATTTTTTTCATGTGTTGTTTTTATAGCTAAAATATAGAAAAATGTCAGCCGCATCTAACTTCTAATAATGAGGCTGCTGAGAATGAGAACGGAGGGGAAGGCTGCAGAGGCATAAAGTGAAAATCTTTTCTTGTCTCTTTGCTCTGTTTTTCATTTTGCTTTCCTTAAAAGAAAATGACATCTAACAATAACAAAACCCAGCATCCACACCTATTTAATGTGCCTTTCTGTCTTTTATTAGCAATGAATTGTGTTTTTTTTGATAGCCAATCTCTCCATGTCTGTACTTGATCACATCATCTCCAAAGAGAGCCCTAAAGCTTCTCTCCTCTCTCATCATCATCAACACCATCATCATTATTTTGTGCATCTTTCCTAGATTATTGAAGAAGCATGTTGTTGCTTCCCAACAAAGAAAATAAAAATTCTTTCACCTTCATTTTCTTTGCTGATGACTGTAACATTTCACTCCTCTCTACAGCAAAATTTCATAAAAGATATATAACTATTCACTCTCTCAAATTTTTTTTCTTACAGTTTTCCTTTAAACCCAAGGATTAAACCTTATCTTTCACCAAACAGATTTGTAAGTGGGTCCAATTATTTATATTTAGCTTCTAGTCAAATCAATGATGGTTCCAATCTACCAAACAATGCCAAGAGGAAGTAAGTCCTGGTTATCTATGCCTGGATGATATAAAATGTTATGGCATTCTGCTAGAAATTATATGGATTTGCAATGGATTGGAATTTACTCACAACCAACAGGTTTATCTTTTTACATTTCATCAAACTGTTAATTTTAATGTAGTCAATAAAACTTTGCATATTTAAATTAATTTTCCAATTATTCTTTACAGTGGAAAAGTAAAAATTCAATGAAAGAGATAACAATAAGCAAGGTGAATTGGAAGTGACTGCTACAATGGGCTTGAACATAGAAGAGATTCTTATGGTGGCAAAGGATAGGAAAAATTTTTATTTGCTCATAGGAATCTTCAGTCTGAAGACTAAGGTGCATCTGGACCAGGCCACGGTCTTTGTAATTACTTCCTATGCATCAGAAAACAGGACAATGACTAGAGATCATAGATGCAGAATTGAAGCCTTTGAGCTGTGGTACTGGAGAAGAGTTTTTAATATACAATTGACTGCTAGGAAAACAAACAGGTTTGTCCCAGAGACAGTGAAACCATTCTACTCATTGGAGGCAAAGTTCTGAACCTTCATCTGACATATTTTGGACATGGTGCAAGGAGGGACCAGTCCTTGGAGAGGGACATGATGCTTGGAGGGTGGAGGGACAGTGCAAGAGAGGAAGACACTTCATGAGATGAGTTGATTCAGTGACTGAACTAATGGGGGTAGGTGTGTCATAAACAATAAGATTGGCACAGGATAGAGCACAGTTCAGAGCTATTGTACTTAGTATTGACTTGACGGCACATAACAACAACAGTCAACTTGATGACACCTTACAATAGCAACAACAGCAATTATCATTTTTTGTTTTATCATCATCATCAACTCATGAATGTTTAACCTACTCTATTTCTCTGCCCCACTTTCTCCTAGAGTACTCTTTGAAGATTTTCCTTTTTTTTTTAGTTGCTGTGCCTTCTGAAACACTCAGTACTATACCTAGAACAAGAGGCTGTTGTGCTTACGACAAATGAACATCGGGTTTAAATCATTTCCCCATATCCAATCAATCTGTATGCAAACAAAATTATTCAATAAACTGAACTCTAGGAAAAAGGATGTGGCATCAGGATTAGAGGAAGACTCATCAATAACATTTGTTGTGCAGATGACACAACCTTGCTCACTGAAAATGAGGAGAACTTGAAAAGCTTGCTGCATAAAATTGCAGACAACAGATTTCAATATGGATTGCATCTCAAAGTCAATAAAAGAAAACTCCCCACTGGCCCTATAGACAACATATGCTAGATGGAAAAGAGATTAAAACTATCAGTGACTTCATCTTACTTGGATCCAAAATCAATTCTCTTGGAACCAGCAGATGTTTAGTGCACTAGGAAAGTCTGTAGTCAGGGACTTCTCCATATTAGGAGAAGTCATATTCTCATATTCTCCATATGAGGAGCTATAATGACAGTTTGAGGACTAAGGTACACTTTATTAAGGTCATGGTCTTTTCAACCACTTGCCATGCATCTGAGAGAGGGACAATGAATAAAGAAAACAGAAAAAGAAATTACACCTTTGAACTTTGGTGTTAGAATACTGAATATAACCACAGACTGCCAAAAGGGCAAATAGATATGTCTTGAAGAAGGTGCAGCTAGAGTAATTCTTTGAGGAAAAGATGATTAAACTTCGCCTCATATATTTTGAGTATGTTTCTACAAGAGGCTATTCATTTGAGAGGGACATTATGTTTGGGAATGTGGAGGGATGGGGAAAGAGAGGTAGGCTCTGGACCAGGTGTATTAGTTCAAAGACTACAGCAATGAGTCACTCAATGTGTCACAATAATGTGACACACTCAAATGTGTCAGAGATTTTGAGGATGGTGCTGGGTTGGACAGGGTTCAAATCTGTTGTTCATAGGATCGCTATGAGTCATACTCCATAGCACCTAACTAATACTACCGCACTAAACAGAAAACTAACATACTAAAGTAAATACAGCTTTACTCACTTTTTTTTTCGAAAAACTTCATCACAATCATCATGTATTGTTACCTGCTTGTTATGTTTATTGTTGCTCTCCTTCACTAGCAAGTGAGCTCAGCTCCAAAAGTGCAGAAAAATTTGTTTAATTTTCTTCCTAGTTTATAGTGCCTAGAACTTAATATGGTGTGTTTTAGTCAGCATATTATCTGCTGAATAATGGTTAAGAATAACGGCTCTGTGCAGTGGAGTTAGTTGTTTTAGATTAAAATCCATTTACTGATGTGTGACTATAAGTAAAGTGTGTGACTTTACTGTACTTTGGCACTACTGTTTGGAGAGTAAACCAAAAACCCAGTGCTGTCAAGTCAGTTTTAACTGACAATGACCTTCTGTCATGTTTCTGAGGCTGTCAACCTTTACAAGAAGAGGTTTACCATTTTTATGGTGTGTTACAATGAAAAAAGATATACAAATTCTTTTATGCTGGTGATCAAATCAAAATGAGATTTTTGGATATTGATTTGTCGATGTATTTTAAAAGTCTTTTTGACCTTGCAATTCCATTTTGACTAATGTTTTTGTGAAGAAGTGAGCAGCAAAGTACATAAATTTTATGCACAATAAAATATATATTCCTCTTTCAAAGCCATTCTAATTTTTTGAAATAGAAGTAAGTGAAAATGCAAAATTCATGAATAAAAACTGTGGATAATTTTACTGGAAATAGACTCTAAATAAACAGAGCTGTGACAGAAATAGTTATATGCATACCTATGTTTATTTCAGTATCATACAAAATAGCAAAATGATGAAAGCAGTCTAAACGCTCAACAGCAAAAACAGCCCAAGTGCCCCTTAATAAACAAATGGATAGAGAAACTATGGTACATTCACACAATGGAGTATTACATAACACTGGAAAAAATAAAGAATTAAAAAACATTACACATGGTTGAGTGCAAATGATATTATGCTGAGTGAAATAACTTAATCACAAGATGACAAATACTGTATAATACGACTATTAAAAAAATAAAATGGCTATGGGAGGAAAGTGTAATAAACTAACAGATAGATAATGAACACTTTTCTGGAATAGGTGAAGGGAAAGTCAACTTGAAATAGATAATCATGATACTGTGTATATTGCAATTAATGACCTGGAACAGGGCATACATAACTGACCAAGGATGGGGACACAGAAACAGTCATAACGGTCATGGAGGACGGACAGGAATGGGACGTGAAATATGCCCGTGCCAATGTTTCCAATGATCTCTTTACTGCCTGTGGTGAGAGCTAGACAGATTGTGTGAGGTGGCAAGTGGTACGACTGCAGTAGAATAGAAGTGTGAGTTCAGCACTAGCAAGCAAAAAAAAAACTCTATTGAAGCACTGATCACCCCAGAAGCTACATGCCAATTGTCAGATACTGGGGATGAGGGTGGAGTCGATTTGATTTCTTCTTAGATACAGTTATTGGTCACCAATTGTTGCAATCAGCTACTACTAAAGAGCACTTTGTATGCTTCTACTAACACGCTTGTTTTCTTAGTTTACTTCATTTTTCCAAATTAAAGTTATTTTCCACAACTGAGTTTCCTGAGCTTCCATATTTTGCTTTTGTATTTTTAGCTTGAGATTTTTAATGGATTGAAAAGTAAAATCTTTTTATTTCCTGTAGGAATGATTTTCATTGACCAGGAAAAATAAACTCTTTTTACTGTTGCCCTCTAGTGGTAAGGATCTGCGCTGTCAACTCG
>NW_006400061.1:8101-15822 GCF_000299155.1 Elephantulus edwardii
CACATAACAACAACAACAACTCCTAGGCAGAAAGATGGGGAAACTCTTACCTTGAGATTTACTGCCTCTGAAAATTTGCTGGTGAGTCAGTTGTGGGTCAATTCCTACTTACCAGTATATAATAACAAAAGCAACTAACTGTTGAAAGGAAAATAAGTCGAAATTAGTTGATCAATGGGTAAATTGTAGGGAAAGGGAGGATTTAATAAATGACATTGGTCAATTTTAATTAATGTAATTAAGCAAAATGCTTAAGAATGAATGAAAACCAATATTTTTAATTAGATATTTTATTTGATATTCATAAGCACACGGAATTCATATTTATTGTGTTTCACACATTCCTCTATTCATAACGTGTTAGATATGAACCAATACTTTTTTGTTACCACAACCATTTTATTAAGTGCTTACTGGCACTGTGCTGAAGCTTTACAGACATTATTTTTATTAATCCAATAACCCTGAGGTAGTTGAAGCAATAATTTTTATCTGAATTTTCTTATTTATTTACTCACAGGAAGAATCTCCACGGATAGGTTGCAGAAAGATGCTTCATGGTATTTACATTTGTTTAAAATTCTACTGTATGCAAATTTAATTTACATCAGTATGAACAATATTTTTAGAGCTACTGTATTATAAAGCTTTTTCTTAAAAGCATTAATAATGAATAAAATAGCTTGATTACATTTAAACAAAGATGACTATTTGAAACCATTTAGACTTAATGTTTAAAAGGGTCATGGTATCTACCACCTCCAGAACAGAAAGTCAGCCTGTAGCTTCATCTTCACAAAGGCTAAAGTTATTTGTATAGACCTGGACAATAAATAAGGATGCTGGAAAAAGAATTGACACCTTTGAGCTATGGTATTGGAGAAGAGCACAAACATCCTAAGGATGGCCAACAGAATGTGAACTCAACAGGGCTATACGACCTAGAAGAATGTTTCACCAAAACCAATTCAAGACAGGCCTTAGGGCCGCAGATTAGAGTCACCTACCTGTGGGTTGGTAGCATCACTTCCGGTCCGCTGGGTCAACTGGCCACTATGTATGTAAAGTGCTGTCAAGTCGTAGGCGACATAACAACTCTATGAACGAAAGTTCTCGACAGTTGCGTGACTTTCATCCAGTGTTCATTAGCATCTTCAAATATAAACTGGGAAAGTGTTAATAAGCTTTTTTAAAATGGCATAATCATTTATAACAAGAATAATATTTAAATCAATCAATAAAAACATTTGACATTACCATAGACACATGAATCAATCAATAAAAACATTTGACAAGACATTAAATTACCATAGACACATGAAGTTGAGATCTCTATCCCAGGATCTTACAATCATAGCATATTAGTGTTTGATACAAAAACAGCTCACAACTGCTAGCTTTTGGGGGCAGAGGAACTGTGTGAGTTTTGTTTAATTTATTAATTAGTCGTTAAGTTAGATTTGGGGTTTTGTTTGGGTTTTTTACTTTTTAAACTATTGGACTCTCATTAAATATGTATTGTGAATGTATATATGAAGAGCTTTACCAAAGTCCACTACATAAACACTACTCAAGTAGACTGTTCACCAAAGTCCACTACATAAACACTACTCAAGTAGACTGCAAGAAAAAATGCTATCTGTCACCACATTAAGTACTAAAAACAAGTATGGTGCTAAAAACCTACACCAATGGAATTAGATGAATGCTATGCACTTAATTTTAAAATAAAACTAGTTTTGAATTTTAAAAAAATTCTTTCATGGTTATACAATCTCCCCTTCCACACAGTTCACAGTCCACTTTAATATGCATTTTTTTTTTCTGGACTCTTGTCATGAAAATACCTAATCCTATATTCCTTTTAAACAGTTTTCTCCCTCATTTGTTTCAATGCAGTGTACTTTATTTATCCCCTCTTTTCCTAAAAACAGTTGTCAAACAATTTCCCTCCATCTAAGTAGACTGAATAACATTTCTACAATTTTCAGAACCATTTATCATTTAGATATATATGGACTGTATAGTGACAAAACCAATACTTGTGTAGTTTTTAAGCAATTTCATGCAGGTTTGCAGAGGCAGTAAATCTCAAGCGAGGAGGTTACCCATGTTTATTGCATGGAGAGCTGGTATATTCTAACTGTACATCTTTGGGTTGTCAGTATAACTCCTGACCACTAAGCCACAAAGCTCCCTAATAATACTTGAAGATAGAGAAAAACAAAGGCAAACTGATACTTAGAGTAAAACACTCTGACAAATAAAAATGAAAATTAAAACTGCTCCAAGTCTTTTAATAGAGAAACTAACAATTTCAAATAACCTTCAATCTCTTGCATATTAAAGGAAAAACACTACTTGTATAAAATACTGCTTGTCAGTAGAAAATGCAATCTTATAAAAATCATTTAGTATTTTTTACCCTAGTAGATGATATCAGAAATTAGTATGAGAAGAACATACCTCTATTTTAATAACAGAAATATTAATCTAGTATACATAGGATAATTCCATTACTCAAGCTGTGAAAATGTATAAATTTTATACTATTTTATCTATTTATAGATTTAATATCTGGTAATACAGGCTGCTAGGTACATAAATAGTTTTCATGACATTTGCTATCTTAGGAGCAATGTTTGATGTTTACCAATATATGTCACTGTCCATGATTTTTACCTAATTTGAGGAAATATTTACTTCTTATGAAACTCTTTTGACACATGAAATATTGGATTTTATTAGTAACCTTTTTATGAATTCTTTAAACAATTGCCATTTTTGAAGCAAAGGGTGGGCCTTAAAAGCACACAGGTTTGGAAGTCTGATAATAACAAACCCAAACTCAAAATATCACTATTTTTCTTAGTCTTGGTCACTTGGGAAAGTTTTCATTACAGAGTGACAGCCATGGGCCATTCTCCCTGTTAAACTCAGATAAAAACTAAGCTACTTTGATCTATTCTTTTTGAAAAGATAAGAACTGGTGTTATGGCTAATACCTCAGCTGACACATTTCAAATAGGACCACAGTTTGAAGCTATGAGATTTAAGAGAAAGAACAAAGAGCATCTGAATCTGCTTACAATGGAGCAGCTCATTTGGTGGAATAAGCCACATGGAGCCTACCTACACTGTTCTACATCTGTGCTGTCACTGATTGCTGGAGGTGATGTGGACCTCTGCAGATTCTCACTCTGAGATCCCAGCCAGAGCTGTAGCCTCCAGTCCCTTGATGATCTCTAATCTCAGTAGTGGATTTATCATGAAATAATGAGGTTTAAGCTTTAGAGCTTCTCAGTTGTACCATCCTTGTCCAAATTCCTAAATTCCTGGACCTGTTATTCATAATTTGAGTTTACACTTTCTAAACTACTCTATCCTCAAATCAACTATGCTTCAGATCACACAAAATCTTAATTTTCCTAGGGGAATATATATATTTTATAATATATATATATGAAAAATTAAATGGGGTCTTGTCTCCAGGCAATATCTCTACTAGGGTTGATGTGAGTTGTTATTTACCTAACAATAGCAACTTAGAGCTATGAGGACTCTGATACACATTCGACAGGTCATCAGATTTCTTCTTAAATAGAATTCTTGAGAGAATATTTTACCTGATTATTTAAAATAATTGTCTTCTAATTGTCCAATTGCTTATTTGTTTGCTTTGTTTTCCATTTTTTATAGTATGTGTCACTAAGGAGTTCTTATGAGTATATGTTGATTTGTTACCAAAAAAACAATGGTTAGAATATGTCAGTTGCTTCATGGAGAAACATTATTAGCCTCATTAGGTTTCTTCGTAAATAGCATTTTCTTGAGAGTCTTCTATCTACATTATTTAAAAGGACCACTTGCCTTCTTTTATTTTCTTTGCTTTGTGTTTTTTTTTTTTCATAATCTGTAATCAGTAGGAAGCTGATTGAATAGTGAGTTATATGTGTAGTTGATAACCAGAAGATCAATGGTTAGAATATGCAAGCTACTTCATAAAGAAAGATGATCAAACTCTGGGAATTACAGGCTTGGAACCAGTTAGCAGATAATCATGAGTCAGAAGTCTCCAAAATCATTTATAAGTCATCCTTCATAAAACTCTGGTTCCTCGTCCTGTGTAAACTCCATTCAATTTGTTATATTAATTTATTCATCTATTTAATTCAACAAGCCTTTCTTTTTACAGTAGCAACAATATTCTAGGCACAGTTGTAAACATGAGTAGATCAGTCTTGAACAACAAATGCAAAATATTTACCTCAGGAGAATTTAATGGCACTTTAAGTTTAAAAGGGAGTCAAGGAAACCCCAAAACTTGCTTAGATTTTCATTCTCTCTTTCCCAGGAACTGAGCTGTTCACCTTGACAGCATCAGCTGGTATATGGTGTTGAGAGGTGTTGGGAAATTACTGTCTAATTCTTTACAAATTAATTTTGCTAGGTTATGTTGTTTTGAAAAATGTTATGATGAAGTGCATAATGAAGGACTAAAATCATAATATACTTGGCTATAGTTTTTATTTTCATATTCAACTATGGTAGTCTTTTAGTTAAATGAATAAACTAACATAAAAGTTCAAAATAACAGCTTTCCAAAAAACTGAGTTAAATTTATTTAAAAATTATTAGGTACAACCTTTTAGAGTTTTTCTGTTAAAAGAGTCAGTGTCCTTAGAAAATTAAGCTACTGACAAAACTATGCTTTGTTGTTCTTGTTGTACCATCAAGTTGATTATGATGATTGTGTGAGCAATAGTCCTGAAACTTGCCCTACCCTGAGCCAGCTTCATCATCTCCGACACACCTGACCCCAATGGCACCAGCCACTGTGTCAATTCATGGCTCTTCTTCTCTTGTGTGACCTTCTACACTTAAAGCATAATGATCATCTAACAGGAATAGCCTTTCCTGAAAATATGCTCAAAGTTTGTGAGACAGAGTTAGTAACTCAGAAAGCTTTGAGATGAGAGAATAATAATAATAAAAATAAAAAAATCCCTCAGGTATAAATAGCCTGGTTATTGTTGTTGCTGTTGTTCTCATTTGGTACAACTGAATCAACTAAGATTCATAGCTACGTAATAAAAAATAGATCGGAGCTCTGTCATGCTCTGATTTACCCTTACAATTTCAAATCCATTGTTAAGAGTCACAGTGTCAATTCATCATTGTAAGACTCTTCCTTTCTTTCAATTACTTTCTAATTTACCTAACATTATGTCTTTTGTGTCCTGATAATATGCTCAAATAATACAAAACAAAAGCATAAAATTAAGAAGGAAGTGTGTTAGGGTTGCATTAACTCTATATAATTTTTCAATTTGTATGAGGAGCAAATTATTCTTGAAGCTGGACTCTATGAAGAAGAATGTGACATCGACATTGAAAAGAGACTTATTAATAACCTGCATTATGTTGATGGCACAACCTTGGTTGCTGAAAGTGAGGAGGACTTAAAACCCTTGTTGCAGAAGATCAAAGAATACAGCCTTCAATATGGATTGCATCTCTACGTCAAGCAAGAATATAGAGAACTGCTAAAAGTTCAATCTAGATTTAGAAAAGGCTATGCTTCTACAGATGTTATTGATGATGTTCAATGGATTCTGGTTGAAAACAGAAAATATCAGAAGAAAATCTGTTTGTGCTTTCTTTTCTATGGAGAGACATATGACTGTGTGGATCATAACAAATTATATTTAACATTGAGAAGAATGGGAATCTCAACACTTAATTGTGCTCATGTGCTCATGTGAAACATCTCAACCAAGAGGAGGCTATATGAGCAGATCAAGGGAATACTATATTGTTTAAAATTGAGAAAGTTTTGTGTCACGGTTGTATCCTTTCTTCATCCTTATTCAATATGTATCCTGAGCAAATAATTTGAGAAATTGCACTCTATTAAGAAGAATGTGGCATCAGGATCAGAGGAAGACACATCAATAACCTTTGTTATGTAGATGATACAACCTTGTTGGCTAAAAGTGAGTAGAACTTGAAGATTTTATTGCAGTATATCAAAGGCTACAGTTTTCAATATAGGTTACATTTCAAAAATCAAGGAAACAAAAATCTTCACCGTTTTTCCTTTAGGCAACAACACAATATATGGAGAAAATACTGACATTGTCAATGACTTTATCTTACTTGAATCCACAATGAACATTCTTGGTACCAACAGTCAAGAGTTCAAGAGATATATTGCATTGGAAAAGCCTGCAGTAAAGGATCTCTCAAAATAGTTGAGGAGCAATTATGTCCATCTGAAGACTAAGGTATGTCTGATTCAGCCCAAGGTCTTTTCAATCCCTTGCTCTTCTTCTGAGAGCTGGACACTGAATAAGGCTGACAGAAGGAGAACAAGGGTGTCTTTGCGCTGTAGTGCTGGAGAAGAGTACTGAATATTCAGTTGACTGCCAAAAGAACAAACAGATATCTTAGATAACGTAAATCTAGAGTGTTCCTTGGAGGCAAAGATGAGAAAACTTTGCTTCACATACTTTGGTCATGTTGCTAGGAGAGGCTCTTCCTTGGAAATGGATATCATGCTAGGAAAGGTAGAGAGATGACAAAACAGAAGACAACTCAGTCAGATGGAAAAATACATTGATTGTGGCAATGGGCTCAAGTATGTCAGAAATGATGAAGATCTGTTGTTCACAGGGCAGCTATGAGTTGTACTTGAGGTGAAGGCACCTAAACCCAATAATGCAGGTCCTATGCTGTGAATTTTTGCTTTCTTGATGTTGAGATGTAACTCATATAGAAGGCAGTAATATTCAATCCTCTGTGGCAAGTGCTTAAGTGTTCCTCACTTTCTGTAAGGGAAAGTGTGTGTCATCTACACAATACAAATTCTGATGAGTCTTCCTCCAAACCTTATTCTTATATCTTCTCAAATAATTTTCTCAGCATACAGATTGTATAGTTATGGAGAAAGGATACAATCCTGATTTTATATTGTCAGTATTCCCTTATTTTTCTGACATTTGCTCATCAATATATAGTTTTCACATGACTACAACTGAGTGTTATGTGTTTCTCATCCTTTTCAGTGTTATCCATAATTTGTTACTATCTCAATAGTCAAATGCCTTTGCTTAATCAATAAAATTAGTATATTTTCTGTATTCTCTGCTTTCAGTTAAGATCCATCTGACATCAGTAATGATACCATTCTTGACACAATCTCTTCTCAATTCAACTTCAATTTCTAAAATTCATTATTAAATGCATTGTTCTAGCCATTCTTTAATAATATCCAGCAATCTTTTACTTGTATGTGGAATTAGTTACATTGTTCATTAATTTCCACACTCTGTTGGATTAACTGTTTTTTAGATTGGAAACAAATATGGCTCTCTTTAAACCAATTAGCCAGGTAACTGTCTTACAAATTTCTTAGTATGGGTTGCTGAGCATATCCAGTGATGGAAATGCTTTTTGAATCATCACTTGGTATTTTTTTTCAATTATTGGATCATTATTTTTTACAACACCGTCAATGAAGCTTGAATTTCTTCCTTCATTACTATTGATTCTTTATCATATGCCACGTCCTTGATCATATGTTACATTGAAACATTTCAATGTCGACCAATTCTTTCTGATAGAGAGACTCTGTGTATTCTTTTCATCTTATTTTATATACTCCTTTATGCCAGAAATAACAAATTGAAAAGAAATGGTGTCACATTCAAAGTATATAT
>NW_006400061.1:16837-40375 GCF_000299155.1 Elephantulus edwardii
TGAAGGATCCTATGGGCATACTGAGTTATGTAGGAAGCATCAAAAAAATAAGCGTAAGAATAAGGAGGGTAATATATATTGGAAAAAACATTCTAGATTTTGAGCAAAAAGAAGTGCAGCATAATTCCATCACACAATTTTCCTTTGAAAGTAACTTATCATATGAAAACCAGTATAAATTTTATAGAAGAGCTTCCAGTTTGGGGTCTGATTTTAGTTAAATGCAGGAAAACAGATTATACCTTAAAATGTGAAGCATATGTTTAAACTTTAGTTAGAATTATGGCTAAAATGACCAATGTGCCTCTTATTTGTCTGTACAACAAAATGAAGAAATAAATACATAATATAGTCAGTGTTAAGTTCTATAAAGATAAAGTAAGGGGGGCAGATTTTGTCTATAAGCAAAATGAAGAAATAAATACATAATATAGTCAGTGTTAAGTTCTATAAAGATAAAGTAAGGGGGGAAGATTAATGGAGGGCTCTATTTCAGATGAAGACTATTACAAAGAATCCTGGATAAAGTTGTGTTTAGTACAGAGACTTAAAAGAAGAGTGAACCATGAAAGGAACTGGAAGAAGAGAGGCCCTGTCAAAGGAACATACCTGGAGAAGACTTTGACGTATGAGCTTCCTGAATGTACTAATAGAAAGCAAAGATATTGATATGAATGGAGTATGGTTCATCCGAAGTTTAACAAGAGAGACAACAGAACATAATGGAATCAGAAAAGAAGAAATTCAGGGCCTTGAAGACTATGGAAAGGACATAGTATGATAGGAAGATTTTGCAGGACTTTGCAACAAGCCCTAGTGTGATCTGGAAAACATTTTCTAAAAGGTAATTCTAACTGCTATGTGAAAGACAGACTGTATGGACAAAGAAAGAATTAGGTAGATAAGATTCTTGACCAGAGTGGAGGTGATGAGTGGTGTCTAAAATCTGGATATATTTCAAAATCAGAACACTTAGCCTTTGGATAGATGAGACACAGAGTGTAAGAGTAAGATAGTAGTTAAGAATGACTTCCAGACTTTGAACTAATCAAGTGGCAGATTAAGTTGCACGTATTGGCATAGGAAAAACTTCTGGAAGAGCAGATTTCAGGAGGAAATATAAAAGTTCAGTTCTTAAAGTGTTAGAATTCAGATGCCTAATTAGCATCTGAGTGCAGATGTCAAGCTGCAAAATGAATAAGTGAGGCTAGAATTCAGGATTGAGATCAAGGCTAGACATAAAAGTGAAAATTAGCTAAATAAAAGCCTTTAAATTAGCTAAGATGCTGTTGTGGTGTACCAAGATGATGCTGTTGTATGGAACCAACCCATAACTCACCCTCTTGTAGATTTTCAGAGGTTGTAAATCACACGGGAGGAGACTGACCATCCTTCTTCCACGGAGTGACTGGTGGATTCAAGTCACGTATCTTTGCACTGGCAGCCCAATTCCTTATCACAATAAATCACCAAAGAGAGCTCTGGTTGCCTAGTAGTAAGAAGCTGCCCTGCAATCTCAAAGGCACAGCAGTTTGAATCCACTAGCTGCTCCACAGAAGAAAAATAGGCAATCTATTTCCATAATATTTACTCCCTCAGAAAACCCACTGGAGGGTCAGCTATGGGTCATTTCAGGTTCAATCTTGACGACACACCACTACAACAAGAAGCCATCAGAGCTCCTTCAGATAGATAGTCTGAATAGGAAAGAACTAAGGACTGACCCCTCAGGTATGGAACATTTGAGTTTTGGTAGTTGAGACATAACTAACAATAGAGTGAGAAATGGATGGGAGAAAATCAAGAGTGAGTCATGGTTGACATAAGCAAAATGGATAAAACCAATATAGAGAAATAGAGAAGGAAAGGAATTGCAAGAGTTTGCTAGTTGTTGTTGTTAAGTGCCATCGAGTCAGAGGCAACTCATAGCGACCCTATGAACGACGGACCAGAACACTTGTATAACTTTCATCCTTTCTCCTGGTTCATAGGGTTTCTGGAGGCAAGCTATTCATGGAAGTGGATGCCACTGCTTGTTTTAATCGGGGAACTCCATCCAACACCGTCTACCATGAGTAAACATTACTGCAATGGACACATTAAAAAAACAAACAAAAAAATAAAAACAAAACACCCAAACATTCAACAATGACCCTCAATCAAAACAAGAGAGCCCATCTTACAGAGTCTAGTTGATCCACCCAGTTTCCAAAACAGACAAGGCCTTGGCCAAAAATTCATGTGTCTTCCTGGAGATCTGGCTGACTCTAAACATGAGGCTTAAATAAAGAAAACAATCTACACAGACCCTCAACCAAAATAAAAGTACCATCACACAGCGTCAAGCCAATGGAAGTCCAAAATGGAAAACAAGGGTTTTACAATATATAGCGTTGTCATTGTTAAGTACCATCTATTACTAATCCCATAAACAAGACTTTAACTTTGTTCTATAACTATTATCCTTTCTCTAAGTTTGTAGAGTTTCCACAAGCATATTTAGGAAGTGGATGCCACTCCTGCTTCCAAGATTGTCTTAATCTGTTAACTAACCAGATTTTGCCAACCAAGTGTAACCATTATGGCACTTGACAGACCAATGGCACAACGTTCAGTAGCAATCCATAGTTACCTCCATACAGAGAAATGACAGAAGAGTGTTGTAACACTTAGGAGTGCTCATTTCTAAAATAATAACAATCATTTTAAAATTAATTAAAACATGGCCACAGGTCTGCCCATGCTTCAAGTTCCCCTTAGCTCCCATCAAAATGCCTCCAGCGAGCCAAGCAAAACCTAGAGACCTTCTTAGACATTATAAATTAATTACATCAATTACAATTAATGATTATGAATGATAGTCTGAAAAAATAATGTTATTTGTAATCTTCCACCCCAACAAAATAGATTTTTAAGGAGAGAAGAAAAGAAAAAATTGCTAGAAAAAAGAAATTAACTGGGTTAATGTCTTTTAGTAAAATTCATGGATTATTGGATTTGCAACAAGACCCTATTATAGGAGAAGTTTGAATTAAGCAGTGGAAACAAAAGTCATGTTGAAGTGTGTTGATGTGACAAACAAGGATGGAAAAAATTATAAAAATACTCTCTGGAGAGTTCTTGTGACATAATCTGTAGCAAGTTGTGCTATTAACTCTAAGGCACTATGTCTCCTGCAGTTCAAATCCACCATTAGCATCCCAGAAGAGAAATGCTGAGTTCCCTTCATTGTGATCTATAGCTTTAGATACGTAAAGTCACTATGAGTAAAAATTGACTCAAAGACTGTGACTTTGAATGGTACAGGGAGAATGGAAAATTAGATGATGGCTGAAGGAGAATGTAATAGTTCATTGTACTTTGTTTTAATGTAGTCAATGAATATTTAAAAGAAAAAATAAGCAGCAGAGGCTACATGCAGAGTGCTTTGGTGTTCTAGTGGCAAGAAGCTGCTCTGCAATCCTGAAGGCCACCAGAAGTTCCACAGGAGAAGGAGGGGCTATTTCCTCACCTGCGATTAATTGCCTCTGAAAACCCACTGGAGGGTGAGCTGTGGGTCATTTCTGACTCTATGGTACACAAAAACAATAATAGAATACATATAAAACTGTAGTCTTCCATATGAATTAAAGCTTAACATCAAGAAGACAAAAATTCCCACCACTGGGTCAATTGGCAGCAAAACGATAAATGAAGAAGAGATTGAGGTTGTTAACAATTACAGCTTGCTCGGCTCCACAGTCAACACTCTTGTCACCAACAGTCAAAAAATCAAAAGACAAATTATACTGGGGAAAATCTGCTGTCAGGAACCTCTCCAGACTACTGAAAAGCAATGATGTCAGTCTAGAGAGAGACTAAGGTCCATCTGATCAAGGCATGGTCTTTGCAATTACTTGTTATGCATCAGAGAGCTGAACAATGACTAAGAATGACAGAAGTATTGATGTCTTTGAGCTGGATAAGAGTCTTGAACATACCATGGACCACCAAGAAAATAAATAGTTCTGTCTTGGAGATGGTGAAACCAAGTTACTCCCTGGAGAACAAGTTTTTATGTAGGACTGTTCCTTAAAAAGAGATGGGTCTGTCAGTCAGATAGGGTCTCCTTGCAAAGTTCTGAAGAGTAAGTCAATTTGTCTTAAATTACACAACAAAGAGAGGAAATGTATTGAGAACATTTCCTTTTGGGAAGAAAACAGTTTGTGGAAGGGTCCAAAGTTAGAGAGAACTTTCTACATTTGGTTAATGTAAAGAAATATGTTGTTATTGGCTTTCACCCCTTTCTCAACGTTATACCAGGCACAATAGACCAAAATGTTTTGGGATCTTGTACCCATATTGTTCTCATTGATTGATTTCCAGAAGTGGGTCATCAGGACTTTATTCACAGCCTCTCATAGTCTAGAAGCTCATAGCTATATACAAACTTTCACTGAAGGAAGAGTGAGTTAGGACTCTGAATAAAGTGCATGAAAAAGGAATTGAACCCACATTTCTCATATGTAAGGTAAGAATTCTGTCTCTGAATAAGCACCACCTCTCAAACTCATACTCAAATGATTCACTTCAATAGAGTCAAATCTGACTCTTAGCAATCTCATTGAGCTTCCAATATTGTATATCTTACCAAAGGAGGCTTCCAGTCTTTCTCTTGCTGAGTGCTTGGTGGATTTAAATCACTTGAAACTGAAGTTCTTATGCTAACAAAGCAACACAATGTGGATTCTCATTGGCGCTCCAAAATAAAGCCTGTTGTTGTTGTTGTTGTTGTTGTTGTTTACAATGAGTCAGAACCCACGTCCTAGTGGTAAGAAATTGCCAGGCAATTCCAAAGGCATATGGTTCAAATCCGTTAGCTGCTCTATGGGAGAAGAAAGATGGGCCATCTACTCCCATGTGATTAATAGCCTTTGAAAATCCACCAGAGGGTCAGCTATGGATTGGTTCTGAATCAGTGGTACACAACAACAAAACATTATTAAAAAGGAAAGAGTAAGAGATAAGCTCTAGAGAAGGGAGGGGCAAAGTTTTAAAAACGCCTTATGAGCTAGGTTAAGTATTTTGCATTTTTAAGCAAAAGAGATGCAAAAAGATTCAAATTATATTGGCCTTCTGTCAAATTCTTTCCCACCTTAAGGCCTTTGAATATGTTTTTCCTTCTGCCTAAAAACACTCTTCTCAAATTTGCATGTTACCCATGTTACCTTCCTTGAGATCTCAGTTTAAATGTCACTTCTGTGAATACCTTGCTTAATGTTAGATTCCCATTGCTGTTACTCACAGTATGAGTTTCAAAAGATCTCAAGCTATCTTATTTGTTGTCACCTCTTTAACTTGGCAGTAGGTGCCATGAAGTGAGAACACTGTTTTTGTTCTCTACCATCTCCCCAGCACTTGGTATATAATAGGCACTTAATTACAAAGTCAAGTGGAAATTTATTTACTGGGCGCAACACAGAAGAAGGGCACTCTGATACTATCATCCATATGGAGTTGTGATTATAACACAAAGGCTACATACACCTCTCTAGTGGTTTTAATCTACCAGCAATTTTGAGGCAGAAAGATGAGTGATTTCTTCCCATATAATTTGCAACCTGTAAAATCCATGGAGGGTCAGAAAGTAGTTTATTTCTACCCAGTAGCAATGAGAGAGAACCACGGAAGAAGAGATTTCAAGGATGTTTCTTGCATTAATGCTTTGAGTAATAAGAAAAATAGAAAATTCAGATAAAAAGTAAATTTTAAGAGTAAACATAGTGATATGTTTATTTTCTTGTTTTTCTTTTGAGATGTTTACTTTTCTGAATTTTTTACAGAAAAGTTGGATTTAATTCATTATTTCACCTTTTCCTCCACACCCCCCACAATTCACTTAAAAAAAATCATTCATTATTGCATAATTTCCTCCCTCTCCCCTCATCCCATTCCCCTAGTTTGCTTTGCTGTGCATCTCTTCCTCTGGTCTTTTGCCATATAAATAATGCCTAATCATATATTCCTTTCAAACAGTTCTTTACTTCATCTGTTCCAATAGTGTTTATTATTTTCTTTTTCTTTTTTTTTTTTTTTAGTTTCCCTTCAACCTCATGTCAGTTCTGTTTCATAACAGTGGTGTCCTTTTGTGACTGAGATATTTCACCGATCATAATGTCTTCCAGGGTCACCCATGTTATATAATTTTATGAGTCCCTTGTACTTCAGTGCAACATACTATTCTATTGTGTGACTATACCATAGGTTTTTCTATCCATTCATTTGTTAATAGGCACTTGGGTTGCTTCCACCTCTTTGCTATTGTGAATAATGCTGCAATAAACATGGGTGCATTTATTTTCAATATATTGTATTTGAAGATGAAAGGAGAAAAATAAGGGAAATTAGATTGCCAGAGAAGATCTCAATGCCTTTTAAAAACTCAAACTGGGGGGAAAACAAAACAAAACAAAAGAAACCCACGTAAAACTAAATCTAAGAACGTCAATCTTTTCTCCTTCTACTATGATGTTGCCTATTGTTCCAGTGGTGAAGATTTGTTTTTTTCTTGATGTAACAATGTAATCCGTATTGAAGGTTGTGGTATTTGATCTTCTATAATAAGAGTTTCAAATCCTGCTCATATTCAGAAAGCAAGGATGTATCATCTGCATAGTATCACAGGTTGTTGTTGACAACAACCCTGAGTCCATATTTTTCTCCATATAGTGCAGTTTCTTAAATTATTTTCTCAGAGTAAGGATTGAATAGCTTTAGAGAAAGAATATATCCATGATGCACACCTTTCATGATTTTAAACTATGTGATATTCCCAATTGGTTCAGATAACTGCTTCTTTGTCTATGTATGAGTTTTACATGAACACAAAGAGTTCTGGCATTCCAATCTTCTCAATTCAATTTTAATCATAATTTATTATGATCCACACAATCAAATAGATTTGCATAGTCAATGAAACACAAGCAAGTATCCTTAAGACATTCTGTGTTTCCAGCCAAGATCCATCTAACATCAACAATGAATATTTTTGTGCCACTGTCCCTTCTGAATCCAGCTTGAATTTCTGACAGAAATTATAATGAAATGTGCAATGAGCTGGAGTTAGACAACCAAAAGGGAATAGATTACTTAGAATTTCTCAAGTTGAAAGATATGAAACACAAACTAAAACCTTGAGTTGCAATACTGAGGGATTCTATGTTCAAATCTTGAATAGTGCAAGGAGCAACAAAACAAGCTGGAAGGAATACAAAGAGTCACTGTATCAAAAAGAATTGGTTGACACTGAACCTTTTCAGAAGGTAGAATCTAATCAAAGACCAATGTTAATGTTAGAATTTCAGATGCATTGAAGGCATTGGAAAAATAAGGACCTAGAAATTGATGGAAAACAAATTGGCATGTTTCACTAAACCAACGGAGCCCCAGAAACACAAGTCTATGTGAAAAAATGTGTACGACTATTATCTTGTCAAATATCAAGTGACAATCCCCAAAAAGATGATGCATCAGAATATGGAAATAAACAAATAATTTCATTAATATAACTTACAAGTGAAAGATTATTATAGTTTTAAAATGGCTGTAACAGAATGTCAATAAGCCACTGTCAGAAATTCATTTTAAATTAGAAGACTCTAAGGTTTTTAGAGGCTGCAAACTTCATGGGATGAGATTGACTATATTTCTTCCCTTGGGCAAACAGATTAGTCTTCTCATCTACTAAACTGTAAGAAACTAAACCCACTGACTTGCGTTACAATAACCTTAGATAAATAAAACAGAGGGCATGGAGGTCTTTACTAACCATTGGTTGGAATAATTTTTGTGGATTGTTCTTGTTATGTGCTGTCAAGTTTCTTGAGACTCATAGTGAGCTAAGAACAACAGCCCTAAACCCTGCTCTATCCTGTGCCAAACTTATTTTCTCTGACACACCTATCCCCATTACCGCAATCACTGAATTACTCAATCCCATTGAGGGTCTTTCTCTGTTTTACTGTCCCTCCATCCTCCCAAGCATAGCATCCCTCTCCAAGGACTGGTCTAACCTTGTAACATGTACAGACTATGTCAGATGAAGCTTCAGAATCCTTGCATCCAAGGAGTAGCCTGGTCTCACACTTTCTAGGATGTAACTGTTTGTTCTTTTAGCAGTTCATTGTATACTCTTTTCCATTACCACAGTTCAAAGGCATCAATTCTCCTTCTATCATACCTAGTCATTGTTCAGCTTTCTGATGCATAGCAAGTAATTGCAAAGATCATGGCTTGAATCAGGGACACCTTAGTCTCCAGACTAACTTCATTGTTCTTAAATATTTGGAGAGGTCTCTGACAGCAGACTTTCCCATTGCAATTCATCTTTTAATTTCCTGGCTGCTGGTACCAAGAGTGTTGATCATGGAGCTAAGAAAACTAAAGTTGTTAACAAATCTCAATCTCTTCACCATTTATCATGATGCTGCCAATTGGCTCAGTGGTGAAATTTTTTTATTTTCTATATGTTTGTCTTGAATCCATATTGAAGACTGCAGTCTTTTTCCTTCTGCAGCAAGTGCTTCAAGTTCTCCTCAGTTTCAGCAAGCAATGTGATATCATCTGCATAAAACAGATTGTTGATGAGTCTTCCTCCAATTCTGATGCCATATTTCTCCTCATAGGGCCCAACCTCCCAGATGGCAGATGAAGAAAAGTGTTGGTTGTAGAATAACTATATAAATTGTATATAACTATTTTAAAATTGTATATAAGTTCAATTCCCTGAAAGTGACAATTCTAAGTTTTATGGGAATAGTGAAAAGATTCATTGATTGATTCATTAATGAGTTAATTATTTGCTTTTTAAGCTTGAAAATATTTGAGCCCACCTAAATTTTTATGGGAAGAAACAAAAACACCTATTAGGTAGTGAAGGTCTAGAATATACAAAACTATAAGATCCATAGTGTTAAAGAATAACAATGTTCATTAAGTCATTTAAGTACCAATATTATAGGAAAAAGAGGAAAGGAGGGGGGGAAGTAAATATGTAGGTGGTTGCTGTTGTTGTTGTTAGGTGCCACTGAGTTGGCTATGAATCGTAGCAACCCTATGAACAAAAGATCTGAACCCTGCTCTATCTATCCTGTTCCATCCTCACATTTCCTGAGACCCAAGAGCCCACTGTAGCAGTCATCATGTCAATCTACCCATCTGAGGGTCTCCCTGTCCTTTGCCAACCCTCCACCCTTCCCAGACTCATGTCCCTCTCCAAAGAATAGCCCCTCCTAACTGCATGACCAAAGTATGTGAGGCAAAGTCTCATCATTCTTGCCTCCAAAGAGCATTTTGGCTACATCTTTTCTGAGATAAACCTGTTTGTTCTCTTGGCCATCCATGGGACGTTCAGTGCTCTTCACCAACACCACAGCTTAAAGTTATCAATTATTCTTCTATCTTACATAAATTTGGTGATAAAAATTGAAATAAGTACACCTCAAGTAGTTTTCAACACGGCTCTATTCCAAAGTCCTAATTGTAATGCAAAAATCAGCACTACACAAAAAGGAGAATTATAAAATCATGAAATTAAAAATTACTCCATTATTGCATAGTTGCCAAGTTACATCATTATGTAATTGCTAAATTATAAAGTAAAATAACTGTCAAATTGCACCTTTACATTGTTGCCAAATCACTGAGAGTAGCGGTTGAGCCAAGGTGACATATAAGCTTAGCCATCATAGCTAAAGTTACTCCCATTTGGTATCCCAGTGCTCATTACTGCCATGTCTACATTGCTAATTCACAAAATAGTCAAAGAGTAGGTATTTTACTATTATTACAAGTACGAAATTTCAGATAACAGAATAGTCAATAACAGAATTTTTCTGTAATGTATGTGAGCGCAAGTATTTGCTAGTATCTTTATTTCTTTCTAGAATTATTTTAGTAAGTTTTCCAAAATCTTCATAAGGAACTTCTGTGCAACAATTACGTACTTGGTTGTTAACCTACAGCAGACTGACAATATAAACACACTCAGTAGTTTCACAGTAGAAAGATCTGTTTTCTTAAATTCTACACCTAAGAATACCCTGTAGATAAGTTCTACTCTATCTCATGGGATCGCTATAATAAGAATTACCTCAACAGCCTCCATTGGCCAAAGGTCCTTCACATCATCAGACTTATCTCCCTGCAAATTGAGTCTCCTCCTTGCCTCTAAACAATCTAAAAAGATTTTCATCTCCAAGTTCTTCTTCTTGTTTTTAATGTTCTCTCTTGTGTCTCTAAAAAGAGAGAATGTTCTTAACATCACATTTTAACTAGCCTTGTAAAGTTTTCAAATTTATACTACTTGACACCTAGTAAAGTGTCTAGTGTGTAATGATTACCCAATAGGTGTTTCTTGAATGTATTCATTGTCATGAATTAATGCACAATATATTTAGATAAATTATTACGTTTTATAACTAGGTATCAACCTACCTTCTTACTATTTCTTTAAATTTTTATCCAAATTATTTTTTATTTCCTTTACATCCTAGAAGCTGCTTATAAAATGTATATAGTTATATTTTAATAAATTAGAAAGGCAATATTTAATATCTACTTATACATTGAACTATATAGGTCAACCAAACCAGCAAAAAAAAAATAAAAAATGAAAGTTAAGATTGTCTGTTACCTAAAGATAACACTGACATCTAGTGGTTATTGATCTGAATTTTAGTTATATATTTTATTTCCTCAGAGGGAAAAATGAGTTAATTTTAATTCTTGTATAAGCACCATGAAAAAGTAAGACAGCAAAAGAATAAACACATTCAAATGTATTGACAAAGAATATTGACTATACTGTGTACTGTCAGAAGAACAAATTAGTCTTTAATGAGAACAACCGAAAATTTTCCTTAGGAATAAGAATGGCTTGTTTATTTTGAACACATCATCAGGAAAGACAAATTTCTGGAAAAAGATATCATAGTTGGTAAAGTGGAAAGACAGTAAAAATTAGTAATAGTCTCAATGAAATGGAATGTTTTTATAGCTGCACAAAGGAATTAACAAATAGGGAAAGATCAAGTAAGTGACACAGGACAGGTCATGCTTTATTCTACCATCCATAGGGTCATTATGAGTCAGAGCCATTTCAATAGCAACTAACATTAACAACATAGACACTAGCTCATGTATCATAAGCCTTGTTAATCGATTTTGGGAAAAAATATACATTTCACAAATAGAGGATATGTTTCAAATAAATCATCTTCTATAAAAAAACTATGATCTATGACTTCAGAATATACATCCCAAAGTTACTTCCTGAAGTTTAACTCCAAAGCATTTTCTGTAGAATTTAGAACTATAGGTGCCAGTAAATTTTACTCATGTCTAAAGAAGATGCTGAGGTCAAATATATATTAAAAATTTCAGTGCCCATTTCTACTTACATATTCTTTTAGTTCCATAAAAACATTATCATCTGATTTACTATTTCTATTACTTCTTTCTTTGTCTATTTTCTTGTGTCCTTCATTGAAATGTAAGGTCTGCAGAGGAAAAAATTATTTCATGGTTGTTGTTTGTTTTTTTTTCTTTCAGTATCTCCAAAGTTAAGAAGACTGCATAGCATATAGGAGAAATGCAATAAAATATTTGTGATTGAATGAAAAAATTTGAGAAGTCTGGAGATAAGCAAAGTTAAAACTATATGAATAATTTAAGAATTCTTAGAGCTATTTTGATAAGATGGATATGTTTCGCTTGTGGAAATGATGGGAATTTTGGGAATCAAAGGAGAGAATGTTATGGATTAAACCGGATGCCCCCAAACTATGCTGTGCAAAATACTAGCATCTGTAATTACGGAAACTCTGGAGGCCCACTGGTAAAAAACTGTGCTGAAGGTGTATGGTTCAAATTCATGAGCTTCTTTGTGGTAAAAAAGATGGGCAATCTCATTCCATGCAATTAAACTGCCTCTGAAAACCCACTGAAGGGTCAGTTCTGACTCAATGGTAGACAACAACTATATAACTATGGGTGTAATGACTCTTGATGAAAGAAGATTTTCTTACTTATGTTAATGAGCCCCTGTCAGGTTTGAAATAAAGAAGTGCCGATTAGGCACAAAATTAAGAAAACACAAGGGGAAGTTAGATATCATACTGCATTAAGACCATTAAGAAATCAAGAAATGCAAGCTGAAAAGGAACAAAGACCTTTCTCAAAATGGAGAGAGGGAATCTTCCTCTAAAGTAAGGGCTCTGAATGTAGATTTCTAGTTTTGCCATTGTGGAAAAAAAATTTGTTCATTAAAACAGACACTTGTGGTATGTCTGTTATAGCAGAACTAAGAAACCAAGACAGCAGTAATGTGTGAATGAGAAGTGTGAATTCTAAAGAGGAACATGTAGCACTTCACAAATATCCTCCCTTCCCATTCTGGTCCCAACATTCCATAGGATAAAAAATACTAAAAATAATTTAGAAAAAGCTGCTCTGACTTATGGACAGCTGACTTATGGACAGTATAAATGAATAAGATGTTTAACTGCTGACAGAAAAGTTAGAGGTTAAGAGTCCACCCAGAGGTGTCTTGGAGGGGGAAAAAAAAGAACTGATTACTTGAGCAAAGAATCAATTCTACTCTAATATACAGGCGTCAGGTTTGGAGGAAGGGTCATCACCAACCTGCATTATGCAGATGACATAATCTTGCTTGCAGAAACTAAAGAAGACTTGAAACATTTGTTGCTGAAGGCCAAGGAATGCAGTCTTTAAAATGAATTACATATCAACATCAAGAAGACAAAGTTTCTCACCATCAGACCAACTGGCACCATCATCACAGATGGTGAAGTGATGGAGATGATAATAATTTCATCTTGCTCAGGTCCACAAACAACACTCTTGGCATCAGCAGTCAGGAAATCAGAGACAAGTTACTTAGGGACAGTCTACTGTCAGGGACCTCTCCAGAGTGCTAAGGAGTAACAATGTCAGTGTTGAGACCAACGTGCCCCTGATCCAAATCATGGTCTTCTCAATTTCTTGCTATGCAACTCAGAGCTCGATGGTGACCAAGGAGGACAGAAAAGGAACTGATACTTTGAACTGTGGTGCTGGAGGAGAGTCTGGAGAAGAGTACTGGAGAACATACCGTGGACTGCCAAGAAAACAAATGAGTCTGTCTAAAGAGTATAAAACCAGGCTGCTCCTTGGAAGCAAGGATTTTGAAATTCTGACTCACATACTTTGGGGTATGTTTCCAAGAGAGACCAATCCTTAGAGAAGGACATCACGGTTGAAAGGGTGAAGGGTCAACAAGGAAAGGAAGACCCTGAATGAGATGGATTGTCACAGTGACTGTAGCAATGGGGATAGATATGTCCAAGACAGTGATATTGGCTCAAGATAGGGCAAGGTTCAAAGCTATTGTTTATGTTGCTGTTGTTATATGCCATCAAATCACCTGCGGCTCATAGCAACCCTATATACAAAAGCTTTGAATTTTGCTATCTTGAGCAAGTCTCACTGTCTCCAATGTTCCTACCTCTGTTGCCCCAGTTACTATGCCAATCCATCTTTTTCCATCATCCTTATTCATTGTTTAGTTCTCAGATACATAGCAGGTAACTAAGAAAACCGTGGCCAGAGTCAGGCCTACCTTAGTCTCCAGACTGATATAATTATTCTTCAGCACTTTTGAGAAGACCCTAAAAGTAGCTTTCCCAACATTAATTTGTCCTTTGATTTCTTGACTTCTAGTGCCAGAGTGTTGATTGTAGAGCTGAGAAAGCTGAAATTGTTAACAATCTTGATCTCTTCTCCATCTATCATGGTGCTGCCAATTAGCCCAATGGTGAAAGTGTTTGTCTTCTTGGTGTTGAACTTCAGTCCATAATGAAGACTGCAGGCCTGGGTCTCCTGTCACAAATGCTTCAAGTCCTCCTCAGTTTCTGAGAGCAAGGTTGTTTCATCTGCATAACATAGGTTGTTAATGAGTCTTCCTCCAATTCTGATGCTAAATTCCTCCTCATAAAGCCCAGTCTCCGAATGATCTGTTCCTCACATAGACTGAAAGAGTATAGAGACAGGACACATCTCTGATGCATTCCTTTCCTGATTTTGAACCTTGCAGGGTTTTCTTGCTCTATTCTGACTACTGCTTCCCGGTTGAAGTATTGGTTTCACATGAGCACAATGAAGTTTTTGGGAGTCCTACCCTTCTCAAGATTAGCAACAATTTTTTGTGATCCACTTAAGCAAATGCCTTTGAATTGTCAATGAAACACAGATAGACATTTCTCTGGTACTGTTTGCTTTCAGCCAAGATCCATTTGATGTTGGCCATAATGTTCTGGTGCCACACAGCCTTTTCTAAACCTGGCCTGTATTTATGCTAGTTCTCTGT
The DNA here is from genome assembly GCF_000299155.1 of Elephantulus edwardii. NCBI lineage: Eukaryota > Metazoa > Chordata > Mammalia > Macroscelidea > Macroscelididae > Elephantulus > Elephantulus edwardii. The sequence continues at coordinate 31,242 of NW_006400061.1, forward strand.
TGATATATTGTTACAGTCAGTTTTAAATGGCTAGTTGACTTGATGGCACAAAACAACAACATCATGAAACAGAGTAGACTAGAAAGAAGTTGGTCTGTCTGATTCATAAGCCCAAGATCTTAAATTTATTCACTTTTAATTTTGTTGTTCCTGTATTTTTATATAATCTAAAACAACACATTACAGAAAGAATATACGAAATTGATAGGACACAAATTTAAATGTTGATAAGGAATGAAATATCTCAAAGAGAAACAAAATCTATTTCAATGAATGGTCCATGACTGACAATGTTGTCTTGTGCTGTATGCTGCAGCGTCGACTGTAACTCATAAAAACTCTATGATCAAAGCTCTGAACCTTGTCCTACCCTGAGCCAACTTCACCAAATTCATCTCCAACACTTTAATCATATGGCTTCAATGATACTTCTCTGAAATCTATCTCCCTCTGCCTTCAAGATTATTCATTCAAAGTGGAAGTGTAAATTACATGACAAATAAAATAGTGTGTCATGTGGAGAAGGAAAGTTACATGGAACAGCAAGGAAAAATAATTGCTCTACTCCATGAGAAAAAAACGAGCATGATAACATAAGAATGACAATTTATTTGAACTGCTCCTTGCTTAAAGGAGCAAAAACACTGTATTATAACATTTAGAAACAGTGCTTTCAAAAAAATATGTAATAAAAGGCAATGAGCTCTTAGTATCTGAGTCCAATTCTTTGGCAAAGTCCTGTCTGTTTTATTCCATTCTAATATTAGTAGCTGTATCAGGAATAGAGAAGATACTTTCTGGAAACTGATTGCATGGTATTGTCATCACAGCAGGCTTGCCATCTTTCATGGGGAGAACAGGTCATTCACAGAGGCAGGCACAGTTTGTTAAATCCTTAGGAACACTGAGAATTACAGCATAAAACTAAGGCGGTACTTACTATCTGTTACAAGAAAGGGGACAGGGTCTGCATGGAGAAGCGAAATTGCCTGTCATCATTTCACATTTTGAACTAGTTAGAGAGATGTTACATTACTATTAAAAATCACTACATATTTAACACAGTTTCTTTGAAATATAAATAACTGCAAAAAGAAAACACACCTGACAAAAAAAAATAATAAAAAGAGAAAGCTGCAGGGATTTCTGATATGTGTCTGCTCAATTGGCAGGAATTAATAGCCATAAGTCAAGGTCTGATATCAAAATCTTCCCAGGAATTCTAGAAAATGAATAAACTAGAATAGTCCATATTTCCCCCAGGAATCTTGACTTCTCTAACTGGACACATAGCAGTGTGTTCTCATGCAGAGGACATGCTTTCAAGATTAGATTCCAGGACACCTCTGCTGTGGTTCCAGGTCAGCCACTAACTAGCTTTGTAGTCACCCAATTCTCATAGCCTTTCTGACCTCTATCCTGATTTATAAAATGGGCATTGCAATTCTGGTTTCTTCTTCCTCACAGGGTTTGGAATCATAGACATGAAAGCATCTTTTGAAGCTGTAGATATATCCAAAGTGCCGGGGTGATTGGAAGATAAAGAGAAGAGTAAACTCATTGTCAGGGAGAACACTAGAATTAATACACTGAGATTAGGTAGGGCATTCTAACCAAATCAGCCTGCTGCTTGACATCATGCATTATTCTATGAGCACTTTCAAAAGTCATCCTAACTTTGAAAGAATCCGTGTTGAGTAAATCTTGACTATATCTAATAGACAACTATTGTAATACATTCTCCTTGTGTCTCCAAATTGGAGAGAGAGAGAGAGAGAGAGAGAGAGTCATGATGTTGATCCATTGGAAATATAAAGAATTCAATTATCTGGTTTTCAACAACTGAGAGTGTTGATAGAGTTAATTAGTTGACTTTCAGGGTCTAGTTTAAAAGTTCACTGGTCTTACCTTTGCACATCAAGTATTGACCAAAATTCCTAACATCTTTTTCTTTTTCCTTTCTATTCCCTTATTCATCTTGTCTTTCTGTTTGTTTCTCTTCCTTACCCCTCCAAGAGTTACTACCATCCAGTCTAATAACAACGTTCAATAATCTTGAATAAAAGAAACATTATTTTAAGTGTGTGTGTGTGGGTGTATACACACACACACACTTATATTAATATAATAGTGTTGTTATGTGTCAAATCACCTGCAACTTATACCAATTCTGTGTAAAATAGCTCTGAACTCTGCTCTATACTGAACAAGTCTCACTGTTTCTGACACACGTACTCCATTACCCCAATTACTATAGCAGTCTATCTCATCCAGGATCTTCCTCTCCCACACTGTCCCTCCACCCTTCCAAGCATGATGTTTTTCTCTAGGAACTGGTCCCTCCTGACCACAAACCCAGAGTATGTGAGATGGAGCTTCAAAATCTTTGCCTCGGGGGAGCTCTGGTGACCTAGTGGCAAGGAGCTGCAACTACAATCCCAGAGGCGCACAGTTCGAATCCACCAGATGCTCTGCCGGGGAAGGAGGGACAATCTCCTCCTGTACCAGTCAGATCTGATTTGACGGTACACGCACACAAAAATAAAAAAATAAAATAAAATAAAATCTTTGCCTCCAAGGAGCAGCTTGGTTTTATCTTCTCTAGGTTAAACATGTTTTTTCTATTGGCAATCATGATATGTTCAATACTCCTCTCTAGCATGGCAACTCAAAGACATCAGTCACCTTCTGTCATCTTTGGTCATTATCCAGTTTTCTGATGCATGGCAAGTAATTGTGAAGACAATAGACTGAGTCAGGCATAGCTTAGTCTTCATCTTGACATCATTGCTTTTCAGCATTTTTGTGAGGTTTCTGACAGCAGCAGTAGTTGCAGCAGCATTTTCTCTTTTTATTCTTGACTGCTGGTGCCAAGAGGGTTGATTTTTTGGAGCCAAGCAAGGTGAAATTGTTAACAATCTCAATCTCTTCTCCATCTATCATGGTGCTTGCTGCAAATTGACCCAGTGGTGAGAATTTGTTACTTCCATATAATAGAGCAGTGTCCTCATCTGCTGCTTTTGGAAAAATTCTTGTCTGTTAGATACTGTTCTAAAGCTAAGCATCCAAATGAAGATAAACTAGAAAGGAGTGGGCATCTATTTCTGAAAATACAGGCCTTCTAAAACCTTATGTACAGTGGTGCTGCTGTTGTTGTTATATATTATCAAGTCACTTGCAACTCTTAGTAATCCTATGTGCAACAGCTCTGAACCCTACTCTATCCTGCACCAGCTTTATTATCTCTGACACACCTACGCCCATGACCTGAGTCACTGAGTCAATCCATTTCATCCTGAGTCTTCCTCTCTTACACTTTCCCTCCATCCTCCCAAGAATGATGTCCCTCTCCAACGACTGGTCCCTCCTTGCAACATGCCCAAAGTATGTCAGATAGAGCTTCAGAAACCTTGTCTCCAAGGAGCAACCTGGTCTCACCCTCTCCAGTATTAATCTATTTGTTCTACTAGCAGTCCGTGGTACTCTCAATACTCTTCTTCAGCACCATAACTCAAAGGCATCAATTCTCCTTCTATTATCCCTAGTCATTTTCCAGCTCTCTAATGCATAGCAAGTAACTGTGAAGACCATGGGCTGGATCAGGTGCACCTGATATCAGTCTCTGGACTGATATTGTTTCTTTTTAATATTCTGGTGAGGTCCCTGACAGCAGACTTTGCCAATGCAATTTGTCTTTTGATTTCCTTGATGCTGGTACCAAGATCCAGCAAACTGTTAACAATCTCAAGCTCTTTACAGTCTATCATGATGCTGTCAATTACCCCAGTGATGAGAATCATAGAACAAAAATTAATATAATGAATATATATAAATGTTTGTAGGTGCCATCCAGTTGCTTCTGACTCAAGAATAAAACATTGTATGGTTCTTTGCCATCCCATAATCACCACTTTATTTCAGCACATTATTGTCGTCACTGGGTTAATCCATCTTTTCAAGGAGTTTCCTCTATTTTGATGACCCTCTACTTTACCAAACATGATTTATTTCACTAGGGATTGGGGTCTTCTGAAAACATGTCCAAATTAGGCAACATTATGGCTGCACTTCATCCAAGAGAGATTTGTTCCTTCTTTGGCCAACCCGTTGTTTCAGTATTATCCACAACCATCACTATTCATGGGCATCAATCCTCCAATCTTCCTTTTCAAGAGTCCAATATCAACATTCATATGAACCATTTGAACATATTGTCACTTGGGCCAGGTGCACCTTAGTCTTTAAAGTGGCATACTCACTCATTAACATAAAGAAGTCCTTGGAAGCAGGTTTATTCAATAGAGTACATCACCTGCTTTTTGATTAGTGCTTCAATGTACAATGATTGCAGATACAAATGAAGAAAAGCTCTTGGCAACAGCAAAAATCTTTTCTCTGTTTATAATAGTGTTACTTTCTGGTGCAGTTGTGAGGATTTTTGTTGAATGTGTGTTCCTATTTCTTTCACTCGCTGCAGGTATTCTCTTAGGTAGTGTAGCTTCAGCTCTCTGCAGCTTTTGTAACCATGTATAATTGCATTCTTTTTAATTTTTTTAATTGTATTCTTGTGTTTCTAACAATGTGAAAACAGTATAGGCAGTATAAGCACAGCCAAGTCAGACTTCCACTAAATCTTAAAGGGTGAATATTTCCTATCAGCACAAAACCTATGAGGTAAAATATTTCCCTCATGCTCCTGCCCTCCTATAAATCTAACACAGTCACACCCACTGTTTGCTACTGCTACTGGATCCTCAAATCTATTGCAATGGCCTCACAAAACTTACAGCATTAGGCTCATGAGGCTGAACTATACCCTTGAAGTTGAAGTCAGAATTGCAAATCTTTATTATTTTGACAATTATGACATCCCTTGACTACACCCCATAGACCTTTAGCAAGCTTTGAGCAAAGACTCTTGGCTTCTAGCTGCTTAGGGTGGTAGTCCCAGGTCAGCTTTGTCTCACATTGACCTTTGGTTTTCTGATGCTGTTGCTGCTGCAGTGTCTTCATCCAGGTCTGGGTTATGACTTGCAAGAATATTTGTGGCCCCAGAGGATGCATGGTAAACTTCCTGGTTTTTTTCTTGCTTATAGGATGATTCCCATCTTCTGCAGTTAAACCTTTATTTAAGATGGGATTGTAAAAGTAGTCAATCTCCTAATCAATAGTCTACACAGCCTGTTTGCTTATTTTCATCCATCCATGTGGTGAAAGCCAAAAGCGATGGTCTAGGAAAATTACTTTGGACAGTAAACTAAATAAAACCTGACAATTTCCTGCAATACTATTTTAACATGTAGATCTATAGCTTGAGGGAATTGCTTTTAATTTCATGGCAATATGCTATTGTTCTCTTCTGTTTGGTGCTAGAAGGTGTGCAATTAACCTGCTACACATTATCTTCTCATAGTAAAGAAAGCAAATAGGTAAAAATCTTCACACTGTTTCCCCAGATTTTTTAAGAGCTAAGTGTAAAGATGTAGACAATGGGCAACAATGATACATGGAAATCAAGAGAGGAAAGGGTAGTTGTGACAAGGTTGCTCCTGTTGGCTGTACATACAAAATAATGTTGTGTTTAATAGAGAGTGACAGTTCTCTAGGTAGTGATTTTAGAGCTAACTTCATCTTTTTTAACATCATCAGCTCCCACAACCTACTTACTATTAGTACTAAAACTTACACTAAACCCACTTCCAGCAAATAAATTTTGTTTCAATATTTGGATACTTTGTTCCGTACTTGTTTCAATTAAGAGATGCAGTCTTGGATGCACCAGTCTATGCAGGAAATTTGGAGGACAGCTATCTGGCCAACGGATTGGAAAAGGTCCATATTTGTTACCATTCTCAAGAAAGGTGATCCCACAGAATGTTTAAACTATCAAAAAATATCATGGATATCACATGAAAGCAAAATACAGCTGAAGATCATTTAAAAAATGGCTAGGAGAGTATATAGATAGGGAACTGCCAAAAGAAGCCATGACACCAAGGATATGATCACTGATGCCAGATGGATTCTGGCTGAAATACCATGTATGTTTTATTGACTAAACAAAGGCACTTGACTGTGTAGGTTATAACAAGATATGGCTGAGATTAAGAAGAATGGGAGTCTCAGAGCACTTAATTTTGCTCATGGTGAACCTATACATGGACCATGAGACTTTTGTACAAACTGAGCAGGGGAACACTACATGGTTTAAGATTAAAAAGGAAGTGTGTCAGGGCTATCTCTGTAACTATGCAATACGTATGCTGAGCAAATTGTTCACAGAGTTGGGTATTATGAGGAGGAATTTATTATCAGTATCTGAGGGAGACTCGTCAATAACCTACATTTTGCAGATGACATTCTTGCTTGCTAAAAATGAGGAAGACTTGAAGCACTTGATGCAGAAGATCCAGGAGTGCAGTCTTCGGTATGGATTGTATCTCAATATCAAGAAAAGAAAGATTCTTACTATTGGACAAATAGGCAACATCATGATGGATGGAGTAGATATTAAAACTGTCAACAGCTTCATCTTACTTGAATCCACAATTAACAGTCTTGGTACCAGCACTCAAGAAATAAAGAGATTCATTGCACTGGGAAAATCTGCAGTTAGGGACCTCCTCAAAGTATTGAGGAGTAACGTTGTCAGTTTTAGGACTAAGGTGAATCTGACTCAGGCCACAGTCTTAATCTCTAGACTGACATCATTGCTCTTTAGCAATCAGAAAAGACCCATGACAGCAGATTTCTCTAGTGCATTTTGTCTTTCTATTTCCTGAATACTGGTTCCAACAGTGTTGTTTGTGGATCTAAAGAAGATAAAATCATTAGCATCCTCAATCTTTTCCACATCCACCATTGTGCTGCCTATTGGTCTGGTGATGAGGATCTTTGTTTAATATTGAGATGCTTATAGTATATTTAATATATTTAGTATATATTATAGTATAATAAGATATTTAGTGCTGCACTCTGACTTTCTGAAGCAAACACTTCAAGCCCTTCTCAATTTCAGCGAGCATAGTTGTGCCACTCACGTAACACAATCCATTACTTTAAACACTATACCAGTAGAACTCTTTTAATAGCACCAATAACATGTACTTTGGGAACTTGGGATTTTCTTACTTTCCAAAAAGATTAAAGATACTTCTTAAGAATATTTATTAACATTTATTATTATTAATTAAAAGCTATTATTTTCTGTTTAAACAGCTCCAACGCTTCTAAACAATTCTGTCAATCTATTCCCCTAAGCACATGGACTTTTTATTAACACACTCTGTGTGTGTGTGGGGGGGGGTTTGTTGTTATGTACATCCATCAGAACTGACCCATAGCTGACCCTACAGCAGGTTACAGATCCTTGTGATACAGAGGTGGCTGTATCAATAACCCTCGAGCTTTGAGCAAGAAAGGAAATCACCTTCCATCTGTGTGGTGAGAGAATGGTGGCTGTAGCATTTTGCAGGGAGGGAAGATGTTGCTTAACACACAATTGAACACACACTAGGAGTTAGAAAAGGTGTGACAAGAGAAGCTCTCTGTGTCATCATATTGAGAGATTCAGACCAAATTTTGGGGCTCCCAGTTACCCTTTATTTGAAAAAAGAGGGGAGTTATGGTTTGGGGTTTTTCCCCCCTGAAATATAACAGTGGATGTATTAAAAGCTCAGTGAGTTTAGTCACTTTTTATCTTTCCCTTTAAATCTGAATGATTGTACTGAGCTTTTAAGGTCTGTGCCAGCTAGCTAGGGCATTTTAGTAATCTATTTTTAATATGTACCAACTTCTGTTCTTTTTAGTTCTGCCTTAAGACACACTTTTATCTTTACTGGTATGCAGAGATCATCAAAAAATATAAGTTCTCCATTACATGACAACTCATAATGAGTCTTAATGAAGCTTGAGAACAGCTGTTGAAAAGCTCCCGTTGAAGAGCTTCCTAAGCAGCATTCTCTTATGAAGGTCTCTCTGCTGTAACACTGCCTGAGCCATAGCATTCGCCACGCAGAAAATGAGACGGCTGAGAAGGAAACCTCTCTCTGATTCCATTAAGTATTTTTCCATTAAGTATTTTCTTTTCATCAGAATGTTAATGCACTGTTATGAATTAGTATATGGTGAAACATCAACGTCTTTCGCCTTTTTAATTATACCTCGTCATGGAATATAAATGAAATGTTAAGGAAGTAAATGTTAATATGATTTTATAAAGAAAAGAAATCCTGTGTTTGGTTAAAATGAGAGAGAGAGGGAGAACGTAGAACAAACTTAAATTTTAAATTATATTGAAAACACAGTGCAACTGCAAAGTGCTCAAAATTAAGCTCGGATGATTTAAAATCACATGGTTTTCAAATGCTTGGAAATGTAAAAAAAAAAATCTTCACTTTGTTTTGGTCAATAAGGGAGTATTAGGGAGCTCTGGTGGACTAATAGGTAAGGAGTTGTGCTATCAATCCCAGGGAAGGCAATGCAAATCCACCAGCTGCTCCACAGGAGAAAGATGAATGATATCCCATGCAATTTACAGTGTCTGAACCCCACTACAGAGTCAGCTAAGAGTTAGTTCCAACTCAATGGCACTGAGAGGACAGGGGAGTCTCTGATGGCCTAATTAATAAGAATTTGCTTAGACAGATAGTTTGAACCCACTAGCTCCTTGGTGGGCAAAATTTGGGCAGACTCTTCTAATGCAATTTACAGTTTCTGAACCCCCGCCACGGAAGATTAGTTATGGTGAGTTTCAACTTGATGACAATGATTGCTATTGAGTTGGGTGGCCTAGAACATAGGGAGTTGTACTGCTAGCCTAAAGGTTATTTTTCAAATCTGCCAGGGTCTTCATGGGAGAAAGATGAGCAGTATCCTTCCCAGGATTTTGTAATCTTAGATACGTGCTAGAGGGTTAGTTATGACATTGTTAACTTGATGGCAAGGAGCTTGAGTTTCGAGGTATTAGTTAAAATGTTGTTGTTGTTGTTGTTGTTGTTATGTGCCGTCGAGTCACTTACGACTCTTAGCGACCCTGTGTACAACAGCCCTAAACTCTGCTCTGTCCTGTGCCAATCGCACTGTCTCCGACACTCCCATCCGATTATCCCAGTCACTGAATCAATCCACCTCAT
>NW_006400061.1:41250-42753 GCF_000299155.1 Elephantulus edwardii
TGCATAGTCAATGAAACACAGATAGACATTCTCTGGTACTCTCTGCTTTCAGCTAAGATCCATCTAACATCAGCTACAATATCCCTAATACCATGACCCCTTCTGAACCCAGCCTGGACTTCTGGTAGTTCTCTGCTGATGTGCTGTTCCAGTCATTTTTGTTAACATACGTGAAGAAAAACTAAAATGCTCACTATTAATTTAGTATCATTCTGTTTTCTTCCCATTTTCACTTTCAAGTGTTCTCATCAGCCATCCGAATTTTCTCTGTACATGTCAAGCGTCTTAGAAGAAATGTTAATGAGCATGCTAGGTTCACTCTACTTCTTATTTACCCCATGCTCCTCATTACTTCCAAACACTGGTTTTTCCTTTATATGTATTTTAATAATTTATTTTTACTTTCTATTCTGACTTATTTTTATATCAACTGCATCTCTAATTCAAAACATCTTATCTAGGGCAGACTGGAACATAAATGAACTGTTTGATGTGCAGTACAAGATTAAACTCACAACTAGCATAGTCGTATGCAGAACAGACAATGAGCGTTTACTGACTTGAAGTGAACAGGTCTCTTTATTCCTGATCTTCAGGATATTCAAATCATAAACATATCTATCACTGTTATTTAAATACCTTCGTGGTGCTTAAAACTTGTAACAGGAATGTCTGATTACTTAGCGGTAATGCACCTAATTCGAATCCATCAGCTACTCCGTGGCATAAAGGTGGACAATCTCCTCCCATGTGATTTACTGCCTCTAAAAACCCACTAGAAGATCAGCTGTGGGTTAATTCTGACAAAAAACAAAACAAAACAAAACAAAAACCCAGCTACTAAACTGGTATGTTGTTGTTGTTAAGTTCTGTTAAGTCATAGACGACTCATAGAGACCCTACGAATGAAAAACATAAACACTTGTGTAACTTTCACCCTTTTTCCAAGTTCATAGAATTTCTGGAGGCAAGCTATTTCTGAAGTGGAGTCTTTTATAAAGTATTGCTAACCAAAAAGCTGTATGTCTGGGGTGATTGAAATCCTCTAGCCATTCTGAGGGACATCAATAGGCAAACTCATCCTATTAAGATTTACAGCCTCAAAACTCCATTTAAGGTAAATAACTATGAGCCAGAATTGATATGATAGCAGTAAGTTTTAATTTGAGCAACTATTGAGGATTTTTTTGTGTTTGGTTTCTTAGGCAAGATAAGTCTGTAAACTCTTTTGGCTCTAGCATGAAATTAAGTTTGCTAAGAAAATACTTTCCAGAGATCTACCTCACTTTTCCATAATTTCTAGTATTGATGACATCTCTTCATTGAATTTGTCGTTGTTGTTGTTGTTATATGCCATTGAACCACCTGTGACTCATAGCGACTCTATGTACAACAGCCCTAAACTCTTCTCTATCCTGTGCCAATCTCACTGACTCCAACCAACACACCTACCCCAATTACCCCAGTCACTGAATCAATCCACCTCATAGAGGGTCTTACTCT
>NW_006400061.1:43578-47288 GCF_000299155.1 Elephantulus edwardii
CCTGGTTGAGAGTCTTCCTCTCCTTCACTGACTCTCAACTCTTTCCATCATCATGTCCTTACCCAAGGAGTATGTGAGGTAAAGCCTCAAATTCTTTCCTCCAAAGAGCATTCCACCTGCACCCTCTCCAAGACGTAGCTTTTTGTTCTCTTAGCAGTCCATGGAATGTTCAATGTCACAACTTAAAGGCATCAATTCTTTTTCTGTCATCTTTATTCACTGTCCAACTTTCGGATGCTTCGCTAGTAATCAGAAAGACTATGGCCTGGATCAGATGCAACTTGGTCTTCACACTGACATCATGACCCCTCAATAATTTGAAAAGTCCCTCACTGCAGATTTTCCCAGTGCAATGTGTCTCCTTATTTCCTGACTGCTGGTACCATGAAGCTGTAGACAGTTTCAATCTCCTCTCCATCCATCATGACACTGCTTAACTGTCCATTGTTTTCCTAACATTGAGTGCCATCCACACTGAAGGCTGCATTCATTGATCTTATGCAACAAGTGCTTCAAGCCCTCATTTTCAGCAAGCAAGGTTGTGTGATCTGCATAACATAGGTTATCTATAAATCTCCCTCTAATTCTGATGCCACACCCCTCCTCATAGAGTCCAGTTTCTCTGATAATTTTTTGAGCACACAGATTGAATATGTATGGAGAGAGACTATAACCCTAGTGGGCACACTCATTTCCCAATCTCAAACTATGAGGTGCTCCCCTGCTTTCTTTGCACAATAGCCTCCTGATTCAGATATAGATTCCTCATGAGCACAATCAAGTCTTGTGGGATTCCCGTTCTTCTTAACGTCAGCCACAACTCATCATGATCAAAACAGTCAAATACCTTTGCATACTCAATAAAGCACGTATAGAAATTGTTCTGGTATTCTTTACTTTAAACCAAGATCCATCTGCTATGAGCAGTGGTATCCCTGGTGCCAGGGCCTCTTCTAAAACCTGCTTGAACTTCTCAGAGTTTCTTATCTACGTACTTTTCCAGCCATTTAAAAAATTATCTTCAGCAGTATTTTGCTTGCATGTGATATCATTGATATAGGTCGATAATTTCCACATTCAATTGGATCACCTTTCTTTGGAATAGGGAGAAATATAGACCTCTTCCAATCGTTTGGCCAGACAGCTGTCCTCCATATTTCTTGGCATAGACTGGTGAGTGCATCCAAGTTTGCATCTGTTAATTGAAACAAATCAATTGGTATCCCATTGATTCCTGGGGCCTTATTTGTTGCCAATTCCTTCAATGTAGTTTCCACTTTCTTCTTTATTACCATTGGCTCCTGTAGATTAACAGATATAGCAACTGAGGTTGTGCCATCAAATCTGGATACACAAGGGAAGAGGAGTGGTTGAAACGGAAACTAATGATTGGAATGTGGAACGTGAGAAGCATGAATATAGGAAAACTGGACATCATTAAGAAAGAAATGGAACATATCAATATTGCTTTATTTGGTATTAGCAAAACGAGATGGATTGACATGGGACATTTTGAATCAGATGGTCATATGGTCTACTGGAGATGAAAAGATAAGGAAAAACGGGGTCACTTTCATAGTTAAAAAGGCTCTTTCTAGATCCATTTTGAAGTACAATACTGTGAGTGCCAGGATTATATCTATATGCATATAAGGGGGATCTATTGATACCACCTATCATCCAAATTTATGCACCAACAGCCAGAGCAAAAGAGGAGAAAATATATTATTTCTACAAACAGTTGCAGTCAGAAACCAATAGATGCATTACTATTAATGTGTGACCAGAGTGTGAAGGTTGGGAACCACGAAGAAGTATCAGTAGTCGGAAAATATGGACATGGTGACAGAAGTGAGGCTGAAGATAGAATTATAAAATTCTGTGCAATCAATGATTTATTCATTGAAAAACCCTTTTAGAACAAGCACAGACTATACACAAGGATTTTACCTGATGGGATACACAGGATTCAAATAGATTACATCTGTGGAAGGAATCGGAGAAGTTCAATATCAGCAGTGAAAATTAGGCTACACGCTGATTGTGGAACAGACCATCAACTATTCATATGCAAGTTCAAATTAGAGCTAAAGAAGGTTAAATCATATCCACAGGGGGGAAAATTGATCTTGAATCTATCCCCCTGAATTTAAAAACCAACTCAGTAATAGATTTGAGGCCTTTAACACTAATAAATGAAGACCAGATAAACTGTGGTAAGATAGAAAGAATATCATCCATAAAGAATGTAAAAGGTCATAACAAAGAAGGAAGAAAAAGAATAGACCAAAATGAATGTCAGAAAAGACTCTGAATATTGCACTAGAGCATCAAGAAGCCAAAGCAAAGGGAAGAAATTAAGGAGCCGAATAGACGATTTCAAAGGGCAGCTCAGGGAGACAAGCCAAAGTATTATAATGAAATGTGCAAGGAACTGGAGTCAGAAAATAAAAAATGCCAAACTCGCTCAGTATTTTTTAAGGTAAAGGATCTAAAAAACAAACTCATTCCACAGATTTCAATGTTTAAGGGCAGAATGTTCTATGGGCATAATATTACATTATTCAGGAAGCATTAAAAGAAGATGGACATACTGTACAAACAGAGTCACTGTACCAAAAAGAGTTGGCTGACACAGAAGAATTTCAAGAAACAACATATGATCAAGAGGGAATGGTTATGAAGGAGGAAGTTCAGGTTGCTCAGAAGTATTTGTCAGAAAATAAAGCCCCAGAAATTTATTTAATACCAACTGACATATGTAAACAAACAGATGCTGCCCTAGATGTGCTCACCAGGTTGTGCAAAGAAATCGGGAGGACAACTACCTGGGCACCTGACTGGAATAGAATCATATTTATTCCCATTCCAAAAAAGAGCGACCTGACAGAGTGTGGAAATTATCAAACAATATCAGTTATATCACATGCTAGCAAAATCCTGCTGAAGATTATCCAGAAATGACTGAACAGTACATTGGCACAAAACTACCAGAAACTCAAGCTGGATTTAGAAGAGAACGTGACACTAGAGACATTATTGCCAATATCAGCTGGATCTTGGCAGAAAGCAAAGAGCATCAGAGGAATGTATATCTGTGTTTCATTGACAATGCAATTGCATTTGTTTGTGTGGATCACAACAAATTGTGGCTAAACTTGAGGAAAACTGGAATCCTAGAACACTTGATTGTGCTTATACAAAATGTGATTATTACTGTTAAAATCACATGTAATGTTCAAACAACAATAACAAAAATAATAAAATTTAATTTAACGCAAATTTCTTAGTTTTCCATTTCATCCTACAGGTAGGTACAAATACAGCTATAGTTAATAATGTCTATTATACAGGATTACACTTAAAGACTAAAATTAGAATAAAGCATAGTATTGAAAAATGTTTTCTCTCAAAGGATTCCTGAAATTTATCAATTCTCCTATTTGTGTAAAGCCGCTTTATGTTTATCAATTAATCTGCAGGAGTGGCATTCACTTCCTAAACAACATGCCTTCAGAAACTCTATGAACTCTGATAAATGTTGATAGTTATAGAAAGGCTTCAGGCCTTTTATTCACAGGGTTGCTGTGAATCGTGCTTGACTCTAAGGCAATCAACAATAACCTGAATGTTATATATTTAACAATCTAAATATAAATACCACATTAGAAAAGGGCATGGTGCTTGGAAAACTGGAAGAACAGTAAAAG
>NW_006400061.1:52938-54432 GCF_000299155.1 Elephantulus edwardii
TAAATGACACATAATAATACCAAAGATCCTAGGTAGTGATTGATTCCCTATTAAAAATTCAATGTATGTATGCCAAAATCTCACTATCCCCTCTTGTGAAGAACATCCTATTTGCATTATTCTATGACTAGTTAAAACATTAGTTCAAGAAAATAACAATATTGGGAGGCAGGTCTTCCCCTATAATTGTCAAGCTGCATGGCATGTAATTAAATAAAAGATTACATCATCTGAATTTCAGTTGCTTTTATCTCTTGCAAATTAGCAATCACCAACATATCTACATTCTTGTCACTGGCCATACTATCCATACTGTCACTCACTGCCAAGTGCCAATTAAAACCGAATATCTAATCAAGCTTACTACCTCTTATTCAGTTGCACCTTTCCAGCTTCACAGATATATTCAAGAATGATACCAGGACTACTACACTATGCAGATGGCACAACTAGTTCGCTGAAAGTGCCACAGATTTGAGCTCTTACTAAAGAAGATCAGAAACTACACCTTTCAATATGGATTATATCTTAAGGTCAGATATACAAAACACCATGGTTCTGTGATTCTTGTGCCATTTAAACAAACTTTACTGCATTCAACACCAGTTTTAAAAGGAAAATCCAACGTGGTGACAGCAAGTCTGAACTCTACTAACTCCACAAGGAAAATGGTCCCCATCAACAATTTCTACCACACAAACCCAATTCCCATGAGGCCACTCATCCTCCCATGTGTCTTTACCTACACTTTGTCTGAAATATGTTGTAAATGACTACAAAAACTTTACAGTGTATCTTTTTTAACTTACTGTTGTGCAAAAGGCTTATTAGGGAAAGATTTTGAGAGGGGAAGAAAAGGTATATCAATTGAAGAAAGTCTAAGTTCAGTAAATAGAAATCCCAAGCCAGGTTGATAGAAAGACACAATCCCTCAATTAGTTCAGACAGCTTCTTAGTAAACAAGACAAAGTCTCTCAATTAATCCAACCATTTTCTTAGTCAACAGCATGATACCGCTGGCATAAGAATCTCTGACACTGAAAGATGTGTCATGTACTACCAACTTCTTTATTTTTCCTTGTGTTAAGGTTATCAAATTCCACAGATGAATCCACTCATGTTAGTGGCATATGAAACCTATACCTAGACTGAGAAGCTATTGTCAGAACAGAGCAAGGAACCAGTAATGGTTTAAAACTAAGAAAGGTATTCTTCAGGGTTGTATCATTTCTCCATTCCTATTAATTTGGTTTGCTGAACAAGTTGTTCAAGAAGCTGGATTCTGTAAAGAATTTGGAATCAGGATCAGAGAAAGACTCATTAGCCACCTATGTTATACAGATGATACAACCATACTTGCTGAATGTGAGGAGCTCCTGAAATGCTTTCTGTAGAAGATGAAAGACTACAGCCTTCAATATGGGCTAAATCCTAACATCAACAAAGCAAAAATTCTCACACTGAACTGATAGGCATCATCATTATGTTGTTGTT
>NW_006400061.1:55602-72788 GCF_000299155.1 Elephantulus edwardii
AATATCCCATAAACTGCCAAAAGAACAAATGGATATGTGTTGGGGAAATTGTAGTCAAAGTGCTCCTTGGAGACAAAAATAACAAAACTTCATCTATCATCTTGGTATGTTTTTAGGAGTGGCTATTCCTGAAAATGAACATCATGTTTGGAAAAGTAGAGGGACAGCCGAAAAGAAGAAGGCCTCAACAAGACAGATTAACACAGTGACAAATGGGCTCACAAGTATTAGAGATGTTGAGGCTGGCACAGGATAGGACAGGTTTCAGAACTATTGTTCATATAGTCACTATGAGATGTACTTGATCTGAAGACACTTAACAACCACATGTAAAAATAAAGATTTTACTAATGTAATGTTAATACATGTTGTAATAATGAATATAATGATGGCATATATTATAATTTAGATGAAGAATGTAAGCCTGCTTTGTGAAAAGGGGGGAAATTTGCCCCAAAGGAATGCTTGTTGAAAGTAGTAGAATTTGTTTAGATAGCATAGAGTTTGACTTAGAAAGATTAAGCTCCACCCAGGACTCTGAATATCTGAAAGAAAATAAGTAGAAGAAGATTTTGCAAATGCACTAAATCAAGGTAAAGCTGGTACCCATCAAAGCCCCTCTCCAGACCTTGAAATTAAAGGAAGCTAATGAATATATTTAACTTGTGGTGATTATCTTGGTCCACTTGATGAGGGAAGTTGGAAGCATCAGATCTCCACCCCAGGACTTGAAGTTGAAGGCAGCTTTTGAGTGTGCCCAACTTATGAAACCATCTAGATCCACTTAATGAGTGGAAGGAAGCAGGAGGCATACAGCAATGTAGAGACAGGCTGAGAATGAACATGTCCCTTCAGCACCTGGTATGTATGGAGGCATGGATTTTAAAAAAAGGATGCTGGTTTGATGATCAGGATGTCAAAGAGGACCTCTGTCTTGTTGACTGGCCCCATGTGGAGCTTAAGGCAGAGTGAATAGACCAGTTATTCAGAAACGCAGGTAGTGTGAATTCCTGAGTTTGTAGTTGATGCCGATTTTGACCAAGCCATGGTTGGCTGGGGATGAATTGACCAGAACCCAACCAGATGAAGAGAAGCTATTCTATGCTGTGACCTAGTAGCTTCAACCTGATGTCTTATTCTGGACTGTACTTTGCTTATGGATGAAGATACTCAAAGTTTCTGAACAGACCAGGAGATCCTTCAGAAAAAAGTAACATCCTTCCTTTTTCAGAGTGCTGATTTGATGTTGTTGTTGTTGTTGTTGTTGTTGGGTGCCTTCAAGTCAAATATGACTCATAGTGACCCTATGAACAATAGATCGAAGCCCTGTCTTAGCCTGTGCCATCATCATACTCTCTGACATACTTGAGCCTATTGCTGAAGTCACTGTTTTGATGCATCTAAGCAAGGGTCTTCCTCTCTTTTGCTCACCCTCCACCTTTCCAAGCATGATATCCCTCTCTAAGAAACAGAATCTACTAGTTACATGCCCGAAGTGTGTAAGGCAAAGCTTTGTTATTTTTACCTCCAAGAAACACTCTGGCTGCTGCACCTTCTCAAAAACCCATCTATTTTTACTTTGTCAGTTCATGAGTTTTCAGAACTCTTCTCTTGCACCATAGCTCGAAGACATCAATGAATCTTCTCTCATCTTTATTCATTGCCCAGCTCTTGGATGTATAGTTAGTGATTGAAAAAAATCATGGCCTGAATCTGGTGTGCTGTAGTACTCAAATCAACTTCATCATCGTTGCTGTTGCTGTTATGTGTCATCATGTGAACTATGAACAATGACTCTGAACCTTGCTCTATCTTGAGCCAACTTCATCATCTTTGACACACCTCATTCCATTCCCACAGTCACTGTGTCAGGCTATCTCATCCAGGGTCTTCCTTTCCTGCACTGACACACCACTCATTCAAGAATGATATCCTTCTGCAAGGACTGGCCCCTCATGACAAGATGTCCAAAGTATGTGAGACAGAGTTCCAAAATCCTTGCTCCAAGGAGCAACCTTATTTCACCCTCTTCAAGACAGATTTGTTTGTTCTTTTGTAATTCTGTAATATGTTCAGTATTCTTCTCCAGGATCACAACTCAAATGTGTCGATTCTTTTTCTATCACCCTTAGTCATTGTCCAGCTGCTTAGAAGCGATTGAGAAGATTATGGCCTGGATGAGATCTACTTTAGTCTCTAGACTGATATCATTGCTCTTTAACACTCTGGAGTGGTCCTTGACAGTAGATATTTCTAGAAAAACTCATCTTTTAATTTCCTGGCTGCTAGTTACAAGAGTGTTGATTATGGATCAAAGCATGATGAAATTATTATTTCAATTTTATTTAAATCTATCATAATTCTGCCCATTGGTCAAGTGGTGAAGATTTGAAGTTTTCTTTATGTTGAGATGCAAGCTATACTGAAGGAAGTCCTTGATCTTCTTCTGCAGAAAAGACATCAAGTCCTCTTCAGTTTTAGCAAGGAAGGTTGTGTCATCTGCAGAACATAGGTTGTTGATGAATCTTCATCCAATCCTTTTCCATAAATCCAGATATACAATTATCAAATGTACAGATATTATACATTTTAAGTTTTCATACACATTCCTCTCCATAATATCCAGGATCTCAAATGATTATATATATAGTGTGGAAAAGATAGATCCCTGACACACTCCTGTCTTGACTTTGAACCATTATTCCCTTGCTCTGTTCAAACAACATTTTCTTGATCTAGGTATAGGATTCACATGAGTACAATCAAGAGTTCTGGTGTTCCCATTCTTTTAAATGTTAGTTAATTTTTTTTGTGATTCACACGTTCATGTTGTTTTTGTTGTTGTTATGTGCTGTCGAATCGCTTGCAACTCTTAGTAACCATATGTACAACAGCTCTGAACCCTGTTCTATCTTGAACCTATTTCACTGTCTCCACCAAATTTATCCTCATTATCCCAGTTACTGGGTCAATCCATCTTATCTAGGGTCTTCTTGTCACTCAGGACCTTCCTCTCCTCTCATTTCATATTACAATCCCTTTCCTTCTTTATTTCTTTATATTGTTTTTGTCCATTTGGCTTATGAACCATGACTTACTCCTGATTTTTCTCCCACCCACAGCTTATCATTCTTTGGATAGTTATGTCTTAACTAGTCAAACTTCAAATATTGGAGACATGGTGATCTCCTCATTGTCCTTGGTTGTTTTACAATGCAAAACACAATGAACTTTAATGAAACACAATGAATATGGATGAGTTCATAAAACACAATGTACATGAATAAAATGCAAGGGAAAATATAGTAGCATGGATTATTTTATCTATATGGCTATTAAGAAAATTGACTATGTCTTTCCTTCTGAACAAAATATGGATTTTATCAATTAATATGTTGTTGTTGTTAAGGAAAAAGTTAAAGACAAATTGAATAAATGAGTATGACCAGTGACAAGAACATGGTATATATTTTAAACCTTAGGTACTTTTCCTGTTTAATAACAGATATCAAATATACAGTTAACACACATTTTCAGTTTTCATTTCAGATATTTGGTATTGGCAAATTCTATATATAACAAAGGAGTTGATTCCACCAACTTGGTAGCAAAATAAGAAATAACATCCTTCCTAAGTTATGCACACCGAACCAAAACTAACAAGATTTTCCTAATCAACTGGTTGTCTGGGAGTCTTGTAAATATAGCCTAATCAGCACACAGCAAAGTTCTTATATCATAGACACACTTGCCTGTTTCAAAGATTTCTATAGCAATTGTAGGAAAGAGAAGTCTATTTTTGAATACTAGCATGTATTGGAAAAAACTCTAGAATGATTAAGTCTTCTGGCATGTATTTTAGCTATTACAGCTGTTTGCAATATATATGTGCTACATCTATATTTGAAATCTCTGCTGTTGCCATTTACCATCTGCCCAGAGATGGGTGAAAATGCCTATGTCTTTTTTCATTGCTTATGAAGCTGCACAAAGACATTTGCCAAATCTTTATATTTTTTCTAGTCTTTTGTAAGCATCTAATAAATATCCTGTGAGTCATTCTGACTCAATGACAATGAGGAGTAGGAGTAATAGCAATCAATATCCTCAGAATTGATAAGATAAAAAGTTTAAAATATTTTAAAGTCTCATGTATAACTTGTATTTTATTTTATTTTAAGACAGGTAGAGCACTTCTGGAGTAATTTTAATTCCCCAATTAGTATTAGAAGCTCTGGTGGCTGAGTCTACAGGAAGATGCAAAGGTAGCACCTTCCTAGTAGTTAGAACACAATTGTGCCTCTGATGGAAAAAGATGAGCAACCTCTTCCCTTGTAATGTATAGTTTCTGAAAACCAACTTGAAGGTCAGCTTTGAATCAGGTCAAAATCTATAGCAATCAGTGAATGAATGGTGAAGCAGGAGAAAGAATGTGGTAATCTGATTAACCCTGAAGAAGGTTCTTGAAACCCCAACGAAGCAGTGTGAACTTATTCTATACGGCCACTTATAATTTGTAATTGACTCAAAACAAGAATAACCGTTCTAGTAAATAAGCATAATAGTATTTCTGAATAATATTTAAAAGTTGTTTTATTCACTGGATTCTATTTAAAAATGAGAGAAAATAAACTTTGAACTATTTCTATTAATTTTTTTAAAAATATATAAACTTTGAGAATATGATAGTTAAGCTACAATTGCTGATGAAATGTATTTATTACTGTGGGTATTTAATAGTAAAAAACCATAATTCAAAATTTCCCACTTGAAGCTCTACATCAAGAAAATAAAGATTCTCACGACTGGGCCAATTGGCAACATTATGACGGATGGTGAAGAGATTGAGATTGTTGACAGCTTCAGCTTGCTTGGCTCCACAATCAACACTCTTGATACCAGCAGCCAGGAAATCAAAAGACAAATTGCATTGTGAAATCCAGCTCTCAGGGGCCTTTCCAGAGTACTGAGAAGCAATGATGTCAGTGTGGATACTAAGGTGCACCTGATTCAGGCTATGGTCTTTGCAATTACTTGCATTAGAAAGCTGAACAATGACTAGGGATAATATAAGGAGAATTGATGCATTTGATCTGTGCTGCTGGAGAAAAGTTTTAAGTGTACCACGGACTTCTAGAAGAACAAACAGGTTCATCCTAAAGAGGGTGAAACCAAGCTGCTCCTTTGAAGCAAGGATTTTGGAGCTTCATCTAACATACTTTGGACATGTTGCAAAGAGTCACCAATTCTTGGAGAGGAACATCATGCTTGGAAGGCTGGAGGGAATGGGCAAGAGAGGAAGACCCTTAATGAAACAGATTGATTCGATGATGGGGGTGTGTCAGAGACAATAAGGTTGGCACAGGATAGAATAGGGTTAAGAGCTATTGTACATAAGGTCACTATGAGTCATAAGTGACTCAATGGCACATAACAACAATAATAAAGTAATTATATCAAATATAATACCTTAGTCTGGGCAATGTTTCTTTTTCCTATTATACATATGATGAATTTCATAGGGAAAGTCTGCTGTCAGAAACCTCTCCAAAGTGCTGAAGAGCCATGATGTCAGACTGGAGATAAGGTGTGCCTGATACAGGCCACGGTCTTTGCAATCACTTGCTATGCATCAGAGAGTTAGACAATGACTAGGGATGATAGAAGGAGAATTGATGTCTTTGAGCTGTGGTGCCAGAGAAGAGAGTTGAGTATACCACAGAAGGCTAAGAAAACAAAGAGGTTCATCCTAGAGAGGGTGAAATCAGGCTGCTCCTTGGGGACAAGGATTCTAAAGCTTCATCTGACATATTTTGAACATGTTATAAGGAAGGACCAGTCCTTGGAGAGGGACGTCATGCTTGGGAGGGTGGAGAGACAGCACAGGAGAGGAAAACCCTCGATGAGATGGATTGATTCAGTGACTGGAGTAATGGAAGTAAGTGTGTCAGAGACAATAAGATTGGCCTAGAATAGAGAAGGGTTTAAGGATATTATACATAGTGTTGCTATGAGTGGCAGCTGACTCAATGACACATAACAAGAACAGTAACAACACACATACGGTGACTATGAATCAAAAGCACAATTAAAAACCATAGAAACAGCAACGAAGAATTCAAAAGTAAGTATTTCATTGCTACACATGAGCTCTTAAAAATATTAAAAATAAAAAATATTACTTTAAGAGCTAAGTAACACCTGGATCAAGCCATGGTATCTTCAATCACCTCAAATGAATGTTAAAGTTGGATAATGAGTAAGGAAGACCAAAAGAGAACTGATGCCTTTGAATTATAGTATTATTGAAAAAAAACCAAAATCATTGACCATGCTACACACTACTAGATATATAAATAAGTTTGTCTTGAAATAAATACAGCCAGAATACTAATTGGGAGAAAGATTGACTATACTTTTACTACTTAGGACATGTTATTAAGAGAAAACCTAGAGAAAGACATCATGCTTGGTACAGCAAATGGTCAGTGAAAAAAGTGGAGGATCAGTAAAAGATACATAGCCAAACAATGGCTGTAACAACGAATGTAAGAATGTTTGTGAGAATGACACAAGACCTACCAGTGTTTTATTCTGTTGTAAATAGTGTCAATATCATTTGAAACAAGCCAATGCATCTAACTACAAATAACATTAGGTTCTTAGACTCTTTTACATCCAATGTCATGACTTAAATTATAACAATAATGAGCTAAGCAAAGTAACATTTGTGAGGATCGTGCAAGATTGAGAAGGACTGTATTCTTTTCTCTCTTTGAATATCATGACTTGGAGCCATCTTGATGCTAACTACAATACTAACCACTGTTATTGTTGTGTATTGTCGAGTTGGAACCAACACATAGCTGACCCGCCTTCGAGTTTTCAGAGCAGTTCATTTCACAGGAGAAGATTGCGCATCCTTCTCCCGCAGAGCAGCTTGTGGCCTTAAACCACTTGCCTTCAGTATTGCAGCACACAACTTCTTGCCCCTAGGTCACCAGAGCTACTAACTTAAACCACTTACTAACTTCATCTCTGCTACTAACTTAAAACAAGTTAATAAGGAAAAATACCACAAACTTGAGGAAAGAAAAGTAAAGAAATCCCCACACAAAACCAGGTAAAGTCATATTTAGCTGTGTTTGTTTTTAGTCTGTTGCATTTTTATGTTTGTTTTTTTTTAATTTCTATTAGTCTCTAAATAAAGTTTTAAAAATGTATTCAAATTCAACTTCTTTGGTGAACTTTTCCCATGTCCCTATTCAGCATTACTTTTTACATCTTCTATTTTCCCATTAAGATGATCTAATATCTACCTAGAGTGCAATTACTCCATTTGTCATTTATTTTTGTGTATATAAAACAGTTTTTTTTTCAATTTAGTACATGTGAATTAGCAGTAGATACTATACTAAGAATATCCACATTGTTCTCTAAGTGACTTTGATCCTTACACTAAATATCTAGTTTAAAAGTTTTTCAAATTCATTTATATTTGTTATCAAGGATAACTCAACCAGAATAAAGATAAGAAAATTGAAGTATTTCTTTTCTTGACTTGATGTAAAAATCTCTTTGTTGTGTTTTGTTTTTGTGGTGTTTTTTTTTAAGTCAAGCATAGTCTTATATTGGGAACCTGTATAGCGTACTCTGATGGCCTAGTTGTTATGGAGTTGTGCTACCAATTTAAAGATGGTTGTTGTAGTTGTTTGCCTTTGAGTCAAAACCAACCCACAGCTGACCTCCAGTAGATTTTCAGGGGCAGTAAAGCACACGGTAGGAAACTACCCAACCTTCTTCAAAGTAACATCTGGTGGATTTAAACCAAGTACCTTTGGGATTGCAACATAGCTTCTTACCACTAGGCCACAAGAGTTCTCGAAACCCAAAAGATGGGCAGTTTGAATCCCTGAGCTGTCTAGCAGGAGAATGATGGGTAATCTCTTCCCATGTGACTTACAACCTTTAAAAACCTTCCTGAAGGGTCAGCAGTGAGACAGTTGTGACTTAATACAAAGACCATGGAATGAGAGAGAGGTAATACATAAAGTGTTGTACTGCAAACTCAAACTAAAGCCTCTTTGGAGGTTTAAATCCATCAGCAGTTCCAAAGGGAGAAATATAGACAGTCTCCCTTGTGATTTACAGCCGAGGAAACACAGCAGTCAATTCCTACTTGATGACAGTAAGTGATTGACAATATTTTTGCTCTCACTTATTTTTTAGTCAAACCTTCATTAAAATCCTTAGGTCATTAAAACAAGATAGCAATTAAACATGGGTGTGCAAATATCTGCACAGTTCTGCTTTCTTTAAGGGTATATTCCCAGTAGTGGAATTGCTGGGTCAAATGATTTTTCTATTTCCAACTTTTTTGAGAAAGAGCCGTACTGCCTTCCATAGTGGTTGTACCATTTTACACTCCTGTCAACAGTGAATAGGGGTTCCAGTTTCTCCACAAACTTGCCAGCTTTTGTTGTCTGCTGCTCTGCTGAATTTTGCTATTATTACTGGGATGAGATAATATCTCATAGTTTCTTGATTTGCATCTCTCTTAGAGCTGGGGATTTTGAAGATTTCGTCATATGTTTGTTCACCATCTGGAGGTCTTCTTCGGTGAAGCATCTGTTCATATCCTGTGCCTATTTTGCAACTGAGTTGTTTACCTTTATTTTGTGGTGCCTGAGTATTCTATAAATTCTAGATATAAGTCCCTAATCTGACATGTTATTACCAAATATTTTTTCCAGTCTTTGGCCTCCCACTACTGGGAATATACCCTAAAGAAACCAGAACTGCCACCCAAGCAGATATATGCACACCCATGTTTATTGCTGCTTTGTTCACAATAGGGAAGAGTTAGAAACAACCCAAGTGCCCATCAATAAACAATGGATAGAAAAGCTTTGGTATAGTCACACAATGGAATGTTATGGAGCACTGAAAAAGAACTCATTAAATATTAAACAAAATGGGACCGTATGCTGAGTGAAATCTCTCAGTAACAAAAAGACAAATACTACACAATGTCACTGTTATAAAACAGAACTGACATGGGGGTTTGGGGTAAACTAAAAAAAGAGGGGATAAATAATGTACACAGCATTGAAATAGATGAGGGAGAGGAATATATGCTTAGATTGATATGACAAGTGTCCAGAATAAGAGCTGCATAGTAAAGAGGTTGGAGGATGGGGGACTGTATAACAATGAAAGAACATTTTCCCAAAGAAAAATGTGGACTTGGAAGGAGAGAGAGCAGGGAGGAAAATGTACCACAATAAGTGAATGGAAATCCAAGTTCTTTATAAACTTGCAATAAAATATCAATTAAAATATACAAAAAAACACCCCATGATAGCAATAAATTCTAAAGAACAAATGCAATACCATTATAATGAATATAGATTTTTTTTAAAATAGATCTATTTCCTTACTTTCAATAATGAACCCTTGCATTTTTAACAAGATAAGTTTAGTACTATACTTTATCTATTAGATATAGCTTCTCAGTAACTTATTATAAAGTAAACTCTTTTGGCATTAAATAACTACAAGGGAGAGGGGGAAAATGCCTTTAATACTGATTGTTTTCTACTGGAAGTTTAATTATACTATTCACTTGATTGTGCTTATGCAAAACCTAAACTTGAACCAGAAGGCAGTTGTCAGAACAGAGAAAGGAAACACTGCATGATTCAAAATTGGAAAGATGTGCGCCAAGGATGTGTCCCATCTCATATCTTTTCAATCTATATGCAGAACATATTATTCAGGAGGCTGGGCTATATAAGGAGAAACGTGGCATCAGGATTGGAGGTAGACTCATCAACAATCTGTGTTATAAAGATGACACAACTCTGCTTGCTGAAACTGAAGAGGACCTGAAGTGTTTGCTTCAGAAGGTCAAGGACTGCAGCCTTCAATATGGATTGAAAATCAACATCAAGAAAAACAAAGATTGTCACCACTGGGCCAAGTGACAGCATCATGATATATGGTGAAGAGATTGAGACTATTAACAGCTTCAGTTTGCTTGGCCCTACAATCAACACTCTTGGTACCAGCATCCAGGAAATTAAAAGACTAATTGAATTAGGAAAGTCTGCTTTCAGAGACTGATCAAAAGTACTGCAGAGCAATGATGTCAGAATGGAGACTAAGGTGTGCCATGTCTTTGCAATTACTTGCTATGCATCAGAAAGCTGGATTATGACTAGGGATGATAGGAGAATTGATGCCTTTGAGCTGTGGTGTTGGAGAACAGTATTGAATATAGGACTGTGAGGAGAACAAACAAGTTCATCCTGGAGAAGATGAAGACAGGCTATTACTTGAAAGCAAGGATTCTGAAGCTTTAACTGCCATACTTTGAATGCAAGGTGGGATCAGTCCTTGGAGGGGAATGTCATGCTTGTGAGAGTGGAGAGACAGCAGTGAGATGGATTTATTCAGTGTCTGGGGTAATGAGGGTGGTAGGTTTGTCAGAGACAATAAGATTGGCATGGGATAGACCAGGGTTTTGGGCTGTTGTACATAGGGTCACTATGAGTCATGGGCAAGCTGACTGCACATAACTACAACATTCACTGTACACAAGGTGAAAGTTATGACTATACGATTATAATACTTAGATTATTTTATGAAGGGGCTTTTCTACTTACAAAGTGAAATTGAGGTATGCTAGATATTTAGTTGTAAGACTTGACATTTCTATTCAAAAGTATACCACAAAAAAGATAAAATCTCTGAGGAAAATGATATTTAAATATAAGGCCAAATAGAGAATAAATAAATAGGATATACTGATGATTTATCCATCAGTGGGGAGAAGTTATTCTGGTGATGTACGGTCTTGACGAAACAGAATCAATTTGAGATGTAGTATAGCTATTATTTTATTACCACCTTTATCAAAAAACCACCCTACAGAGGCAGAAGAAACTCAATAGTAACAGTTTTATGAACAGCATGCATTTGAGATGATTGTCAATAACAAGGTTTGGGTCAGGTGGACCTTAGTATCTAAAGCGATATTTTTGCTTTTAACACTCGAATGAAGGGGCTTTTTTTAGCAGATTTGCCAAAGGAATACTTGCTCTGATTTCTTCACTGATGCTTTTATGGACTTTGATTATGGATTCAAGAAAATGAAATTCCTGACAAACTCAGTATTTTCCTCATTATCATGATACTGCTTACTGATCCAATGGTGAGAAATATGTTCTCTATAAAAAAATATTTTTTTCCATATCTATTCAGTACATATACTGAGCAAATCATTCATGAATCTGACATCATGAAGAATGATGTGGCATCAGATATGGAAGACTCATCAACTACCTGTGTTATGCAGATGATACAACCTTGCTAGCTGAAAGTGAGGAGGACTTGAAGTGCTTGCTTCTTAGGATCAAGAACTACAGTCTTCAATATGGATTATATCTCAAAATCAAGAAAACAAAAATCGTCTCCACTGGGCCAATGAGCAACACCATGACAGATGTCTACAATTTCATCTTGCTTGGATCTTCAAACAGTACCCTTGGTATCAGTATTCAGGAGATCTGGAGACGTACAACTTTGGGGATGTGTGCTGTCAGGGACCTCTCCAAAGTTCTGCAGAGAAACCATGTCAGTGTAATGACTAAAGTGTGCCTGATTTAAGCCATCTTTCTAATCACCTGTTAGGCATGAGAGATAGATAATGAATAACATTGACAAGAGAAGAATCAATGCTTTTAGCTTTGGTGTTGAAGAAGAATGCTGAATATCCTATGGACTGAAAAAAGAATAAACAGATGTATCATGGACAAAACGAAACAAGAGTGCTCCTTCGAGAAAATAAGTGTAAATATTTATCTCATATATGGGATATGTTGCTAGGAAAGGCTATTCCTTGGAAAGGGAGGATCAATGAAATAGAGGAAGCCACTGAGAGGGATGTATTGACACAGTGACTTCAACAATGGGCTCAAGTGAGTCAGAAATGAGGATAACACACAATAGCATGGGTGACCCAACAGAGAGTGCAAACTGTAGAACAATCTCATTGATTTCACATGCAGGCAAGGTTCTACTGAAGATTATCCAAAAGTGACTGGAAAGAACATCAGCAGAGAACTGTCAGAAGTCCAGGCTGGGTTTAGAAGGGTTGTGGTACTAGGAATATTGTAGATAATGTTAGATGGATCTTAGCCGAAAGCAGGGAATACCAGAGGAATGAATATCTGTGTTTCATTGACTATGCAAAGGTGTTTGACTGTGCGGATAATAACAAACTGTGGCTTACTCTGAGGAGAATGGGAATCCCAGAACACTTGATTGTGCTCATGTGAAACCTACACTTGGACCAAGAGGCCATCATCAGAACAGAGCAAGGAAATACTGCATGGTTCAACATGGGAAGGGTGTATGCCATGGATGTGTCCTGTCTCCATAACTTTTCAACTTGTATGCAGAACAGATTATCGGGGAGGCTGGGCTCTATGAGGAGAAATGTAGGTTCAAGATTGGTGGAAGATCTCTCAACAATCTGCGTTATGCAGATGACACAACCCTGCTTGCTGAAACTGAGGAGGACCTGAAGTGCTTGCTGCAGAGGGTCAAGGACTGAAGCCTCCAATATGGATTGAGGCTCAATGTCAAGAAGACAAAGTTTCTCACCACTGGGCCAATTGGCAGCATCAGGATGGATGATGAAGAGATTGAGATTGTTCACAGATTTAGTTTGCTTGGCTCCACAGTCAACACTCTCGGCACCAGCAGCCAGGAAATTAGAAGACATATTGCCATGGGAAAGTCTGCTGTTAGGGACCTCTCCAAAGTACTGAAGAGCAATGGTGTCTCTTTGGAGAGTAAGGTCCACCTAATAGAGGCCATGGTCTTTGCTATTACTTGTTATGCATCAGAGAGTTGGACAATGACTAAGCAGGATAGAAGGAAAATTGATGCCTTTGAGCTGTGGTGCTGGAGAAGAGTATTGAGAATACCATGGATTGCTAGGAAAACAAACAGCTTTGTCCTGGAAAGGGTTAAACTGGGCGGCTCCTTGGAGGCAAGGATTCTGAGGCTCCATCTAACTTACTTTGGACATGTTGTAAAGGAGGGACAGGTCCTTGGAGAGGGAAATCATGCTTGGTAGGATGGAGGGACAGCCCAGGAAGGGAAGGCCCTCTATGAGGTGGTTTGATTCAATGACTGGAGTAATCAGGATAGGTGTATCAGAGACAGTGCAATTTGCACAGGACAGAGCAGAGTTTAGGGCTGTTGTACATAGGGTCGCTATGAGTCACAAGCGACTCGATGGCACACAACAACAACAACAAGGGTCTCTATGAGTCAGGCCTTTAGTAACAATACTGAAATATTATTAATAATGTTTTTAAAAATTATACTTGAATTATAGATTAAATTTAAAATTAAATTTAGAATTAATTATAACATTTAAAAATGAAATTAACAACAACGAAAGCCATGATTCATTTCATAAGTGCTTTAAGTCTTCATTTTCAGCATGCAAATTTGCATCATCTGATTATCACAAGTAGTAAACGAGAAGTCCTCCAATCATAACTTCGTGTACTTCATATAGTGTAGGCTCTTCGATTATTCACCCATCACACAAATTAAATAAGCTTAGAGAAAGGATATGACCCTGATAAACACTCTTCTTGATTTTTAAACATGATGTATTTACTTATTTTGTTTCAAGAATGACCTCAAATCCATCACTTACTCTGTAAAGTCATCTATGAGTCAGTTCTGCCTCAACAGCACATAACAAGAATAACAATAATTTTTCTGGTATTTTTTGATTCCAGCTAAAATATACAGATTGTTCTGACCTCATTCAATGTCTTCTTTAGAATCCACCTTGACTTTCTAGTATTTCTCTCTAATGTACCACAGAAAAAATTTTCAAATTTTAGCAAATATGTTAATTGTATATTCATTGTATTATTAGCTATCATCGGTCTCTGCCAGATCACTTGTTCAAGGAATATGCACATATATGCAACTCTTTCCGTTAATTGACCAAATATCATGTTATAGTAAGTTGAAAATTACTCACAGCTGTCCCTCCACAGGATTTTCAAAGGCAAACAAACTGTGGCTGACTCTGAGAAGAATAGGACTCCCAAAATACTTGATTGTGCTAATGCAAAACCTAAGCTTGGACAAAGAGGAAGTTGTCAGAACAGAGCAAGGAAACACTGCGTGGTTCAAAATTGGGAAAGGTGTACGCCAGGGATGTATCCTGTCTCCATACCTTTTCAACCTGTATGCAGAACAGATTATACGAGAGGCTGGGCTTCATGAGAAGTGTGGCGTCAGGATTGGTGGAAGATCTATCAACAATCTGCGTTATGCAGCTGACACAACCCTGCTTGCCGAAACTGAGGAGGACTTGAAGCGCTTGCTGCAGAGGTTCAAGGACTGCAGCCTTCAGTATGGATTGAGGCTTAATGTCTAGAAGACAAAGATTCTCACCACTGGACCAATTGGCAGCATCAGGATGGATAGTGAAGAGATTGAGATTGTTAACCACTTTAGTTTGCTTGGCTCCACGTCAACACTCTTGGCACCAATTGTTGTTTGTTGTTTGATGACGTTGAGTCGTAGACGACTCATAGCGACCCTATGATCGAATGGCCTGAGCACTGTTCTTACATAGAGTTTCCGGAGGCAAGCCATTTCTGAAGTGGATGCCACTCATGCTTATAGGCTTCATTTAGTCGGGAAGCTCCAGCCAGCACTGTCCACCATGGGTACCCATTACCACGACTGGCACATCATTGTCACAGTCTTCAGCATCACAGCAACCACGAGTTACCTCTGTACAGCAATGCACAGACCAGTGCTGTACCACCTAGAAGACAGGAAAACAATTTCAACCTGGCCGAGGGCCACAGGTGAAAATCACCCACCTTCAGCTTGGTAGCATAGCTTCCTTTCCACTAGACCAACATAGCTCTCTCTTTGTCGTTGTCATTGTTATTGTTGTTTGATGCCATCGAGTCGTAGACAACTCATAGTGACCCTATGAACGAACGGCCTGAGCACTGTTCGTACATAGAGTTTCCGGAAGCAATTCATTTCGGAAGTGGATGCCAATAGCCAGGAAATATATATTAACAAAAAATAGAAGAAGAAGAAGAAGAAGTATTTCGATGGGAAAGTGCCCTTAGGAACCTCTTCAGGGTACTGAAGAGCAATGGTGCACTCTGGAGATTAAGGTGCGTCTGATACAGGCTATGGTCTTTGCAATCACTTATTATGCATCAGAGAGTTGGACAATGACTAGGGAGGATAGGAGAACTGATGTCTTTGAGCTGTGGTGCTGGAGCACAGTACTGAATATACCATGGATGCCAAGAAAACAAACGGTTTCATCCAGAAGAGGGTTAAACCAGGCTGCTCCTTGGAGGCAAGGCTTCTAGGGCTTTGTCTGACATACTTTGGACATGTTGTAAGGAGGTACAGGTCCTTGGAGAGGGACATCATGCTTGGGAGGGTGGAGAGATTGCACAAGAGGGGAAGACCCTCTATGAGTTGGATTGATTCAGTGACTGGGGTAATCAGGATGGGTGTGTCAGAGGCAGTGCGATTGGCAGAAGATAGAGCAGCATTTAAAGCTGTTGCCCACAGGGTTGCTATGAGTTGCAAGCGACTCGACAGCACATAACAACAACATAATTCTCACAGGAGTAGATTTACTATATTTTTTTTCCCCTCAGAGCAGCTTGTAGATTAAAAATGTCTGCCTCCTGATTGTCAGACAACTCCTTACCAGTAGGTCAACAGAGCTCCCAGATAGCCTTCCAGATATTTTTTTTTTATTGCATTTGTTTATTGAAGTATCTCCTTTTCCCACCATTTTATACTGGTTTATTTACAAAGTTTGAATGCATTGTTTTTGCACACCAGATCTTTCCCATTTCCTTCACCTCCTCCCATCAAATTGTGTGACTGTATGATTACATCCCTTGCCCATCCTCACGCCTCTGCTTCCACACTCTCCCCCACCCCGATTCTCATGATCATTCTGTAATAATGGTTTTATGCAGTATTTGTCTTGATGGGACTGAGTTAGTTCACTCAGCAAAGTGTTCTCCATTTCCTCAATTTCTAAAGCCTTGATTTTTGTCAATGCTTCAGTGCAACTTGAATTTATCTTAAGTGACATCCGGTCTTAATTGTATGCTGCCTCTTGGAGTAGTTAAACATTGATCAGTTATTTTTGGTACAGTGAATCAGTACATTCTCCCCATCTTTTTTTTTTCCGTGCTCTCTAATAGGTTCCATTATTTCTCCAGGGAATCTTTCACTGTTGCAACTCAAGGCTTGATTCTTTTTCTTCAACTTCTTCAGCATGAGAAATGTCAAGTAGGTTATTCCCTTTTGGCTTTCTAGCCTTAGGTATTTGCACATTTTAAAACTTTGTCTTCTTGAAGACTCTTTGAAAACTGTGCAATTCTTTTATTTCATCCTTCCCCCCCCCCATTTGTTTTAGTTACTCTCTACTCAAGAATGAATTTCAGAATCTCTTGTGTCATTCATTTTGTTCTTTTCTTTCATGCATTTTTAATGACATTTTGGCAAAGAAATCTTCTGTGTCTATAATAGATATTACAAAGCTTACTCACTTTATAAGGATACAAAACCTGCTCAATGCCAACAGCATATTAGAAGCCAATTCCATCGAATCACTCACAGTTCAGAATCCTTCAAGGCACTTCATATCATTTGGATTAAAGTCCAAACTAATTAACAGGACTCACAAATATGGTGATGAGATAGTAGCTGCCTTCCTCTGCAGCTCCTTTTTTACCTTTCCCTGTTTCTTAAGTCATATAAATAGCAACACTCTTCATTCAGATGCATTTCTAGAATAGAATCAAAAGCCCTTTGAACCAGACTTTCTTGTTGGAATCTTGATGATACTACTTCTTAAACTTATATTTAGAACTTTTAAATACTTATAAAAACTCTCAAGATCTCAATTTTGTCATCTGTAACTGGTATTATTAAGATTACTGGTTTCACGTGATTGTCTTGTGGTTAAATATATTGTTGTTGTTGTTGTTGTTATGTGCCATCGACGCTCTTGCAACTCATAGTGACCCTATGTACAAGAGCTGTAAATGCTGTTCTATCCTGTGCCAACCTAGCCATCTCAA
>NW_006400061.1:73318-93833 GCF_000299155.1 Elephantulus edwardii
GTTTTCTTGACATTTAGCTTCAGTCCATATAGGAGGCTGTAGTCCTTGATCTTCTGCAGCAAGCGCTTAAGTTTTAAAATAGCCCTGGAACTTAAGTAAACATTTTTATAGAACTCTACTTTTCATCCTTTCTTTCACTAAAGCAGTTACCAAGTTAGTAAGAGAGCCTGACATACTGTAAATGTGTTTTTCATTTTGAATACTATAAAAGCTTGATCTAAATCATACCTCTTACACCCTCCCCCATCTCTGTCTCTGTCTCTCTCCCTCTGTTTCCCTCCCTGTCCCCTCTGTCTTCTGTGTGCATGCAAACACCAGAAACTTAAAAACTTAAGCATTAGGAGGCATTTCAAACACGAGCTTGCTATCTCTTTTAAAGTGAGCTCTAGGGGCCTCATATTTAGAGGGTTGGGTTGCTAACAAACCCAAAGTTTATGCCTCTCTTTGAATAATCATTTGCTGCATGAGAGAAAGATAAGTGATTTTCTTCAACATTATGTACAATCTTGGAAGCCTCTGGAAGGTCAACCATGAGTTGGTCCTGATTCAACAGAAATGAGTTTATAAAATTCATCTTAAGGGCCAAATTTAGAGAAGAAAGTAGAAATTTATGATTATCCTAAATTCAAATTGCATTATGTTTTATATATTTCTGTTTAAGAAGGTGTGGAGATTTGTAACACCTTTCAGAGTTACCCATAAAAATAACTCTTAATTAATATAATTTAAAACATGAAGTATTAAAGTAAAACATTTCATTCCCATAAAAGTTCTAGCATCTCCTTTACATCATCCTTCCATAACTTGTCATTTTTTCTGATGCTTCTACCTGCTCTGTTTGATATACACATAATAATCCTTCTCTCATCTCATGCACTGTCTTCTAGCCAGAATTCTACATGAGTGTTGGTATTACTAAAATCACTAGTACTTCCAAACTGCTGAAAGATAAATATATACCATAATTATGAGATCTTGGTCCAAGTATAAGTTTCGCATTAGCACAATCAAATGTTCTGGGGTTCTCATTCTTCTCAGGGTCAGCCACAGCTTGTTGTCATCCACACAGTCAAAAGCCTTTGCACAGTCAATGAAGCACAGATAGACATTCTTCTGATATTCTTTGCTTTCTGCCAAGATCCATCTTACATTAGCTATAATATCCCTCGTACCATGACCTCTTCTAAATCCAGCCTGCACATCTGTCAGTTCTCTGTTGACATATTGTTCCAAATGTTCTTGGATCATTTTCAGAAGAATCTTGCTTTTATGTGATATCAATGATATTGTTCGATAATTTCCACACTCTGTTGGGTCACCTTCCTTTGGAATTGGAACAAATATTGATCTCTTCCAGTCAGTTGGCCAGCTGGCTGTCCTCCAGATTTCTT
This sequence comes from Elephantulus edwardii, assembly GCF_000299155.1. NCBI lineage: Eukaryota > Metazoa > Chordata > Mammalia > Macroscelidea > Macroscelididae > Elephantulus > Elephantulus edwardii. Next base: position 74,710 of record NW_006400061.1, read on the forward strand.
GGCACAACCTAGTGAGCACATTCAGGGCAGTGTCTGTTAGTTAAAATAAATCAATTGGTATGCAGTCAACTCCTGGAGCCTTGTTTTTTGCCAATTCCTTCATAGCAACTTGAACTTCCTCCTTCAACACCACAGGTTCTTGCTCATATGTCATTTCATCACATTGTTCTGTGTCGGCCAATTCCTTCTGATAGAGTGATTCTGTGTATTCCTTTCATCTTCTTTCTATACATCCTGGATCATTCAACATTCTACCCAAACTATCCTTAAGTATTGCCACCCATGGCTTGAATTCGTTTTTCAACTTCTTCAACTTAAGAAATGCTGAGCGAGTCTGGCCCTTTTGATTTTCTGACTCCCGCTCTCTGCACATTTCATTATAGTTTCTTGCTTTGTCGTCCAAGCTGCCTTTTGAAATTTTATATTTAGCTGTTTGATTTCTTGGTTTCTTCCTTTAGTTTTGGATTCTCGGCACTCTAATGCAATACTCAGAGTCTCATCCGACATTCACCTTGGTCTTCTCTTCTCCTTTCGCCTTTGTAATGATCTTTTGCATTCTTCATGGACGATTTTCTTGATATCCTCACAGAGCTCATTTGGTCTACGCTCATTGGTGCTCAAAGCCTCAAACCTGTTCCTGAGATGGTTTTGAAATTTGAGTGGGACAGACTTAAGGTCAAATCTTGGTTCCCTGTGGACTTGACTTTGTTTTCCTCAACTTCAGCTTGAATTTGCATATGACTAGTTGGTGGTCTGTCCTACAATCAGCACCCGGCCTGGTTTTCATTGCTGATATTGAGCTTCTCCAGTGAATCTTTCCACAAATGTGATCGAAGCTGTGGCTGACTCTGAAAAGAATGGGAATCCCAGAACATTTGATCATGCTAATGTGAAACCTATACTTGGACCAAGAGGCAGTCATCAGAAGAGAGAAAGGAGACACTGGATGGTTCAAAATCAAGAAAGGGGCCTGTCATGGGTGTATTTTGTCTTAATACCTTTTCAATCTGTATGCAGAACAGATCATCTGAGATGCTGGGCTGTATGAGGAGGAATTTGGCATCAGGATTGGTAGAAGAATTGTCAGCAACCTGCGTTATGCAGATTACACAACCCTGCTTGCTGAAACTGAGGACCTGAAGTGCTTGCTGCAGAAAGTCAAGGACTGCAGTCTTCAATATGGATTGAAGCTCAATATCAAGAAAACAAAGATTCTCACCACTAGGCCAATTGACAGCATCAGTATGGATGGTGAAGAGATTGAGATAGTTAACAGTTTTAGTTTGCTTGGCTCCACAGTCAACACTCTTGGTAACAGCAGCCAGGAAATGAAGAGATGAATTGCATTGGGAAAGTCAACTATGAGGGACCTCTCAAGAGTACTGAAGAGCAACGATGTCAGGCTGGAGACTAAGGTGCCCGTGATCCGGGCTATAGTCTTCACAAGTACGTGTTATGCATCAGAGAGTTGGACAGTGAATAGGACTGATAGAAAGAGAATTGATACCTTTGAGCTGTGGTGCTAGAGAAGTGTGTTGAATATACCATGGACTTCTAGGAGAACAAACAGGTTTGTCCTGGAGGAGGTGAAGCCAGAATTTACCCTGGAGTCAAGGATTCTGAAGCTTTGTCTGACATACTTTGGGCATGTTGCAAGGAGGGACTGGTCCTTGGCGAGGGACATCATGTTTGGCAGAGTGGAGGGGAGGCAAAGGAGAGGAAGATCTTCAGTGAGATGGATCAGTTCTGTGAGTGGAGTGGTGGGAATGAATGTGTTTGAGACAGCGAGGTTGGCACAGGATAGAATGGCATTTAGGGCTCTTGTACATAGGGCCGCTATGAGTGGCAAACGACTCGACGGCACATAGCAACAACAACATAAGATCTTATAAAAAGGATTTTTAAGTTTTGAAACTCTCTCTTCGCTTCCTTTCTTTACCCCAATACCTAGGGTCTCCTCTTACTTCATCAGATACTCATAGGCATAAAAACATATATTTACAAGATGTTTTTTGAGGAAACACAATCCAGTAAAGATCAACTTAAATGAATAAAATTTTATAATAATTTTCATTACATTTGAAGGTAATCAATAGTCTTATTGCTCATCTTGAGCATTTCTTGTAGGCAGAGATGGTAAAGCTTCATCTCACATGCTTTGGACATGTTGCCAGGAGAAAAGTTTCCTTGGGGAAAGTTGAGGGACGGTAAAAGAGAGGAAGATTTTCAATCAGATGAACTGATGCAGAACTGCAGGAATGGGCTCCAATGTGTCAGAGATTGTGGAGATGGAAAAGACAGGACAAGGTTCAGATTTTTTATCCATAGGGTCACTCTGAGTCATCCTTGACTGGACAGCACCTAACTACAACAATGAGGCTTATCTACACTGGTAAAATAATGTCTTTAAAGAATTTGATAATTAAGCAAATGATCTTGATTTGAGGTTAGAAAACATTTTCTATAATAGATTCAACACTACAGGCTTTTGAGTCAATATTTTCTCAATCTCTGTCACTACTTAACTCTGTCATTGTGTACCAGAAAAGCAGTCATAGGTAATGCATAAATGAATGAGTCAAATTGTTCTAGTAAAACTTTATTTCTTTTAGAGAAAGTATGAGATTATACGATTTAACCCACAGATCTAGTTTGTTACAAAATTTTTTTAAAAATTTTAAAACCCCATACAATTTAGTTGGATAAATGTTTTATATGAGATAAAAACAGAAATAATATTGTATTTCTGCACAAGTTTATTGGTTAAATATGCATTTTGTTATTAAAAATACCTGCTATATTTCTCTTATCAAAAGCAAATTTAAAAAGGAGCATTTTCAAACATCCTCATTTTACACTAAGACTAAAGAGTTCGTTTTGAAGCTATTTGCTTTCCAGTCTCATTATTAAAACTAACATAGGCTTTGGATTGAGTCAGGGCAAGTTTCTACCTAAAGTTATTAGAATAGTGCTCCTCATCAGAGCATTTCTGCCCACCTGAATTTTCTTGTTGATGTGACCTTTTGCTGCCTAAATAATTAAGAAATCATACTTTTATACTATACTTTCATTTATCAATTTTTATTTTTCTTCTAAAAGTATGCATATAATTTCCAAATGATCATTGTAGTAGTTTTCTTCAGAGATTGTTAAAATACTAATAAAATTAGTGATAATATCTAAAATTAAGCTTTCTGAAAAATGATTGTTATCTAGATTTAATACCTTTTCTTTTCCTATATAATACACAATCTACTCACTGCATTCTTAGGTCTAAAACTACCATATATTTCTTTATTTGGATGAGTTATCATAAAGGAAATACAATGAGATACTTGTTTTACTCCAGTAAATTCCAAATAACTTTCTGTTACTAGTTTAAAATAATATTTAGTAATAAATACTAGTTCCTACAATATTATTCTTACTGACAGATATTCTTTTAGTTTTCCGAACACATTAACATTTTTATTTATATCAGATAATTATATGACCTATTCAAGAAATGGAAAAAGTGAGGAAAAGTAGAGTTGGATTTATAGTATAAAGACAATTTTTCAATCCATTTTTAAACATTTGGAGTAAAATTGCGAAGACAATGGCCTGTATTTGACACACCCTAGTTTCCACAGACGTCATTGCTCTTTAGTACTTTGAAGAGGTCCCTGACAGCAGGCTTTCCCAATGCAATTTGTTTTTTTATTTCCTGGCTGCTGGTACCACAAGTGCTGATTATGGGGCTAAGCAAAAGAAAGCTGTTACCAATCTCAAACTCATCACCATCCACCATAATGGTGCCAATGGGCCCAGTGGTTATAAACTTTGTTTTCTTCATATTGAGCTTCAATCCGTACTGAAGGTTACAGTTCCTGATTTCTGCAGCAAGTGCTTCAGGTCCTACTCATTTTCAGCTAGCAGGTTTGTGTCATCTGCAGTCAGAAATATATCAAACATATGATCAAGATACATTAAAAATAATGATAACTGGAATGAAAAATTTGGGAACAGAGAAGAAGGATTAGTTGTTGGAGAATTAGTTGTTGACTTGGTGACAAAAATGAAGCTGGAGAGAGAATGATAGAATTCTGTACAATGATTTATTCATTGCAAATACTTTATATAAGAAACATAAATGAGGCTATACACGTGGATTTCATCTGATGGTATGCATAGGAATCAGATAGATTACATATGTGGAAAGACACTGGGGAAGCTCAATATCAGATGCGAAAACTAGGCCAGGTGCTGATCGTAGAACAGACCATCCACTACACATATGCAAGTTCAAGCCAAGCTGAAGCTAAAAAAAAATAAATCAAGTCCACAGGTATTAAAATTTGATCTTGAGTCTATCTCAGTCAAATTTCAAACCATCTCAGGAAGTTATTTAAGCCTTAAATAATAACAACCAAAGACCAGATGAGTTGTGGAGGATATCAAGAATATCATACATTAAGAATGCAAAAGACAAAAAAAAAGAATGCAAAAGACAGAGACAAAAAAGACAAAGAGAGGAGGAAGAAAAGACAAAGATGGATGTCAGATGAGACTCTGAATATTTCACTAGAGTGTCAAAAAGCCAAAGCAAAGGGAAGAAATTAAAATATTAAGGGTCTGAACAGAAGCTTTCAAAGGGCAGTATGGGAAGACAAAGCAAAGTATTATCATGAAATGGGCAAAGAGCTGGAGTCAGAAAATCTAAAGGGCTGAACTCACTTGGAATTTCTTAAGCTGAAGGAATTGAAGAACAAATTAAAGTCTTGATTTGCAAAACTTAAGAATTCTTTGGACAGAATATTAAATGATCCAGGAAGCATTAAAATAAGATGGAAGGAGTATGCAGAGTCATTGTACAAAAGAAATTGGTTAACATGGAAGAACTTCATGATACAACATATGAGCAAGAGCCTGTAGTGATGAAGAAGAAGTTCAAGCTTCTCTGAAAGATTTGGCAACAAAGAAGGTCCCAGGAATTGATGGTCTACCAAGTGATATACTCCAAAAAACAGATGCTACCTTGGATGTGCTCATCATATTGTGCCAAGAAATTTAGGTGGAGAATAACCAACTAGCAAACTGACTGGAAGAGATCCATATTTGTTATTCTTCCAAAGAAAGGATACCTGACAGAATGGAGAAATTACTGAACAATATCATTAACGTCACACGCAATTAAGTTTCTGCTGAAAATTATCCAAAAACGACTGGAACAGCACATCAACAAAGAACTGCAAGATGTGCAGGCTGGGTGTAGAAGAGGTCGTGGTACTAGGGATATTATAGCTAATGTTAGATAGATCTTGGCTGAAAGCAGAAAGTATTAGAGGAATGTCTATCTGTGTGCAAAGGCATTTGATTGTGTGCATCACAACAAACTGTGGCTAAATCTGAGAAGAATAGGAATCCCGTAACACTTGACTGTGCTTATGCGAAACCAATAACATGTTTGGACCAGGAGGCAGTCATCAGAACAGAGCAAGGAAACACTACATGATTCAAAATAGAGAAGGTTTGAAGCATTTCTTCATGTATCTGTTGGGCATTTTAATAGCTTCCTCTGTGAATTTTTTTTCTGTTTTTTGCTTATTTTATAATTGGGTGATCAGTATTTTTCTTGTGGAGGCCCAGGAATATTCTGTAAACTTTCATTATGAGACTCTGAGATTGTTCTTGTTGTTGTTGTTATATGCCATCAAGTCGCTTGTGACTCAAAGCGACCCTATGTACAAGAGTCCTAAACCTACTCTATCCTGTGCCAACCTCTGTCTCTGACACACCTACTCCCATTATCCCAATCACTGAATCAATACATCTCATCGAAGGTCTTCCTGTCTTGTTCCTCCATCCTTATAAACGTGACGTCCCTCTCCAAAGACTGGTCACTCTTTGCAACTTGACCACATCAGACAAAGCTTCAGAATCCTTGCATACAAGGAACAGCCTGTTTCATCCTCTCCAGTAAAAAACTGTTTATTCTCCTAGCAATTTACAATCCATTCAACTCTCTTCTTCAGCACCTCAGCTCAGAGATATCAACTCTTTCTATCATGCCTAGTCACTGTCCAGCTCTCTGACGCATAGGACGCAATTGCAAAGACTATGGCCCAGATGTGTTCTGTTATACATAGGATTTTCAGAGGCCTGCTATTTCAGAAGTGGATGGCCAGCAGATGTACAACAGAATACACATAGAATAATAGAAAGGGCAACTGAGGTAGAGCTTTCAAGTATGATAATACAAAGAAAGAAGAATAATTGTAAGCAGACACTAGTGACTGGGACATGGACTGTAAGAACAATGAATATAGGAAAATTAGATATTGTTAAGGAAGAAATAGAATGCATAAATATTGACATACTAGGCATTGGTGAGATGAGATGGACTGGCGTGGGGAATTTTCAATCAGATGATCATAGATTACTCTGGAGATGAAAAAGGTAAGGAAAAATGGAGTTGCTTTCATGGTTAAGAAAGTCATTTCTAGATTCACCTTGAAGTACAATATTGTGAGTGACAGGATACTGTTCTTACGCATACAAGAAATTCCAGTAAATACCACTATCACTCAGATATATGCACAAACAACCAGAGCCAAGGAAGAGGAAATAAAAGGTTTCTACAACTTCTACAATCAGAGATAGATCCAACATGCAATCAAGATGCATTGATAATAATTGGTGCCTGGAATGCAAAAATTGGGAACAGAGAAGAAGATTCAGTAGTTGGAAAACATGGACTCGGTGACAGAAATGGAGCTGGAGAGAGAATGATTGAATTTTGCACAATGACTTATTCATTGCAAGTAAGTTTTTTTAAGAAACATAAACACAGGTTATATACATGGATTTCACCGGATGGTACTCATAGGAATCAGATCGATTACATCTGTGGAAAAAACCACTGGAGAAGCTCAATATCAGCTGTGAAAACTAGGCCAGGAGCTGATTGTGGAACAGACCACCAACTACTCATATGCAAGTTCAAACTGAAGCTGAAGAAAATTAAACTGGATCCACGGGATCCAAAATATGGCTTTGAGTCTATTCCACCTGAATTTCAGAACCATCTCAGGCATTGGTTTGAGGTCTTGAACACTAGTGAGCAAAGACCAGATGAGTTGTGGGAGGAAATCAAGGGTATCATCCAAAAAGAGTGCAAATGATCATTGCAAAGACAGAAGAGGAAGAAAAGACCAAAATGGATGTTAGAAGAGACTCTGAATATTGCCCTGGAGCACAGAGAAGCCAAAGCACAAGGAAGAATTCAAGATACTAAAGAGCTGAATAGAAGATTCCAAAAGGCAGCATGGGATGACAAAGTAAAATATTACAATGAAATGTGCAAGGAGTTGGAGTCAGAAAGTCAAAAGGGCATAATTCGCTCAGCATTTCTTAAGCTCAAGGAACTAAAGAACAAATTCAAACCTCGAGTTTCTATAATCAAGGATGCTTTAGACAAAATATTAAATGATCCAGGAAGTATTAAAAGAAGGTGGAAAGAATATACTGAGTCACTGTTTCAAAAGGAATTGGCAGACACAGAAGAATTCCATGAAACAACATATGAGCAAGAGCCTATCACCATGAAGAAAGAAGTTCGGGTTGCTTTGAAGGAAATAGCAAAAAATAAGGCTCCAGCAATAGATGGTATGCCAATTGGCATACTTCAGCTAACAGATGCTGCTCTGGACGTGCTCACCAAGTTGTGCAAAAAAATCTGGAGAACAACCCTTGACCAACTGACTGGAAGAGATCTATATTTGTTCCCTCTCAAAGATGGGTGACCCAACAGAATGTGGAAACTGTAAGACAATATTATTGATTTTACATGCAAGCAAGATTCTGCTGTAGATTATCCAAAAACGACTGGAATAGCAGCACATCAGCAGAGAACTGCCAGAAGTCTGGCAGGTTTAGAAGGGTTTAGAAGGTTTAGGCTGAGTTTAGAAGGGATCTTGGTACTAGGAATATTGTACCTAATGTTAGATGGATCTTAGCTGAAAGCAAGGAATACCAGAGGAATGTATATATGTGTTTCATTGACTATGCAAAGCCGTTTGACTGTGTGGATCATAACAAGCTGTGGCTGACTCTGAGAAGAATGGGAATCCCAGAATACTTAACTACCACGAGGTAGTCGTCAGAAAAAAGCAAGGAAACACTGCATGGTTCAGAATTGGGAAGGGTGTATGCCAGGGATGTGTCCTGTCTCCATACCTTTTCAACCTGTATGCACAACAGATTATCTGGGAAGAAGCTGGGCTCTATGAGGAGAAATGTGGGGTCAGGATCGGTGGAAGATCTATCAACAACCTACGTTATGCAGATGACACAACCCTGCTGGCTGAAACTGAGGAGGACCTGAAGTGCTTGCTGCAGAGGGTCAAGGACTGAAGCCTCCAATATGCAAGAAGCCTCCAATGTCAAGAAGACAAAGATTCTCACCACTGGACCAATTGGCAGCATCAGAATGGATGGTGTAGAGATTGAGATTGTTCACAACTTTAGTTTGCTTGGCTCCACAGTCAACACTCTTGGCACCAGCAGCCAGGAAATTAGAAGACATATTGCCATGGGAAAGTCTGCTGCTAAGGACCTCTCCAAAGTCCTGAAGAGCAACGGTGTCTCTTGGGAGAGTAAGGTGCGCCTGATACAGGCCATGGTCTTTGCTATTACTTGTTATGCATCAGAGAGTTGGACAATGACTAAGCAGGATAGAAGGAAAATTGATGCCTTTGAGCTGTGGTGCTGGAGAAGAGTATTGAGGGTACCATGGGCTGCTAGGAAAACAAACAGATTCATCCTGGTTAGGGTCAAGCTGTGCTGCTCCTTGGAGGCAAGGATTCTAAGGCTCCATCTGACATACTTTGGACATGTTCCAAGGAGGGACAGGTCCTTGGAGAGGGATATCATGCTTGGTAGGGTGGAGGGACAACGTAGAAGGGGAAGGCCCTCTATGAGGTGGATTGGTTCAGTGGTTCGGGTAATTGGAAGGGGTGTGTCGGAGACGGTGCGATTGGCACAGGACAGAGCAGAGTTTAGGGCTGTTGTACATAGGGTCGCTATGAGTTGCAAGGGACTCGATGGCATATAACAACAACAATAAGATTTCATTATGGAGAATAAAAGATATAAAAGGAAATTAAATTTCTTTCTATCATTCTCATTCTCTTTGTCCTATTGTCATGCAGTTTGAATCTGATCATAGTTGACTCTTCAGTAAGTTTTTAGAAGCGATAAATCTTATGAGAGGAGATTGCTTTTCTTTTCCCCATAGAGCTACTGAAGCATATGAGTCACTAGAGACCTCCCACCTTTGGGTTAACAGTGCATTTCCCTACCTATTGCATCCAGATTGCTAGGTAAGGGGGGAAATCAATCCAGAAATGTTACATTATGCATGATTTTATACATATATGCAAATATATATATATATATGTATTCAGACCTGAAGTAGAAATACTTAGAGATGCTTTGGACGATTCGAAATCATGAGTTATCCAGAAAACATCAAAAGAAGATTAAAAGGATAAACAGAGCCATTGTACCAAATTGAATTAGTTGGCAATGAAATATTTCAGAAAGTACCGTATGAATAAGAACCAGTGGTAATAAAGGAAGGTGTGGAAGCTGTACTAAGTGCACTGGTAAAAAAATCAAAGTCCAAGAATTGATGGGATGTCAATTGGCATGTTTTAAACGACAGATGCGGCCCTAGATGTGTCCACCAGTTTATGCCAGGAAAATATGGAAGACAGCTAGTTGGTCCACTGACCTGAAGAGGTCTGTATTTGTTACCATTCCCAAGAATGCAAATATAACATAAAATGGAAATTACTGACATATTTCAACAAATGCTTCTCTAGACATACTTTCCAAGTTTTGCCAACAAATCTAGAGGACAATTACCTGGCCAACTGACTGGAAGAGATTCATATTTATTCTTATTCCAAAAAAACAAGGGATCCAATAGAGTATGGAAAATTATCAAACAATATCACTAACATCACACACAAGCAAAATCTTGCTGAAGATCATCAAAGCATGACTGGAACACTATACTGACAAAATATGACCTGAAGTACAAGCTGGGTTTAGAAGAGGCTGTGACACTAAGGACATCACAGACAATGTCAGATGAATCTTGACTGAAAGCAGAGCGTACTAGAAGAATATCTAGCTCTGTTTCAAATGTAAAGGCATTTAACGGTGTGAATCACAATAAATTGTGGCTAACCTTGACTTAAATGTAATTCTCTGAATACCTGATTGCACTCATGTTAAATCTATACTTAAACCAGGAAGCATTGTTAGAACAAGGATGCATTGCATGGTTCAGAATCAGGAAAAGTGTGTGTGAGGAATGCATCCTGTTGGACTTTATAAGGAAGAACGTAGCATTAGGATTGGAGGAAACTCATCAACAAACTGCATTATGCAGAGGACACAACCTTGCTTGCTGAAACTGAGGAAGACCTGAAGTATTTGTTGTAAAAGGTCACAGACTGCAGTCTTCAATACGAATTGTAACTCAACCTTAAATAAAGAGTCTCACCACTAGACCAATTGACAGATGGAGAAGAAATTGAGATTGTTAACAATATCAGCTTGTTCAGTTCCACAATCAAAACTCTTGGCACCAGCAGTCAGGAAATCAAAAGGCAATTGAATTACGGAAATTTGTGATCAGGAGCCTCTCCAGAATGCTAAAGAACAATAATGTCAGTCTAGATACTAACGTGAACCTGATACAGGTCACGGTCTTTGCAATTACATGCTATGCATCAAAGAGTCGGACAATGAATAAGGGTAACAGAAGAAGAATTGATGCCTTTGAGTTGTGGTGCTAGAGAAGAGTATTAAACATGTCATGGAATGCCAAGAAAATAAACAGGATTATCCTAGAGAAGGTGAAACCAAGTTGCTCCTTGGAGGCAAGGATTGCAAAGCTCTAGTTCACATAGTTTGGTCATGTTGCCAGGAAAGACCAGTCTTGTAGAAGGACATCATACTTAGAAAGATGGAGGGACAGCACAAGATGGAAAGATTCTGGAGGAAATGGATTGATACAGCTGGGATAATGGTGGTAGGTACATCAGAAACAGTGAGCTTGGCTCAGTAAAGGACAGAGTTCAGGACTGTGGTGAATAAAGTAGTTATGAATCACAAGGGGTTCAATGGCACATACCCATAACAAGCAACATACATTTATAAATATGATACATAGAAAAGGCAAAAACTTAGACCCAGAAAAGAAATCAAAGATTTTGTGATAGAAGATGGTTAAATTAAAAAATTTTAGCATGGTGAGCTATTCTTTATGATTTTATTACAGTGGATACAGACACTAATAAGCATTCACCAAAGCCCATAATAATTTACAGCATAGAGTAAAGTTTATTGCATGCAAATTAAACAAAAGTTATTTTGTATGTAGGAAGAATCTTAAAATAGACTATGCCAAAATAAAATAATACTTCTCCAAGTATATTAAATAACTTCACTGAAAGGAATAGAGAAAAAGAAGTGCTAGCTTGAATAAATTTGGAGTAGAGTCTATAAAACTTAAATAAAATAGAATTTTATGTAAGCACGGTAATTTATCTGTTTAAATGAAACTGTTTGCTATGAGGATGTTGGTCAACAATTCCAAAACTTAAATACTGAAGGGGAACAATGAAATAAATGCCTGACAGAGAGTTTGAGTCAGTTTTTTCGCTGTTATAGTTAGAAGTTACAACAAGCAAAGGCAGCAGGCTTGATAATGGATTAAAGCTGGACACAGTCAAATAAAGTCATGTTTATCCTAATATAAATAGAAATATATGCATAAAGAAGTATTTATAGACTTATACATATATATAAGGTTAGTATAAACTTCCTTACTTCTTTACTCTGTTAGCTGAGAAGACCTAGTAGTAAAGATACCCAATAGCAACAACTACATGTAGCTCAAAGATCCTCATTTTCAGTATCATTCTCCAATAAAAAAATTAGAGATTATTCAAGAAATATATCATTCTAGAATTGTAGCAAAGACTTTCTAGATGATCATGGAACTTTTTAGTGTCATAAATTAAGAAAAAGTAAAATCAAAATGACTGGTGTGTGTCGGAAGAGCACAAGCACCATCTAAAAAAGTCCTCAATGGACATACTGAAACAATTTAATCAAAATTTTAAAAAATGAAAAGTAGTGGATAACTCTAATATAAATATAAAACATAGTGAGTACATACTAATAACAATAAATGACTAAAAAAGTAAATGCCGGAGAAGAAAAAAACATACCACCATTTAGGCATAAAAATTACAAATTATCTATGTCATTAATCCATCCTCAAGAGAGAAGTTTATTATTATTTTCTTCCAGATAATGCAGTATATCAAGGTGGAACTAAAGGATAACTTCACAATATATACATCTGACCTCTCCAATAAATCAAAGTCAATAGTAACAGTGATACCTAATATGGATAGAATGTGCAGTTATGATAACGGGAAAGGAAAAGGGAAATGTACCTTCCAGGTTTCTCTCCCTAAAATGCATGATCATGAGATAACATCACATTTTGAGGTCAATTAACACTTTCTAAAAGCATCTAGATTGCAAAAACCAAAACAAAATAAAACAAAAATCCTGAGACTGACTCAGAAACTAGAAAAACTCTCACATCCAGAGAAGCTTAAGGAGACAGCACGACCAAATGTAATGTCAAATTAAGGCCCCAGGTGGAGCAAATACTTAACATACATTATTAAATTATTAATAAATGAAAGACTGGCAATTTGGGTCCACCCAAGAGCATCTTATGATCCTCCTTCCCCAAATCTCATCAATATTCTACTCTGTTGTTTTAGGGGTAAACTTGGATGTGAAACTCGGTAACTATTTAGACATTGAAGGGCAACATGTCTTTTTTTCTTCTTCTCAAATCAAGGGCAAAAATCCAAAGCATTTCCTCTGTCCTATCTTCCTCCAATTCTCATTGACTTCCATGTTTCAACCACTTCCTCTGGAATATCCAATGTCCAGACTCTTCTTTAAGTGGCTTAGCTGAGAGTTGTTGTTGTTGTTGTTATGTGCTATGGAGTCACCTACAACTCATAGCTTCCTTATGTCCAACAGCTCTGAACCCTGCTCTATCTTGAGCCAATTTCATTGTCTCTGACACATCTACTCCCATTACCCCAGTCACTGAGTCAGTCCATCTCAATCAGCTTTAACTTGTTTGGCTCCACAATCAACACTGTTGGCACCAACAGCCAGGAAATCTAAAGATAAATTGCACTGGGGAAAATATGCTGTCAAAGACCTCTCTAGAATACTGAAAAGCAATGATATCAGTCAGAAACTAAGATGAACCTCATTCAGGCCATGGTCTTCATAATGATTTGTGCGTCAGAGAACTGGGCAATGACTAAATGACAGAAGAAGAATCAATTCCTTTGAGTTGTGGTACTGGAGAAGAGTATTGAATATATACTATGAATTGCTAGGAAAACAAACCTGTTCTGGAGAGAGTGAAACCAGGCTGCTCCTTGGAGACAAGAATTTTGAAGCTCTGTCTGACATAATTTGGGCATGTTGCTAAGAGGTTCCAGTCCTTTGGTTTTCCCCTGGCTGTCTCTCTACCCAAACCAAGAAATCCCACCCAGGACTCCCTTAATAAAGTGTCTTTGAGCTCTCTCTCCTAAAAGAAGAAGAGAAAAAAAAAAAGGACCAGTCTTTGGAGAGGGACATCATACTTAGAAGGGTGGAAGGACAGTGCAAGAGAGGAAGACCGTGAATGAGATGGAATTAGGAATTAGATAAGATTTAAAGAAACTTTGGGATTCAGATTAATCTCTGAAGCAGATATCTGGCTTCCTTAAGATGTAGATGTACCATTTTATTCAGCTTTAGAAATTCAGCTGTTATTCTGACATAAAAGCATTCTCAATTGTATTATAATACAGTAAGTGCTGCAATATGGGTGGTATAGAATGCTTCTAGAAGATGTAGAATGGTTTCTAAACTATATTGGAGATCTTGAGAAAGATTAAATAAAAGATAGTTGATATGTCTATCTAATACAGACTAATTGGGAATTGTTGAGAATGAATAAGAAATAGAAAGGAAAGTCATTGTACCACTAAGTATTGAGAACACACAAATAAAACTTTTTTCTCGTGTTTTAAAGTATTCAATCTAGAGATTAAAATAACATAATCGTTGAGAAAGTAAAAGATAATACAGTTCCATATTGGATTTGCATTTGTAGTAAGCATGAATCAAAAGCATGTTTAAGAATTCAATCTCAAAAGAAATGAAAGTTTAACTGTACTTATATCTTTGTACACATTTGTTCATATCAGTTTGTGATAATATTTTTGTCCAGTGAATAAAAAAATACAAGAGCACCATCTGGCCAAGAAAACATAAAGCCCTCTAAGTATGTCCAAGTGGGGACATTAGCATAGGAAATTAGTTATATTATATGGGAGAAACAGGCAAAAAGAAGAAGTATGATTGAAATTAGACCCTTTGACTCCTGTGGTCTGGAATGCACTAGCCTATACATTCTAATATTTTTTGGAAATGGTGTGGAAGTGAGTTCTTTATCTGTCAAAAATATACCATTTGAGTCCAGAGGTAAATATGGGAAAACTACTTTTGTTATAGACATTCCCAGAAAATTCCCAAAACTTTTAACAATTGTCATATTATTGAAACCCAAATGAGTTCACCCTACTTCTAAGCTTCTAATTTCCTAACAATAAATATAGTCTACAGATAGGTTATTACAGCAAGCCAGCTAACAAGGGAATATGATGTCTTCTTCAATGTGTTATAAGTTAAAGTTTTGCTATTAAGCTGAGAAATTACATGAAAATTAAACCCCAATACCCTAATTTATTGTTGTTTGGATTGTTTTTATGTGTTACGGAGTTTTTTTGCAACTCACAGCCACATTATCTATGTTCAACAGAAATAATACCCTGGTCCTGCATCATCCTCACAATCGCTGGCGTGTTTAAGTCCACTTTTGTAGTCATCATGCCAATCTCATTGAAGGTATTGATCTTTTTCATGACTCTGTTTTGCCAATCGTCAAGTCTTTCTTCAGTTGCTGACCCCTCTCTTTGTAATATATCCAAAGTATCTGAGATGAAGTCTCACCATTAGTACTTCTAAAGAGCATTCTGGGTACATTTCTTCCAAGACACATCTGCTTGGTCTTTTGATAGTCCATAGGTAGCTACTAAAGTTTTAATGATGAAAATTCTCCTGGATCCATAGTTTCTAGAAAATTCTTAGTATAAATATATGGAATTCAGCTTAACCTTTACTTAAAAGAAACAAAATCAGGGTTGCAACTGGAGAATCAAGAAGTAGCAGTAATTACCGTATTGTTAGTTAGTTAGTGTGTATTGAAAATATATTTCTAAAACTATAGTATTTATTATAGTATTATAGCAGCATTTATTTGCATAAAAACATAGTCTTGTAGCTATGATACATAGGATGGAATTTTTTATAATATTAAAATGAAAGAAGAGTAGTATATATCAGGTTACTTGGCAAAATATTCCAAATTAACTAAATTTTCAGTGGCCATTACCAAAAATCAGTGTTAAATGGTCTACCTGAAATATTCCATAGTGAGAACACTTCCAATTTTGTAGACCTTACCTAAAGTGTGCGGAAGTCAGACCATGGTTCACTAGCTTTGCATCTGAGAACTGGACAATGAATAAAATGACAGAATTGATGCCTTTGAATTGTGGAGTTTGAGAAGAGTGGAACATCCCATTGACTGCCAGAAGACCAGATAAACGTTGAAGAAGGTGCAGCCAGAAAGAGACAAAGATAATGAAGCCTCATCTCACATACTTTGGGCATCGTGCTAAGAGAGATTCTTCCTTGTACAGATACATCATGCTTGTGAAGGAGGAGAGATGGTTAAGTAAAGACCCTCAGCCAGATAGATTGATACAATGACTTCAGCAATGGACTTGAGCGTGTTGGAGATGGTGCATAGGATAGAACAGGGTTCATAAGGTGACTATGAGTCGTACTTGATTCAATGTCACCTAAAAACAAAAATCTTAAAATGACCTGAAAAGATTTGCATTATATAAAAAGTGCATTAGTGACCACTTCTAACTCTGAATATCATTAACACCAGGTATCAATATGTAAAACAAAATTTGAAATTAATTTTAAGCATTTTGTCAGTAAGACCTAGATTTTTCATGAGTATTTCCAGTCAAACAGCCAATTTATCCTATATCTAGCATAATATCTTCTTGCAGAGATGAAAAGGAAGATTTAGTCAGAGTTTATTGTTTTGAATAAAGATAGGCCAGCAAACACATTAAAAAATAATGCATGCTAAATTTTAAGGAAAGTGCATATTGTAAGCACATTATGCTGGGGAATTGCCAATGTATGTATTAGGTCTCTCATTAATTATAAAGCCAATCCTTGTTCCATAATCAAGAACCAGACCTGTTCAATTTTTAACACTAACAAAAATTACGTCTATAAAAAGTAGGCAATAAACTGAAAGAAAGTTTTTCACAGGCCCATAATTGGCTCTTTCCCTTTATAACAAATTACGATGATAGAAGCAGTAAACTCATTCAGGTAGACTAAGTCAAATATGGATATTCTAAAATATATACTTGTTTTCTGCTATCAAATCTTTGATCAATTGAAGTAGTTTTCTTTTCAGGGCATTTTTATTACAACAGAGCCACTGGGAAGATATCTTTTAAGTTAATTGGTATTGATTTCTTAGACCCCCCCCCCCAAGGAAGTACCATCATCTCAAGGATTGATTTTTTTCTCTAGTATAGCATTGTTAAATATATTTTGAAAAATAATGAAAAGAAGAATTAACCAAGTCTTCTCCTTACTTCTTAGAAAATTACATCCTAACTATGTGTTCTTTTCATTAAAATCCATCATACATATCATCTTTGCAATACCACAATTTTTCTAACCATGATGCTTTATTTTCATAAAAGAATTTTCACAGAGGAATATACATGACTGGCCAACAGACACATGAAGAAATGCTCAAAATCACTAGCAATAAAAGAGATGCGAATCAAAACCACAATGAGATACCGTCTTACTCCAGTGGCGATGTCAGGGTTTAGCGGGACAGCAAGCAGTAAATGTTGGCGAGGATGTGGTGAGATAGGAACTCTTACACACTGTTGATGGGATTGTAATATGGTGCAACCCCTCTGGAAGTCAGTTTAGCAGTTTCTTCAGAAAGCTTAACATAGAAGTTCCATATGACACATCTGTTCCATTGCTTGGAATATACTCTAAGCAAATGAGAACTGAGGCACAAACGGAGACTGTACACCAATGTTCATAGCACCATTATTCACCATCACACGAGCATGGCAACAGCCCAATGTCCAACCACAATAGAACGAGTTGAGAAATTGCGATGTATTTGCACGATGATATACTATGCAGCACCCAGGAGAAATGATTTTGTAAACCATTATCTACCTGGAAGAGACTGGAGAGAGGGCATTATACTAAGTGAACTAACTCAGTCCCATAAGGCCAGATACTGTATAAACAACAACATCAACCATTATTGTAGAATGTGTATGAGGATCCAAGGGGAGAAAGGTGGGAGCAGAGTGGTAAGAATGACCGAGGAGGGAGGGAGGGAAAGAGAAGTGCTGGGGGTGAAGGTTATCAAAGGGTCATACAATTTGATGGGTGAAAGGAGAGGTGGGTAAAGGAAATGAGAAAGATCCAATGTGAGAAAGAAAATGTATATGAACTATGAAAGCAAGCCAGTACAAAATAAAAATTTTATTTAAAAAAAAAACAAAAGCAAATTATGACTATATATGACCTTTGTCCACTTTAGATATTCTACCTGTACTTTGCCAAGAAAATGAATGCAATTCCCTAACTTGAAATTACCAGAAAAATAATATATTCATTCAATAAACACTGACTTAGTATCCATAGACTATTAAATCCTATGCTTAGAACAATAACTAATACCACGTACAAACACAGTGACTATTAGCTTATAGGTCACAATACCTTTAAGGGATAAACAAAGATAAGGACAATGCAAGTAATGTCAGTAGTGCCACTTCAATTTTTATGTTTGTTGTGATTACAAATTTGAACTACTCACAGTTTAACTAATTATACCCTTTGCTCTACTCAACGGTCCCAAAATAAACATGGTTTTCCAGTATAAATATAAATCAAAACATAACTTTCCGTGGGTATTTTTCCTAATGGCAATTGAAAGAAGAGAGCAACTGACCTTTCTCACAAAGTCTAAGACATCTGCTATAATCCTTTAGAAAAATAAAAGGTAAAAAAGAAAAAATGTACACAGTATAATAACACATAAATAAATATACAAGATTTCAAAGTAGGCCTGTTCAAATAGTTCAAAATTTTATCTAAAAGATTATTTAATCAAAATTTGACAAAACAAGAATGATGTTAATAAAACTTTTTAAATTAATACTATGTTTCACTGAACATATAATTATCAATCCTCAAAGAATAACAAAATTCACTACTGTTAAATAAATTTTGACTCATGACGACCCCATGTGTGCAAACCAGAACTATTACCTAGGGCTTTCAAAGCTGTGACATTTTGGGAACAGATGACCAGGACTGTCTTCCAAGGTACCTCTGAAAGGGTTCAAAGCATTACTTCTAGGCTAATGAGTCCCTAACTGTGCATGGCACCTAGGGACTTCAAGGACAGTCAGGCTGTCACATTTACGCAAAATTATAACTCCTTTCAGCTCGCAATTAAGTTTCAGTCTTTAGGTGCCATTGAGTTGCATGTACTCATAGTGACCCTATGAACAACATATATGAACCTCGTCCTCTCCTGTGCCGTCTTCACACTTCCTGACACACTCAAGCACATTGTGGCAGTCACTGTGTTAAGCCACCTGAAGTATTGCAATAACACCTCCTGATCTGCCTGCTTGTGCAAGTATGTTGATTGTTGAACCAAGCAAAAGAAAATCATTGAAAACATCAATTCTTTTGCCATCTTTTGCTTTCTTGCTGTTGAGATATAATCCATATTGAAGGCTGTAGTTCTTGATTTTTTAAAA
>NW_006400061.1:96023-134545 GCF_000299155.1 Elephantulus edwardii
GGACAGAGCAGAGTTTAGGGCTGTTGTACATAGGGTCGCTATGAGTCACAGGCGACTCGACGGCACATAACAACAACAACACAACAGTGTTTCTTTGCCCCATTCAGACAGCAGCTTATTGGTCTAAGTATAGACTTCACATGAGTATAATTAAGTGTTCTGGGATTCCCATTATTCTGAACGTTAGCCAAAGTTTGTTGAGGTTTACACAGTCAAAAGCCTTTACACAATCCATAAAACAAAAATAGACGTTCTTCTGGTATTCTCTATTTTCAGCCAAGATCCATTTTACACCAGCAATGACATCCTTGTTCCTAAAGCATCTTCTAAATCCTGCCTGAATTTCTGGCACTCCTCTGTCAATGGAAGGGAGTTCTAATTATTTTTTAAAACAATCTTCAGAAGCATTTTGTTTGCATATGATATTAATCATTTTTTTTAACTTTACACAGGTTTACCCACAAAGTTTGTATACATTGCCCCTCACACTGGATACCCCCCTAGTTCCCCCCTCCACTCATCAAACCATGCAATCACATGATTATCCCTTGCCCATTTTCCCCTTCTGCTTCCCCCCTTTTAGATCCTAAATGCTTTACTAGTTATCTATTTCTACAGCAATGGTCTTATGCAGAACAATGATTTTTTTTTTAATAATTTCTACATACTGGGAACCAACCATCAAGAAATCTAAAGATGAGTTGTATTGGGAAAGTCTCTGTCAGGGACTTCTCCAGAGTTGTGGAAAGCAACATTGTCAGCTTGGAGACTAACATGCATCTGATCTAGGCCATGGTCTTCTCAATTATTTACTATATACCTGAGAAGTGGACAATGACAAAAAATGACAGGAAAAGAATGGATGTCTCTGAGTTGTGGTGATGAAAAAGAGGACTGAACGTACCATGTCCTTCCAAGAAAACAAACATGTCTGTCCTAGAGAGAACCAGAGTTTTAGTTCTGTTGTATTGTGCATAGGTTTTTATGAGTCAGAACTGGCTTGATGTTACTTAACAATAACGTACAGAAAACTCTACATAGATATGTGAGCAAGTGCATGTGTGTGTGCACATATATGTATTTCTTCGCCCACATTTAAGTGAAGGTGGAAACACCCCAATAATTTGCTAAGTAAAAATATAGAATTTAAAATGCAATTAAGGAAATCGCAAAAACGAAGACCATAAATAGAGGTGCTATCATATTGATTGGAAGCAGGAGTGACATCCACTTCCTAAACCATATGCCTATGGAAAAAATCTATGAACTTGGATAAATGACAATAGCTATAGAAAGGCATTAGGTCTTTTGTTCATAGAGTCTCTACGAGTCATGCTTGACTCGATGGCAATCAACAACAACAATCATACTTATCAGATTTTATGTGACAAAGAAAAAAGGTGTGACATGAGGAAGTATAAGTCTATACACTATATTTCTATGTGTAAACACACCTAAAGTATCAATTTGCAAGGACAATGATGAGCCTTCAAACACCATAGATTAAGATGTTAAAATAAAATTATAATAAAATTGAAAACAACAGAAAGCTTGAAGGTTAAGTGAAGGTTAGATGAACTTTCCTGTGGCACAGCATGTTATGTCTCTCCACAATTTATAAGAGACCTTTAATGTAAACCCATGTAACACACAGCTCTCTTTGATCCATAAGACGTACAACTCCATTTGAAGCACTTTAACCAAGTGTTTAAAAGTAAAAATAGTCCAAACACTCCATATTATAACTAAATAGCATTAATCTCTTTTTCTATACTGAGACTTAGGGTGAAAAGATAGCCCAATTTTTTTGCTTCTGTCTTCTTTGCTGTCCCCATGCAGTCATATCATTTGCACGATTATAGATGCAGTTAAGTTGTGTCAGCAATTTCTTTTATGCAGCCTGCTTTGCAAATGTTTATAAAACTAGTTTTTGTGAGAGAAAAGTATGTTTTAAGCTGAAACACAGCAAGTAACACTTCCGTCACTGGAGAGCAATTTCTTTTATCTACCTTGCAAAAATGTGAAGTGAATATATAAAAAGATTCCAGCTAATTTAAGGTGTATGACAAGGTAGTGTGGAAATGAGAAAAGAGAGGTCGGTTAAATTTAAATGAACTCCAGAGGAAAATTTCTTTGAAATATTGTGTTTAATAAGATATATTAGGGACCAATATATACATAATATTTGAGCACAATGAATTAAATGCCATGCACAAAAGAAAGGGCAAACATAATATTTAGGATTTACATAGATTAAAAAGACCACAGCACAACTTCTTTAATAAGCAGACAGCTAAATGAAGTCAATATAAGAGCTGTTAGAAATATGACCTGATAACCTAAAAACTTTCATCACAACAACAAATTTTTTTTATTTTTTAATTTCTTTATTTTTCATTTCAATGAACATCTACAGAGATTTTGAAATTCCATTCATTCATTGTGGTACCCCTCTCCCCGCCCCGCCACCCCGTTTGCTCCTCTCCTTCAAACGCAAAAGAAAAACTCCCTCATTGGTACGCAATCCCCCACACACATCCCCCAACCCCCAAATATAATCCACTCTGCAACCCTCATTCCGTACTCTTACGATAAACATAATGCCCTAAAATATAAAATATTCTCTCCCCCAAAGACTTCAATGCCATAAACATATTTCATCCAGTTTTTCTCAGTCTTACCCCCATCCCGATGTCAGCCTCATTCTACAACAGTGGCACCATATAGCATTTGTCCCTTTGTGACTGAGATACCTCACTCAGCATAATGTCCTCCAGCGTCACCCATTTTGAATAATATTGCATGAGTTCCTTGTTTTTTAATGCAACATAATATTCCATCGTGCGAATATACCACAGCTTCTCTACCCATTCGTTTGTTGATGGGCATTTGGATTGTTTCCAACTCCCTGCTATTGCAAACAAAGCAGCAATAAACACGGGTATGCATATATCTACTTGGGTGCCATTTATGGTCTCTTTAGGGTATATTCCCAGTAGTGGAATTGCTGGGTCAAATGGTATCTCTATTTGCAACTTTTTGAGAAAGCGCCACATCGCTTTCCACAGTGGTTGCACCATTTTACACTCCCACCAATAGTGAATAAGTGTTCCAGGCTCTCCGCAACCTTGCCAGCATTTGTTGCTTGCTGTTCTGTTAAATTTTGCTAGTCTTACAGGGGTGAGATGATATCTCACAGTTGTCTTGATTTGCCTCTCTCTTAGAGATAGGGATTTTGAACATTTCTCTAATACTATATACATTTCTTGCCACTGACTATATTACCACCTACATTTCTTTTCAAAAATATTTAGATAAATGAAGTGGCACATTTTCAATTAATTTAAATTCAACCATGAAAGAATCCATAAGAATTCTTTTCTCTTTAATGCTGATTAGGTCTAGGTGCATGGGGCAGGGGGAGCAAGAAATAATATTGCTGTGAATTTGTAAAACCTTTGAGTAAAGCCACAGAATCTCAGTACATAATATGACTATAGCCTGATACTTTAAAATTTTCTCATAAAACTGAAGATATGTAAAAAAATTCTCAATTAAATAAGTTTATAATTGCTTGATTATTAATAAAAATTAAAGCATTTTAATCACCACTAAATTTTTACCTTGTTCTATATTAAAATCAGAAATTAAGGAAATAAAAGATGTTATAACCAAACATAGAAGCACACTTTCCAGTTTGTCGGTGTTTTAAGTAGGATTACACTACCACAAAGACATCCATATTGTAGTTTCTGGGTCTTTGATTACACATTATGGGACATAAACACTGTGAAATGAATTGCATCTTCAAAAAAAATATGTGTGTGTGTGTGTGTATACATATATACATATATACATATATACATATATACATATATACATATATACATACTGAGGTACTATCCCCTGTACTTGTGAATGTGATCATGTTTGGAAATGATGTTTATCTTTTGTTATGTGAATGAAGTAATACCGGAATAGAATTGGTTATAAACCTTACTACTTTGACTAACACCTTACAAAAAGAGAGAAATAGACAACAGAGACCACATGAAGAAACTTACACAACCCAAGAAAAGCAAAGAAGCACCCAGGGATACAACTAAAAGACTAGGCCACACCCAATGCCTTTATTTAAAATTGTAAACTCCAAAATGGTAAGATAATAAAGCTCTGTTCTTTAAAGTGGCCCATTCACAGTTTTTGTTATGACAGCTCTAGGTAACTAAAAACTAAAAGGAACTTTATAGAAATAATTCAGATTATATTTATATAAAATATATTTATATAAAATAAGCTCATTGTAATCACATCAGTTCTTAAAAGTGAAGAAACTTTTTAACATAATTTTCCACTGTTCACTTTAAAGGTGGGAGAAGAAAGCTGTAAGTCAAGGATTGGCAACAGATTCTAGAAAGCGGATAATGGAGGGATTTATGCCACAACACCCAGAAAAGCATACCTACCTGCTGATACCTTGATGTTAGACCAGTGAAGCCAGTGTTGAACTTCCAAACTACACTACAATAAATCTGTGTTACTTTAAGGTTGTTAATTAAAGGTTTGACAATTCCACATAGCAGGGATGGAAAAACAAATGCAGACTATAACAAATAAGGTTAACTTAACATGAGTTTATAGACCGGAAAGGAGAAATGTTAAGCTACATTCTGAGTGTGAAAAGACAAAAGGAAGAGAAATAACAAAAGTAAAATTACCTGTGGAAGTATATATTGAAATGGTTGGTATAGTGCCAATACTATATTTATATTATCACTAGACTGGGACTCCTAGAGGTCAGAGCCAACACTCTTCTGTCAGTTTGTTATACTATGATGACTCTTGAGTTGCTGTGATACTGAAATCTCTATCAATACTTCAAATATCACTCATGATGAGCAGGTTTCAGTGATGTTTCCAAACTGAGAAAGACAAAGAACTTGGAGTGATCATTTCTGTCATAATGGGCCTATGGAAACCCTATTCACAGCAGTGGAATATTGTCTGTTACAGTATTGTAAGACCTTCAAGTTTGAAAGCACTCAAAATAAGACTGGAAAAGAACTGCCTCCTCAGAGACTACCTTAATGATAGAAATAGGAAATTGTCCATCCAATGAAGAGTTTTAACTTGTTGATTTGACACAATTCAAAATGAATAGACTTTAAATATCTATTTATAATTGAAGCATGTAATGTGTAAAGTACAAATCTAGAAAATTTTCATTTGTCAAAAATTAAATAGAATATGTAAATATCAGCATCCTAAGCATCAGTGATTTATATTCAACTTGACGGCACTTAAAAGAGCAAGTCATCAGTGAGTTGTGACAAACTAGCATTGGTCATTTTTAATCAGACCATCATATACTCTACCACATTGGGAATGACAAATTGAAGAGAACTGAAGTCTCATTTATTGTCAAAAATAACATTCATTTCAGGATCTGTCAGGAAGAGTATTGCCATGAGTAACAGGAAAATATCTATGCACATCCAAGCAAAATATTTTATTAAGACTACTATTCAAATAAGCACAACAACCACTAAAGCCAAGATGAAGAAACGAGAATTTCTACCAAAATTTGCATTCTGATTTTGATCAAACATTCAATCATTTTACTTTAATAATTCATGATTGGAATGCAAAAGTACAAATAAAGTCATATTGGTATTCAGGATAGGGCATGGTGATAGAAATGAGGTCTGAGATAGCATTATAGAATTTTGTACAATGATTTATTCATTGCAAATATGTTTATTTTAAAAAAACAATCTAATATATGTACCTAGCCTGATGGGATACACAGGAACCAAACTGAAAACTTTTGTGGAAGGGACAGTGGAGAATTTCAATATTAACAGTCAAAACAAGACTAGGGGCAGATTATAGAAAAGACCATCAATTACTTATGTACAAGTTTAAGTTGAAGAAAATTAAAGCAAGTTCACAAGAGCAAAATAACGATCTTGATGATTTTCCACCTGAGTTTAGAATAGATCTGAAACATTAAAGACTAACTAAAAAAGAACAGATGAGCTGTAGGATGACATCATCCCACATATTGGGAAGATCCCAAGGAGATCATACTACAAGAAAGCAAATGCCATTAACAAAGATAGAACCAAGGTGGTGGTGGTTGTTGTTTTGTGCCATTGAGTTGCCTGCGACTCATAGCGACCCTATGTACACCAGCCCTAAACCCTCCTCTATCCTTTGCCAATCTTATTGTCTCTGACACACCTATCCCCATTACCCCAGTGATGCAATCAATCCATCTCATCGAGGTCCTTCCTCTCCTGCACTATCCTTTCACCTTTCCAAGCTTGATGTCCCTTTCCAAGGACTGATCCCACCTTGCTACATGTCCAAAGTATGTCAGATGGAGCCTCAGAATCCTTGCCTCCAAAAAGCAACGTGGCTTCACCCTCTCCAAGATGAACTTGTTTGTTCTCCTAACAGTCCATGGTATATTTGATACCATTCTTCATCACCAAAGCTCAAAGCCATCAATTCTCCTTGTATCATCCCTAGACTTTTTTCAGCTCTCTGATCCATAAGCAGTAATTGCAAAGACCATGGCCTGGATCAGGCGCACCTTAGTCTCCAGACTGACATCATTGTTCTTTGGTATTTTGGAGAGGTCTCTAAGAGAAGACTTTCTCATATCAATGTCTTTTAATTTTCTGGCTGCTGAGATTTCTCAATCTCTTCATCATCCATCATGATGCTGCCAATCAGCCCAGTGGTGAGAATCTTTGTTTTCTTGATGTTGAGCTTCAATTCATAATGAACGCTGTAGTCCTTGACCCTTTGCAGCAAGCACTTCAGGTCCTCCCCAGTTTCAGCAGGCAGGGTTGTGTTATCTGCATAACACAGGTGGTTGATAAGTCTACCTCCAATACTGATGCCGCATTTCTCTTCATAGAGCTCAGTCTCCCAGATGATTAGTTCTGCATATAGACTAAAGAGGTATGGAGATAGGACACAAAACTGGCATTAGCCCTTCCCAATGTTGAACCATGCAGTGTTTCCTTGCTTTGTTCTGACAACTGCCTTCTGGTCCAACTATAGATTTCGCATAAGCACAATCAAGTGTTCTGGATTCCTATTCTCATAGTCAGCCACAGTTTGTTGTGATCCACACAGTCAAATGTATTTGCATAGTAAATGAAACACGGATAAACATTCCTTTGGTACTCCCTGTCTTCAGCCAAGATCCATCTCACATTTGCTATAATATCCCTAGTATCACAGCCTCTCCTAAATCCAGCCTGTATTACAGTCAGTTCTCTGTCCATGTACTGTTCCAATAGTTTTTTAATAAACTTAAGCAGAATCTTTCTTGCATGTGATATCAATGATACTAGAAACCAAAAATATGAGATAAGAAAAAAGATCAAGATATATATCATAAAAGACTCTGAACGTGTTTTAAATGTGTAGAAGCTAAAGCAAAGGGATGAAATGATGGTTGAACAAAGATAATTGAACAGAAAATTTGAAAGGGCTGTTGAAGAAGACAAAACATAATATGATCATAAAATGTGCAAAGAACTGGAATTATAAAACCAAAATGGAAAAAAAATACTAAGCATTTTGCAAGACGAAAGAACTGAAAAACATTTCAAACTTCAATTTGCAAGGCTAAAAAAGTCTAAGGGAAAATATTGAATGATTCAGGAAGCATCCAAAGAAGATTAAATAAATACACAGTCACTATATTAACAAACTAGTTAACATGGAATTGTTTCAGGAAGCAGTCTGCCATCAAAGACCAATGATAAAAAGGGAAGAAGTGCAAACTGGAGTGAAGTTACTGACATAAAAATAAGGCATTAGGAGCTGGCGAAACACCAGTTGAAGTTTTTCAAAAAATGGATGCAGCACTGGAGATACACCTTTATAACAAGAAATTTGGGAAGCAAATCATCTGCCAACTGATTAGAAGAATGTGGAAATAGTCGTTGATTGCAGTCGAATCAAGTGTGACTCATAGCAACTCTAATAAACAAGAGACTTGATGCCTTTAACTATCTTCAATTCCAAGTTCATAGAGTTTTCAAAGATACGTAGTTTAAGATATGGATGCCACTCCTGCTTCCAAACCTGTTTCACAATTGAGAGCTCCACTAAACACTGTCCATATTGGGAAACCATTCTGGTATTTTGATTCCCCAATGGTACAAGGTTCAGCATCACAGCAACCCTGGTTATTTTATACTGAACATTGACAAAGAGTGATTTACAAAGTGAAAGAGTGTGCCTCCAGATATAAACAGCACTAGTTTCATTTAGCAGTGATTAAATGTCATCAAGTCAAATATGACTGAGAGTTAAGTTTTACACAAAAGGCCTGAACTCTTTTCAATAACTAACATCATTTCTGTACAGAACTCTGTTCTATAACTAACATAATTTCTGTACATTTCAAGAGTTTAGAGAGTTTGTAGAGTTTCCAGAGGCATCTAGTTTAGGACATAGATGCCACTCCTGCTTCCCAGCATAAATCATTCTGGAAGTTCATCCAAATATTGTACATAATGGGTAACAATTATGGTATTTGACAAGACTATGGAACAATGTGAAGCATCACAGCAACATCGAGTTGTTCAGTTCAGCATACAGACAAAAAGATTGCTGTTTCATTTAAGGAATATTCATTAGAAAATTAGAACACATCAGATGCCGCAAAAAGCCAAGCTCCCAGATTAGAGGTTCCAGGCCCCAGCCAGCAGTCCCGTCCCTTCCTCCTGAAGGGTTTTAAAGCCACTTCTTTGAGCAGACTTCCACCCTAGACAAAGGCTCAAGGACACCTGCTCTTGATAGGAAAAGAACAGTAATACACATCAGACACGTCCCATGCCCATCAGGACTGCCATCAGTTGCAGCAAACAGCCAAGGTCCCAGAGTGGAGGTTCCAGGCTCCATCCAGTAGTCCCATAATATGGAAGTTATATAACAAAATCATTAGCATGACATGCAAGTGAAATATTGCTGACAAATAATAAATGAACAAAAAAGGATAAAGAAGTCCGTGTTGGACAAAACACAGCCAAAGAGCAAGCAGCACACACTCATTGGGAGAAAGACACAATCATCTGTATTTGTGACAATTTACATTTTTGAAAGCCCTGTGGAAAAAGGTTTCTGTGTTCTCTAGGGTCACTAGAAGTTACAATCAACTCAACAGCAGTGGGCTGGTTTGGTTTGGTTTTAATTACATTTTTGGATTTTTAATAATATAAAGTATTGGAATTTAGAATGTGTATATATACACCTTAAAGTCAAGTGTAAAAAGGCAAGAAATGTATATAAATATAGCTTCAATGAAACTCAACAATGCCAAATAAATAATGTAATATATTCTCTAGTGATTGAAACATTATATGTTTCAATCATAGGAGACAAAGGCTTCATTTTAGCCTGGTTAGGCTATGCCTGTACTACTGTTCTGTGCTGCTCATTTTATATTGAAAAGAAAGCAGAAAAATCATGTTAAGCATTCAGGCTCAGGTGACCACAATATTAAGAACAGAGAAAACATTAGTATTATGAGAAACGGTGAAGCAACAGGATATCATCCTCACAGGAGGCACAGAATTCTCAACTTCATGCAAATAAATGTTGAGTGAAAGACACTGATTGGAGGAGGCACTAAGAATAGACTTTAGGACAATATAATAATAGTTTTAAAGATAATAGTAATAAAAATAATAAAAACTGCAAATACTAGTATAATTTCTATTGTTAGGTGCCTGCCACAGTTAGTGAACTCTAAACTATTACTATCAAGTTGTGACTCATACCTGACCCTCATATGGGTTTTCAGAGGTTGTATATTACATGATAAATTTCTCTTCTTTATCCTATAGAGCAGCTAGTGGACTCAACTCACCTCCCTTTAGTTTTGCAGTGCAACTCCTTTCCATTAGACTATTGAGGCTCCCTAATACTATTCTAGTTACTATATATTCACTCATTGAACCTTACAACAATCCTATGAGGAGGTTCTAATATTATTACGATGTTCCCGGATTAAGCATTGGACTGATAACCAAAAAATTAATAGTTCAAGTCCACTCACAGACACTGAAGAAGTCAAGCCTAGTATTCTGAGAGTAAAAACCCACTCTTTTGAAAACCTTGCAGGGTATTTCTAACTTAAAGACATGAATCTAATTCAACACAATGATAACATTATTGCTAATTTAAGCATGAGTAATATATAGATTGACAAAAGACATATCAGAGAGGCAGAAACTGAATTTTAGTTCCATTCTAACTCCAGAGTTCCACTTGCTTAACTTCGTAACAGTCTAGACGCTCTGAAACGCAAGGAATTGTTGATTTAAAAAATTAAAATTATGTTCTTTTTTTTAAAGTTACCAAGTAGAGAATCAGTCTGTAATATGTTCTCTTTCACACCAACGAGTACTTCTAGTAAACTTTTGTTAGCCAGGTTCTGTGCTGAATGGTTAATACCAGCTTGAATCAATGATAAAATAGTATCTTGTCCAGGCTGGGTTTAGAAGGGGTCGTGGTACTATGGATATTTTAGCTGATGTTAGATGGATCTTAGCTGAAAGCAGGGGATACCAGAGAAATGTCTATCTGTGTTTCATTGACTATGCAAAGGCATTTGACTGTGTGGATCATAACAAACTGTGATTATAAGAAGAATGGGAATCCCAGAACACTTGATCATTCTAATGCGAAACCTATACTTGGACCAGGAGGCAGTCGTCAGAACAGAGCAAGGGAACACTGCATGGTTCAAAATTGGGAAGGGCATACGCCGGGGTTGCATACTATCTCCATACCTTTACAACCTATATGCAGAACAGATTATCCGGGAGGCTGGGCTCTATGAGGAGAAATGTGGGGTCAAGATTGGGGGATGAATTATCAACAATCTGTTATGCAGATGACACAACCCTGCTTGCTGAAACTGAAGAGGACCTGAACCACCTGCTGCAGAGTGTCAAGGACTGCAGCCTACAATATGGATTGAGGCTCGATGTCAAGAAGACAAAGATTCTCACCACTGGACCAATTAGCAGCATCAGGATGGATGGTGAAGATATTGAGATTGTACACAACTTTAGTTTGCTTGGCTCCACAGTCAACAGTCTTGGCGCCAGCAGCCAGGAAATTAAAAGGCACATTGCCATGGGAAAGTCTGCTGTTAGGGACCTCTCCAAAGTACTGAAGAGCAATGGTGTCTCTCTGGAGCCTAAGGTGCGTCTGATACAGGCCATGGTCTTCACAATCACTTGTTATGCATCAGAGAATTGGACAATGACCAAGGAGGATAGAAGGAGAATTGATGCCTTTGAGCCGTGGTGTTGGAGAAGAGTATTGAGAATACCATGGACTGCTAGGAAAACAAATAGATTTGTCCTGGAGAGGGTTAAACCGGGTGGCTCCTTGGAGGCAAGGATTCTGAGGCTCCGTCTGGCATACTTTGGACATGTAGTGAGGAGAGACCGGTCCTTGGAGAAGTATGTGGTGCTTGGGAAGGTGGAGGGACAGCGCAGGAGGGGAAGGCCCTCTATGAGGTGGATTGATTCAGTGACTGGGATAATCGGGATGGGAGTGTCAGAGACAGTGTGATTGGCACAGGACAGTGCAGAGTTTAGGGCTGTTGTACATGGGGTCGCTATGAGTCGCAAGCGACTCGACGGCACATAACAACAACAACAACGTCTAGTTACGGACAAGTGGCATAATACATAGAGAATTACACTAATAACATAGAAGAAGCACATATCTGGCTGTTGGAATCCACCAATGACTCCACAATAGCAAGATAAGCGATCTCTTACCACGAAATTTGTAGTAATGAGTAAGTGCATTACTAAGGAGAATTATATGCTACTATAAAAGCGTATCATATGAAATGCTTCTTTGAAATATTCCAAGACAACATTCCTGAGTAATTGAAGTTCAACCACCTTCAATATGAATTGAAGCTCAACATCAAGAAAACAAAAATGCTCAACATCAAGAAAACAAAGATTTCACCAGTGGGCCAATTGGCAGCATTTTGACGGAGTGTGAAGAGATTGATATTATTAACAGTTTTAGTTTGCTTGGCTCCACAATCAACACTCTTGGCACCAGAAGCCAGGAAATCAAAAGATGAATTTCACTGGGAAAGTCAGCTGTCAGGGACTCATCTCGAGTACTTAAGAGCAACAACATCAGCCTGGAGGCTAAGGTATGCCTGATCCACGCCATAGTCTTCACAATTGCTTGTTTTGTGTCAGAGAGCTGGACAATGACTAGAGATGAAAGAGAATTGATGCCTTTGAGCTGTGGTGCTGGAGAAGAGTGTTGGATATATCATGGACTACCAGGAAAATAAACAGATTCATCCTAGAGAGGGTGAAACCAGGCTACGTGGAAGCAAGGATTCTGAGGCTTCGTACTACATATGATAAGGAGGGACCAATCCTTGGAGAAAGACATCATGCTTGGAAGGGTGGAGACACAGAGAAAGAGAGGAAGACCGTCGATGAGATAGATTGATTCAGTCACTGGGGTAAATGAGGATAGGTGTGTCAGAGACAGTAGCAAAGTTGGCCCAGTATAGAGCAGTTTTCAGGGCTACTATACATAGTGTTAATATGAGTTGAAAGTGACTCAACGACACATAACAAAAACTACAACAATAAAAAATTATATCCACTGAACTCTTATCTTCAATTTTAGTTTATAAGTTGTGATTTTTGTTTTTATGAGAGGTTCTATTTGACCTATGGTCCAAATCCTTGCACTCAATTTTAATTTGTAAATTATTTCTGTTTTGTTTTGTGGTTCTCATTACTTGTAATGACTGCAATTATGTAATATTTATTCTTTTATTCACTCATTTAAACTTTGACAAAGAAAAATAGAAATCATATTTGTAATGGAATAAAATTTATTCTGTCTCATTAAGATCAAATAGATCAATTGGAACTTTAAAAAAACTATGACACCTTAAATCTTGAAACAATTTGGCATTTTATCATCCTAAGAACTATTCGTCAATTTTCAATGCTGAGAAATAAGAAAACAAAAGTAATAGTGTCATAGAGAAGGATATTGTGGTAGAAAAGCAAATCTTCACTATTGCATCTTCTTTAAATTTACATATTGAATTGATCAAAATACATCATTGTTATCTTTTCAGAAGACACAAAGAAAGCCTAGAAGCCTTATATTTATAGTCTGCTTTTGGACTTAACTGAACACAGTGTATAATGCACAACATTTTGATTTCTACTCAAATTGGCAAATAGAATAAAATTGGCAGAGAGAATGACTCATAATTATTAGATGAATCAGAAGATAAATGCAAAATAGCAAATAGAAGCACTTCAGACTAATGAAAATGGTGAAATGGATGGTATAAATGAAATTTCTGATGAGTTTCAGATGATGATATCCTACATGAATTTTCTCCAATTTAAGACTGAAAAATGAATAATATTTTTTAAGTACAAAAGGGAAATAATAGTGTTCTCATGTACTTAGTCATTTAATGGAGAGAAGTTTATTATGTAATTCTTTGGGACAGAACTTGCATGATCCTGTTTTCCTAAAATAATGTATGACTAAGTCCTGTTATCTTTTGTGATATTATTGTTCATAGGTGGGCAAATGCTGAAGATATATGTGCATACAAAAATTTTAAGAGATGAGGTAAAATTTTTAAAAAGCATATTAATCATTCTAATTTGTTTTATAAATCTAAAAATGAAAGCATTCTGCAATTAGGGAAAAAAGAAGACGGCTGTCTTATTTTGAGTAAAATTATAAGCTGTCAGAATTTCAAAAGATTCTTCAAGTGATGCATTTTGATGACGTGAGCGTAAGGAGAAGAATCAGACATAATGATGAGGTAGCATCTATTACAGATGAATTACAAATCTGTAACGGATAATTAGAAAATGGATGGATTCCAGATCCATGTATGACAATTTATAAGCATTAATCAATAGCTAATGACTGATAAGTTTTGGTTCAGAAAATAATGTTCATTTAAAGTTTCATATAACTTCAAAAGCAGGGAAATATTTAATAAAATTTGAATCTTTCTTTGTTTAAATCAAACTCATCTCATGGCTATGAAGCTGAGACTTACTCATAGTTCTGGTGGGTTTCTGAGTCTGTAAATCACATGGGAAGAGATTGCCTTTCTATCTTATAAGGGATCCTTGGTAGATTCAAAACCTAAGGGAAGAAACACTTTTAGTTTAGCAGTACAACTTTGTACAGACTACCTCAAAGTTTTCCTTCCTACTTAATAATTATTCTGTAAACTATTTTGTTGTACGAACTCAATAAATGAAAAACCAATAGATCCATTGGTCTCAGATGATGAATAGTGACCGCTCTAAAGCTTGGTAATGAATACCAGTGAGTGATGGCTTCACAAAAGCTTCCCTTCATTTTGCAACTCATTTCCTTGGTGGAGGTGAACACTTCTCTGTTTTCTTCTTCTAAACGGCTAGATTAGCCCCAATTGCTACTCAACCTTCATAATAGTCCTTTAGAAAGTGGCAGCGATTTATCTTAATACTTTCAGAGGAGGAATTATGTTAGCAATCCAGCCCTAAAACTAAACACGGCAGTGGTAAAAACTTAGATGAAAATATTTCAAGAATAACAAAAAGATAGGAAGTAGAAACTATCTTTGCTAACTGTTGTTGTTGTTATGTGCCGCCGAGTCCCTTGTGACACATAGCGACCCTATGTACAATAGCCCTAAACCCTGCTCTGTCCTGTGCCAATCTCACTGTCTCTGACACACCCACCCTACTACCCCAGTCACTGTATCAATCCACCTCATAGAAGGCCTTCCCCTCCTATGCTCCCCCTCCACCCTACCAAGCATGATATCCCCTTCCAAGGACTGGTCCCTCCTTGCAACATGTCCAAAGTATGTCAGAAGAAGCCCCAGAATCCTTGCCTCCATGGAGCAGCCCAGTTTAATCCTCTCCAGGACGAGCCTGTTTGTTTTCTTAGCAGTCCATGGTACATTCAATACTTTTCTCCAGCACCACAGCTCAAAGGCATCAATTCTCCTTCTATCCTACTTGGTCATTGCCAACTCTCTGATGCATAACAACTGATTTCAAAGGCCATGGCCTGTATCAGGCACACTTTAGTCTCCAGGGTGACGCCATCACTCTTCAGTACTTTGAAGAGGTCCCTAACAGCAGACATTCCCATTGCAATATGTTTAACCAGCAAACTATTTTTTTTAATTGTATGTGTGTGTGTTAAATTTATTGTCTATGTGTTGTTGTGGTGTACTGTAGAGTTGGAACAAATTCATACCTCACCCACTGAACTGGAGGATCTTGCTCATTTATCTCCTGAGGAGCAATTAACTGGTAGGCTCAAACCATGTGCCTTTGGAATTGTAGCTCAGCTTCGTGCCACTAGGCCACCAGAGCTCCCTATTGCTATACTGTCTATATGTTGTTGTTGTTAAGGGCCGTCAAGTCTTAGGCGTCCTATGAACAAAGTCCCGGGCACTTCCTGTATAACTTTTGTCTTTTCTCCAGGTTCATAGGGTTTCCAGAGGCAAGCTACTGTGGAAGTGGATGCCACCCTTGCTTCCAAGCTTGTTTAAATTGGGGAGCTTCACCAAACACTGTCCAACATGGGTAACAGTATTTGGCTTCACAGCAACCACGAGTTACCTCTGTACAACAAGTGGACATACCTGGTTACATGACCTAGAAGAATGTTTCACCATTCTTGTCTATATAGCAAGCAAAATAAATTCACTAACTTAGGATATGTGTGAACCCTTTAAGTCCAAAAAGAGTACTTTATGATTTACAAAGAGTAAAGATTCTTTTGGGGTGGGGAGAGAGGTACTAGTCCATAGTACCACATGGTCATAGTCCATGTGGAGTTGTATTGCTCATGTTTCAAATCCACCAGGGACTGGAGAAAGATGGACAATCTCTTCACAAGAGATTTTCAATCTCAGAAACCCTCTGGAGGGGCACCTACGAGTCAATTCTGACTCAAAGATAATGAGTATTTTCGCTTGAATGGTCTATTTTTTAATAAAAGTACTTTGAAATTAAATATTGATACCTTTGGAAGATTATTTTTTAAAGTCTTGATTAAAGCTTCAAATAACTTATGAAAATCTAAATTGAAATTTGGAATGATGTTCTTTTTTGCTAGCTTCTTTTGACCTTTTATGAATTTTTATTAAAAACTGATTTTCGTTAAAAATCTCACTTTAATTCAGGATCAAGTTCATACTTCATCCTCCATCTCAAGAGCAGCATGTTGTCATTTATTTCTTTTTTTCTTCTGTGTAGATTAAACCTCCCTCTCATGGGCAATATCAAATACTGTCTGATACTGATCAAGCACAAGTTCTGTAAGAGATCAAGGGTCTGTTTGATCATCCACATTTCTGCAGCCCAGAATATTATTTTTCACCCAAGTTGCTTCACTGGCAAGACAGGGATTTCCTCTCCTTAACTTTCCTTCCTAGATTCTGTTCTTTCAATGACCTCCTATTTCCACACTGTCCAAAACTCCCTGGGATAAATTGTCAGAATACCTCAAATGGAGTAACACTCACGAATCTTGTTAACAGTAATGGGACCGATGTGAAGACTCTCTGGTCACCACTGTGAAGATGGACTGCCTCAAAGAGCTCCACATTATTACTCAGTATCGTTAAGCTAATGACATTATCAGAAATATACTTATAACACGTAATTTCATGTCCTATGTTACTAATATAAATTATTCCTATTTTACCAAAGTCCTATAATAGGAAAATTTTTAAAAAAGATAATTTCGTAGGTTTTTTTCTTAGTGAAACACAAATTTATTTGTTTGTCTCACGTGTTGCATAGACAGACATGAAGCAAGCCAGTCATTGTTTTTTGTTTTGTGTAGCTACCTGTGTGGCATCTTACAATCTTCTGTGATGTTTCCTATGGTTTCTGCT
The DNA here is from genome assembly GCF_000299155.1 of Elephantulus edwardii. Lineage (NCBI taxonomy): Eukaryota > Metazoa > Chordata > Mammalia > Macroscelidea > Macroscelididae > Elephantulus > Elephantulus edwardii. Next base: position 113,008 of record NW_006400061.1, read on the forward strand.
AAATTCCACTTCAGAATTATCCCCTGCCTGGATGCATTAAGGGCATGTGGTTTTTCATTTACAAAACCCTTGGTGATCACCCTTTGCAGTCTTTGGTAAGTAGGGAAAAAAACCACACAAAACAAGCAATACCAACCACCAGCAAAAAAAAAAAAAAAAAAAAACCCCAATCCAATACCTGTTAGACTGAAGCCTTTGCTGTTTTCTGATTTCCATGGCAGCTTTTTTGGTGAGAAATGTGCAGTGATTGACAGCTCCATTGAATAAAGTACCTGTGTCAATTAGAAGACTGCACAAGTGGCACTGTGCAGGAACAGGATTGCAACAATCTTTTCCACTTGAGCCATACAGCCAGAGGAGACCACACACAACTTCAACAGACAGTATGAATTGGATCACATCCTAGAAGAAAGGTCAGTTTCCCATCTTTTTTAAGAGAACAATGAATTGACCAACAATGAATTAGATAGGGTTTTGTTGTTTGTTTTGCTGCGGGCTTGGGTGTGGTTTTTTCCCTATCTCTGTATTATAGTTACCACAAAATTCTTTCTAAAATAATTTTAATGCTGCTGGACGTATTTGATCTATTTTTTCCCAGCCAACATTATTTTTAATTATGGGAGAAAAGGAAATCCTGTATCAAAAAAAATTAGAAAATATCGTGAATTCTTCAGGAGTTAAAACCAGATACTGTCAAGTCAGTTCCAACTTATGGTGACCCCATTCGTGCAGAGTATAGCATCATGGTGTGGGGCTTCCAAGATTGCAATTTTGTAGAAGTGGACACCACCCTTTCTTCTGACATACCCCACAGTTGGTTTGAATCATCAACTTTGTACTTACTAGCCAAATGCTTAAAATTTTGTCACAGGCAGGCACATGATTCTTCATGAGTTCACAAAAATTCACTGCAATTGAGTCAATTCTGACCCATTCTCCATCGAGTTTCTGAGGCAGAGAATCCTTGTAAGAGGAAAATGCTCATTTGTCTGTAGTGAAAACACTGATACATCTGAACTGCTAATCTTTCAGTTAAGACCACAATACCTAATGCATTATGCCACCCAAGCACACTTAAACTGCACAAATTCCAATATGTATAAAAAAAGTAATAAGAGGAAAGGTAGCAAAAACCTCTCACTCTGATCTGGTTAAGAATTATGGTTTGTGGTTTGACCATTTGTTGTTGTTGACTAGGAGTCATAACGAACTATAAATAACGAATCTAAAACCTACCCTATCCTGAACCATCCTCACCATCCTTATTGTTCTCAAACCCATTGTTATAGTCACTATGTCAAATCTTCTTATTAAGGGTCTTCCTATCCTTTGCTGACCCTCAACTTAGGTAACAACCGGCTCAAAGTATGTGAGATAAAGTTCCAACATCCTTACTTCTAAGAAGCACCCTGGCTGCACATTCTCTGAGATATATTTCTTTCTTCACTTGACAGTCCATGGGATATTCAGTGCTCTTCTCCAACACCATAGCTCAAAGATATCTATTCTGCACCTGCCATCTTTATTCATGATCCAAATGTCAGAGGCAGAAAGTAATTTGGTCCCTAGGATAAAAAGTGGACCTAACTGATGACTTGCTCATGTAACAGTTTAATGCTCTAAAATATAAAAGTCACAGAAAGTTCCGCCATAGTGTTGTTAAATAGTAATTGCATCTTTTTGTTCCTCGCTTTTCAAAATGTATATGATTAACATTCAAATACCTATAAAATAATAACGATAATTATTACAGCAGGATAAAAAAACAGCTTAATTGCATTTGAGTTGGAATTGACTAAAGATCCATTTTCCAGTGAGTTTTTATAGGCTATAATTACACAAGAGGAGATTACCCATATTTCTTCCATGGAGAAGGTGATAGATACAAATCAATTATCTTTGGGTTATCAGCAGAACTCCTTAACCACTAGGCTACCAGAACTAAGCCTTTGTTAAATATGCATGATACTCCAAAATTCTTCTATTTAGGACAGGCTATTCCTTGAAAAAGGACATCATGCTTAGAAATATGGAGAGTCTGTGAAGTAGAGGAAGATCCTTAATAAGGTAGCTTGACAGTGTCTGCAACAATGAGCTCATGTATCTCAGAGATAATGAGGATTACACAGGATCTGCATAGGGCAGGGTTCAGGTCTGTTTTCATAGGTTCACTAAGAATTATATTCAACCCAACATCATCTAACATTGTCGTTGTTGTTGTTGTTGTTAAGTGCCATCGATTCATAGGCGACTCATAGCGACCCTGTGAACGAAAGTCCTCGACAGTTGCATGACTTTCATCCTTTCTCCATGTCCGTAGGGTTTCCCGAGGCAAGCTGTTTATGGGAATGGATGCCATTCCTGCTTCCAATCAATTTTATTAGAGAATTAAATTCTTAAGCTAGCTATATGGAATTTACAGAATTTATATCTCTAATGATATATGTACAATTGACATTAAAAATATTACATGTTATTTTATCCTTTATACTTGGACCAAGAGGCAGTAGTCAGAACAGAGCAAGGTAACACTGCATGGTTCAAAATTGGGAAGGGTGTATGCCAGGGATGCATCCTGTCTCCATACCTTTTCAACATGTATGCAGAGCAGATTATCCGAGAGGCTGGGCTCTATGAGGAGAATTGTGGCATCAGGATTGGTGGAAGATCTATTAACAATCTGCATTATGCAGATGACACAACCCTGCTTGCTGAAACTGAGGAGGACCTCATGCACTTGCTGCGAAAGGTCAAGGACTGCAGCCTTCAGTATGGACTAAGGCTCAATGTCAAGAAGACAAAGATTCTCGCCACTGGACCAATTAGCAGCATCAGGATGGATGACGAAGAGATTGAGATTGTTCACAGCTTCAGTTTGCTCGGCTCCACAGTTAACACTCTTGATACCAGCAGTCAGGAAATCAAAACGCGTATCACGATGGGAAAGTCTGCTGTTAGGGACCCCTCAAAGGTACTCAGGAGCAACAGTGTATCTCTGGAGACTAAGGTGTGCCTGATACAGGACATGGTCTTTGCAATCGCTTGTTATGCATCAGAGAGTTGGACAATGACTAGAGAGGACAGAAGGAGAGTGGATGCTTTTAAGCTGTGGTGCTGGAGAAGGGTACTGAATGTACCATGGACTGCCAGGAAAACAAACAGATTCATCTTGGAGAGGATTAAACCAAGCTACTCCTTGGAGGCAAGGATTCTGGGGCTTCGTCTGACATACTTTGGACATGCTGCCAGGAGGGACGGGTTCTTGGAGAGGGACATCATGCTTGGGAGGGTGGAGGGACAGCGCAGGAGGGGAAGACCTCCTATGAGATGGATTGATTCGGTGACTGGGGTAATCGGGATGGGTGTATCAGAGGCGGTGCGGTTGGCGCAGGATAGAGCAGGGTTTAGGGCTGTTGTGCATAGGGTCGCTATGAGTCGGAAATGACTCGATGGCACATAACAACAACAACAACTAAAAATATAATTGAAAAAATATATTGGTCTGCTTTCACTCTATTTACATTCATTCTCAAAAGTCATTTGCCATCCATTAAAATGTTTGACAATCAATGTAATAAGCTGAAAACGTACATATAAGTAATATATGGTGCTATGTTACACTGGAGAAGAATATGAAGTATATTCTTTTGTAATAGTCTTTGTAAATCTCTTCAAGTGCTTTGATAAGAATAATCTTCTATGCTCATGTTCTACTTCTCATCTCCAATCATTCATCTTTCACCTTAACAAGCCATTTAGATCGTATTTTAGCAATTGATTGTTCAATTTCCATGACTAATACTTTTCCAAAAACTATGATGAATTGTGATAGTATCTGTGATTTTATTGCCTAAGTGTCAAAGAGCATTACTGAAAAAGAAAGTTGTCCCCAAATTATTATTAGCTATTACTGTTGTTAGGAACTCTAGAGTCAAATACTATTTATAGCAACCCTATGAGCAACAGATCTGAACCTTGCACTATCATGCTCAAAATCTTTCTTATCCTCAAGCTTATTTTAATAGTGACTAGGTTAATCCTGAAAGCAGGGAATACCAGAAGAATGTCTATCTGTGTTTCATTGATTATGCAAAGGTGTTTGACTGTGTGGATCATAACAAACTCTGGATTACTCTGATAAGAATGGGAATCCCAGAACATTTAGTCGTGCTAATGTGAAACCTATACTTGGACCAGGAGGCAGTAGTCAGAACAGAGCAGGGTAACACAGCATGGTTCAAAATTGGGAAAGGTGTACGCCAGGGATGTGTCCTGTCTCTATACCTTTCCAACATGTATGCAGAGCAGATTATCCGGGACGCTGGGCTCTATGAGGAGAATTGTGGCATCAGGATTGGTGGAAGATCTATTAACAATCTGCATTATGCAGATGACACAACCCTGCTTGCTGAAACTGAGGAGGACCTCATGCACTTGCTGCGAAAGGTCAAGGACTGCAGCCTTCAGTATGGACTAAGGCTCAATGTCAAGAAGACAAAGATTCTCGCCACTGAACCAATTGGCAGCATCAGGATGGATAACGAAGAGATTGAGATTGTTCACAGCTTCACTTTGCTCGGCTCCACAGTTAACACTCTTGATACCAGCAGTCAGGAAATCAAAACGCGTATCACGATGGGAAAGTCTGCTGTTAGGGACCCCTCAAAGGTACTCAGGAGCAACAGTGTATCTCTGGAGACTAAGGTGTGCCTGATACAGGACATGGTCTTTGCAATCGCTTGTTATGCATCAGAGAGTTGGACAATGACTAGAGAGGACAGAAGGAGAGTGGATGCTTTTAAGCTGTGGTGCTGGAGAAGGGTACTGAATGTACCATGGACTGCCAGGAAAACAAACAGATTCATCCTGGAGAGGATTAAACCAAGCAACTCCTTGGAGGCAAGGATTCTGGGGCTTCGTCTGACATACTTTGGACATGCTGCAAGGAGGAACAGGTCCTTGGAGAGGGACATCATGCTTGGGAGGGTGGAGGGACGGCGCAGGAGGGGAAGACCCTCTATGAGATGGATTGATTTAGTGACTGGGGTAATCAGAATGGGTGTGTCAGAGGCAGTGTGATTGGCACAGGATAGAGCAGGGCTTAGAGCTGTTGTACATAGTGTCGCTATGAGTCGCAAACGACTCAACGGCATATAAGTACAACAACTGGTTAATCCAGCTTGTTGAAGGCCTTCTCTTTCTCTGAACGTCTACTTTTCCCAGAATAATGTCATTGCCTAAGATCTGATTTCTCCTGAAACATACGCAAAGTAACTGCAAAAAATAGACTTGAGCACAGAAGAGGTTATGAGGATGGTACATGATCAGGCAGCTGACTCAGTGGATAGAAAGCAATGCTACCAAGCCATAGGTGGGTGACTTTTAATCCCCTGCCCTCGGGCCTGTCTTTCATTGTTTTTGTTCAGACATTCCTCTAGGTCGTATAGCCCTGGTGTACAAGTTGCCGTACCACATTCACTTTTGGTTGTTGTGAGGCTGAACACTGTGACACTGGTGTGTCAAATGCATTAATGATGGGCTACCCAATGTGGACAGAGGGTGGGGTGGAGCTCCCCGATTAAACCAAGCTTGGAAGGAGGAGTGGCATCCACTTCCATAATAGCTTGCCTCTGAAAAGGGTGAAAGGCACCCAAGCGTCGAGGACTCTCCTTCATAGGGTCGCTGTAAGTCGCCTGCGACTCAACGGCAGTTAACAACCACAGCAACACATGATCAGGCAGAGTTCTGTTTTGTCATACATATGGTGGCTATAAATTAGAGGCAATTTGACAGTATCTAACACCAACAACATCTTTATAACAGTATCCAAACTTGTCTTTGATGAAGCAACTGAACACCATCGTGAAGTTGACACATAAGACCAATTATCACAGGCAAAATTCTTACACTTTTAGCTAGGGCACAACAGATAATTTTGAGAATATGATGAAGATGTTTACATATACACTTTTATTAGATTTAAAGCACACAAATGGAGCACAGTATGAAGCACTGCTTATCAATATTAATTGAATGGAAAGATCTCTGGTGACCTAGTGGCAAGAAGCTGCTCTACAATCACAAATGTACATGGTTCTAATCCACAGGATGCTCTGCTGGAGAAGAAGGGACAATCTCCTCCTGTGCCAGTCAGATCAAATTTGAAGGTACACAAAAATAAAAAAATAATTTAAAAATATAAAAATTATTCATTGAATAGCCTAAAAGGCTGCGTAGGATATCTCTTACACATCACTCAAAATTATATTGGCTTTATCTATTACATACATTAGAAACGAGTCATGAGTGTATTTTGTAATATTTTTAAAAAAGAATAAGCAAAACAACTCCTTATATAATATACCATACACTTTTTATTCTTGCTTCATGGTTTTACTGATGTTATGGCTAAGGGAATGTGGGAGATCAAAATGCTGTCAAGTTGATTAGATTTTCAAATTCATAACAGATTTATATGAGAGAATAGAACTGCCCTATCATTTGGTCTCCAAGGATGTAATCTCTGCTGATTTGTAGTCCATAGAAGTTGTAGTGGTAATCAAAAGCTGCATCTATCTGCCAATTTGATTGTACAGTCAGTGATTCCATGGAAGAAAAATGCACAATCTCTTTCTATGTCATTTGCCACTTCAGATATCCAACAGAGGAGAGGGTTCTCTATGAGTTGTCTTTTTACTCATTGTCAATGCATTTTTAAGATTGAGTCTTGATGAAAACACACAACAAAATGGGGTTAGAAGGGAATTTCCGCAAAATAACAAAATGTATAAACACAAACCCGAGAGCCAATATTGTTCTCTATGGAGAGAAATTAAAGGCATTCTCTTTAAGAACATAAACTAGGCAAGGTTGCCAGCTATCACCTCTCCTATTCAATATTGTATTGGAAGTCTTAGAGATAGCAATAAGACAAAAGAAGGAAATAAGAGGTATCCAAATTGGCAAATAGGAGGTAAAATAATCTCTATGTGCAGAGAATATGATAGATACTTAAAAAACCCTCAAGACCCAGCAAGAAAACTACTGGACGTAGTTGACCATTTCAGCAAAGTGGCAGGATGTAAGATCAACATACAAAAATCAATTGGATTTCTCTATAGTGACAAAGAGAATATAGAACTGGAAATAAGAAAAACAATACACATCAAAATAGCTAATTAAAAGATTAAATACTTGAGAGTAAATCTAGAAACACAAAGGATCTAGTCAAAGAAAATTACAAAACATTACTGCAAGAAACAAAAAGAAACCTGGAGAAATGGAAGAATATACCTTGCTTTTGAATAGGAAACTCAATAGTGTGAAAATGACAATATTACCAAAGGCAATTTACATTTCCAGTGCCATCTCAATACAAATGCCAATTCCACTCTTCAACAATATGGAACAGGCAATTTCCAATTTCATTTGGAATGGAAAGATACCCCAAATAAGCAAAACACTCCTTAAAAAGTGAAACAAGGTAGGAGGCATTTCACTTCCTGATTTCAAATTCTTATACAATGGCATGGTGGTCAAGACAGTGAGATACTGGTACAACAGACACATAAATAAATTAATGGAATAGAATTGAGAATCCAGAAATCAACCCATCTACCTATGGTCAACTGATTTTAGACAAGGAGATGAAATCATTTAAATGGAGAAATGACAGCCTTTTTAACTAATGGTTTTGGCAAAATTGGAAATCTGCAGAAAACTCAAGCAAGATCCAAACCTCCCTCTATACACAGAAAACAACTCTAAGTGGATCAAGGACCTAGAACTACCAAGGACTATAAATTTTATTAGAGAAAAGCTTGGAAGAACTCTAAAAGCCTTAATTCACAACATGAACAGTCTTGACGCATCCTGAAAAACCTATGACCAGGAAAGGATAAAATAGATGAATGGGACCTTCTAAGAATCAAATCCCTATGCACATCCAAAAACTTCTCTAACAGGGTAAAAATAAAAGCCACAGACTGGGGAAAAATTATTTGGTAATTTCATATATCTAGACTTAAATCTAGAATTTACAGAATACTCAAGAACCACAAGAGAAACAACCCATTTGAAAAATGAGCACAGGATAAAACCAGACACTTCACCAAAGAGATGGCAAACAAACATAAGAAAAAATGTTCAAAATCCCTAGCTCTATGAGAGATGCAAATCAGAACAACTGAGATATCATCTCACTCAAGTTAAAGTAGCAAACTTCTACAGAGCAGCAAACAAATGCTGGCGAGGTTGTGGAGAAAATAGAACCCTTATTCACTGTTGATGGGAGTGTAAAATGGTGCAACCACTATGGAAGGCAGTATGGTGTTTTCTCAAAAAGTTGAAAATAGAGATACCATTTGACCCAGCAATTCACTACTGGGAATATACCTTAAAGAAACAAGAACTGCCACCCAAGCAGATATATGCATACCCATGCTTATTGCTGCATTGTTCACAATAACAAAGATTTGGAAAGCACCCAAGTGCCCAACAACAAATGAATGGATAGAGGAACTATGGTATATTCACAATGAAATACTAAGCTGCATTGGAAAACAAGAACTCATGAAATATTATAGACAATGGGTGACCCTGGAGGACATTATGCTGAGTGAAATATCTCAGTCACGAAAGGAAAAATACTGCACAATGCCACTGTTATAAAACAGGGCTAACATCCGGGTTGGGAGGAAACTAAGAAAAGAGGGGATAAATAATGCACACTGCATTGAACCAGATGGGGGAGAAAACGGTTTAAAAGCAATATATGATTAGGTATTGTTTGCATGACAAGAGTGTAGAATAAGAACTGGGGCAGGGGGTATTTTTTATAATAATGAAATATTTTTTTTTCTTTTCAAAGAGAAGAGCGAACTGGGGTCAGAGTAGGGGGCAAGGAGGAAAATGTACAACAATGAATGAACGGAAATCTAAGGTCTCTAAAAACATTCATTAAAAATCTCAATAAATATTAATAAAAAACAATAACAATGAAACAAAAAGAAGCAGATTGCCATATCTTCCTCCTTTGAAATAACTAGTGGGTTTGAAACAGTGACAAGTTTATTTAGCAGCCAAATAGTGGTGTCAGTGGTTAGTGCCACCAGACCTTTTGAAATCTATCGGGACTCAAACATGTACAATACAGAAACAAAAGCAGTAAGCATTTGGCTCACCTTTTACTAATAGAGAATAGGAAATAATAGATAAATATCCTCTCTTTTGATCTTCTCAACAGAGTTCCATGACACATTTCATAAGACCCTTCAGAAAGTCCTTTGTGATCAGAATAATATTACCCAAGCTGGGACCAGATTTATAAGCTATTCTTTTGTTGACATAATTTTTTTGCTGTTTTCATACCTCCTGACACTCACTCCTAAAGCCTGAGAAAATTTCCTAAATAAACTACCTACATATTAAGTTCTGCTTCATGTCTCAAGCTGTTTTCAGGGAAGCCAGGTGAAGGCACTAGCCAAAGTGAGTTTTTTTGTTTTTTGGTGGTTGTGTTTTGGGGGTTTTTTTTCCCAAAGTGAGTTTTTAAATGCAAACAGCAAATGAGGAAATAGAAAATACAAACAATTTGAGTAATTTAAATTACTGACAGGTTGAGATTTCATTTATTTCAGAATTAGTCTTGTGATATTCATCTAAAAATAAATTTGAAAAACAATACTGCATTATGAGATGTAAATTCATGTCTTTCATACTTTACTCCAGACATTAGTAATTCAAAAGTGGTTTGGTATAATATTATTTTAAATATTGGCAAGTCAATAATGCAGCATGAGTAAATATATTACTAGCCAAATTCCTAATGTGCAATATTGTATTTTCTACTTAGGTCTTTTCAAATAAGAGCAGGGAAAATGAAAAGCTATTCCATTATGAATAATGTAAAAGTCTTTATTCATTATAGTGAAGCCTGAGTGACTTTTGAAGGTGTCAACAGATCTTTTCCTTCCCTTATGAAGGATGAAGAAGAATTAAAATACAGTCATATGATAAAGCTGTGACACCTGTTCTTATCCATGTGTTAGGATCAATTTTAAAAAGCACTTTAAAAGGCAGACTAAAAGAATTACAAAATATCTAAAATATTTAAACAATATTTGGATTAATAACATTGTAATATTTCTGAATTATTGTTAATTTTGTAATGGTAGAAAATTTCTAGCTACTGACATTCTAGTGGACAAATAAAAGCCAGAATAATCCTAGAATTCAGTGAGTTTCCCTGCCAGTAATCCTGCTTAAACTTGCTTTTGTTGCAAGAGTTTATTTGTGAAGCCCCTTGCTAGCCTTTTTGTACAACCACAGATTGATTCATGAGTGTTAGCACAGTATTGTGCTATAAGTCTTTTTAAAAGCAGCTTTCCAGTTACCTCATAACTTAGAATGGAAAGTTAAGGAGAAATACATAACAGCATAGTGTATATCAACCAGACCAGGAAGCATAATATTACTGACATAAGTGGTCAGTATCAATATGTCAAAAGTCTTAACACCTTATGGCTTGTAACTTCAACCCTGAACCTTTGAAGATAATGTCACTTAACACGATTAGAATTACTTTCTTAGAAGCAATAAAAACTTCTGTTTAAGAAGTTATACACAACTACCACCTAAACATGTGTAAGTGGGTTGCTAAGTATGTGCCCACAGACAAGAACAGACACCAAAAAAGGGATGTCAGAAGCATAATTTTGCATTCTTATGTAAGGAGGAGATGCATCATTTTTTGTCTGATTTTTACTCAGCACAGAAATACAAATATTCCTCCAAAAGAGTACTTGTATAGGGAAGAAATAAGCCAAAGCATTAACGTCCTAAAAGTTTAGTCGATGTTGTCAGGTGCCATCAAATCATTTGCTACTCACAGTGACCTTACTAACAGTAATTCTGTACCTTTCCCTATCCTGTGCCACCCTTATGATCTCTGTAAAACTCAAGATCATGATGGAAGTCACCCATCAATCCAATTTACTGAGAGTCTTAGGTGCTTCTGCAGAGTGTACAGTGACTTGGTATTTCAGAGGTTGATGACCAATCCTACTTCCTAGTCTTTCTTAATTTGAGAGCCCTACTGAACCCTGTCTACCATGGGTGACCTTTCTGGAATATGACATAAAGATGACATATTTTGCAGCATCACAGTAACCCACAAATTACTCCAGTACAGCAAGCTGACGACCAGTGTTAAACACTCAAACACATATACACTTAAGCTATAATCATGGTTTTGTGTGCCTTCAAGTTGGAGCTGACCCTGCAGTGGTCAGAGTCAGTTTAATGGCACAGGAAGATATTGCCCATCCTTTTCCCTAAGATAAGTAATTAGCAACATCCAAATTATTCTCCAATACTGATTAATATGTTATACCATTTACAATAAAGACAATGTTGTTATTGTTGTTGTGTGTCATTGAATGAGAACTGAGCCATAGCTAATCCACTAGCAGGTTTTCAAAGACATTACTGAACTGAGATAGACTGGCATGGACCACTTTGAATCAAACAATCGTATGATCTATTATGTTGTTTTTCTGTGCCACCAAGCCACCAGCAACTCATAGAAATAATAGGCACAATAGCCATGAACCTTGTCCTATCCTGAGCCAGTCTCAAAATTTCTGACACACCTAACCCTATTATTCTAGTTACTGTGTCAATCCATCTTACCCAGGGTCTTTCCATTTTGTGCTGTCCCACCACCCTTCCAAGCACAATGTCCTTCTCCAAGGATTGGTCCCTCCTGGCAACATGTCCAAAGTATGTGAAACAGAGATTCGAAATCCTCGCATCTACAGAGAAACTTGGTTTCAGCCTGTCCAAGACAATCTTATTTATTCTTTTCTCAGTCCATGGAATTTTCAACCCTCTTTTCCATCACCACAACTCAAAGGCATTGATCCTTTTTCTGTCATCCCTATAGTCACTGCCAAGCTTTCTGATGCATAGCAAGTAACTGCAAAGACCATAGCATGGATCTGGTGCACCTTTGTCCCCAGATTGACATCATTGTTCTTTAGGACGCAAGAGGGTTCTTGACAGCAGATTTTCCAACATAATTTGTCTTTTGATTTCCTGTGTGCTGTTGCCAAGAGTGTTGATTGTGGATCTAAGCAAACGGAAATTGTCAATAAACTCAATCTCCTCTCTGACCACCATGGTGCAGCCTACGGGCCCAGTGGTAAGAATCTTTGTCTTTTCGACATTGCCATGTAATCCATACTGAAGGCAGCATTCTTTGATTTTCTGCAACAAGTGCTTCAAGTGCTCCTCACTTTAGCAAGCAAGGTTGTGTCATATGCATAACACAGATTATTGATGTGTCTCCCTCTAATCTTGATATCACATTCCTCGTCATAGAGTTCAGCTTCTCCAATAATTTGCTCAGCATGCAAATTGAATAGGTTTTCATTTTAAACCATGTAGTGTTTCCATGCTCTGTTTGCACAACAGCCTCTTGGTCTGGGTATAGGTTTCACATAAGCACTCCCATTATTCTCAATGCCAGTCACAACTTGTTATGAACCACACAGTCAAATGTCTTTGCATAGTCAATAAAGCACAAATAGACATTCTTCTGATATTCAGAAGATATTTACTTTCAGCCAGGATCCATCTGATACCAGCAATGATAACCCTGGTGCCATGACCTCTTCTAAATCCCCCTTGAACTTCTGCAAGTTCCCCATCTATGTACGGTGCCAGGAGCCTTTGAATAATCTTCAGTAGTATTTTCTTACATGTGATATTAGTAATATTGTTCAAAAGTTTCCACATACTGTTGGATCACCATTCTTGGGAATGTGATCAAATACGGTTGTCTTCCAATCCCTTGGCCAGACACCTATCCTCCAAGTTTCCTGGCATAGACTGGTGAGCATACCCAGGGCTGCATATGTTAACAAGTTAGTTGGTATTCCATTGATTCCTGGGCCCTTATTTTTTAGCCAGTGCCTTCAATGCAGCTTCTACTTCCTCCTTCATTACCATTGGATCCTTTTAAAGTGGTATTTCCTGAAATTCTTCTGAATCAATCACTTCTTTCTGATACAGTGATTCTTTGTATTCCATCCATCTTCATTAGATGGTTTTTGGATCATTCAATATATTGCCCATGACATCTTTCAATATTGCATGTAACTTGAGGCTTAAATTTGTTTTTAAGTTCTCTCAAGCTATTTTTCTACCCCCCCCCATTCTAGCTCTCTGCACACTCCATTATAATATTTTCATTGTCATCTCAAGCTGCCCTTTGAAATCTTCTGTTCAGCTTTTTCACTTTGACATATTTTCCTTTTTTGCTTTGGCTTCTCAATGCTCCAGTGCAATTTTAGTGTCTCTTCTGACATCCATTTCAGTTTTTTCTTTATCCTCTGTTTTTGTACTGACCTTTTGCTTTCTTAATGTATAATATCCTTTATATCATCTCACAATTCATCAAGTCTTCAGTCATTGATATTCAGTGTATCAAACCAGGATATTCCTAAGATGATCTCAAAATTCAGATGGAATTGATTCAAGATCATATCTTGGTTCTTGTGGACTTATCATAACTTTTTTGGCCTCAGTTTGAACTTGTATTTGAGTAATTGATGGTCTGACCCACAGTCTGCCACTTGCCTAGTTTTGACTGCTAATAGTGAGTTATTAAGCCTTTTCTGAAGACTAATTTGCTATTAGACTTACAAACTAAAATGTCAGATTGTTGTATTTGAGGAGAACATTTTTCTAATTGAAACAGCACTTATCAGTCAGTTTGCTGTACTGAGATTGATTGGGATTGCTGTGATACTAAAGCTATGCTACTGATTAATTAAATGCCTGCAATAAAGGTTACCCTTGGAGGACAGGTTTTAGTAGACCTTTCAGACTAACACAGAGTAGGAAGCACTCATGGTGGATAGGTTTAAGTAGATCTTCCAGATTAAGATAAACTAGGAAGCGGGACTGACCGTCCACTTTTTAAATAATAGGCCTTTGAAAGCTCTATGTATATTAGAGAAATGAGAATAGTTATAGTAGTTTAGTGGTAGAGTTCAGATTAGAAGTCAGTTTAAATGAGGAAAAAACAATGACAAACATTGTTTAATTATTGGGATATGGCATGTGCATAGCTTAATGTTGGAAAACAGGAAAATATTAACATTTAAATGAAATGCACGAACATCGACAAACTAGGCCTTAGTTAAGATGAGATGGACCAACTTTGGCCACTTTGAATCAGATAATCATGTAGTATACTATGCTGAGAATAAAAAAACAGCAAAATGTTGTTGAATGCATAGTAAAAATAGACTCAGATAAGATGTAATTATATCTGTTTTTAAGGGACACAATGGCTATACTTCAAAAAAGACTTTTTTTTTGTTATTTTGGCACTTTATGCAATATTCAATATTTGCTGTCAGCACAATTTAAAGAGATCAATTCTTCTTTGATCTTCCTTATTTATTGTTCAACAACCACAACCATACTAATAATAAAATGTAATAACAGAAGAAAATAAATTTATATACTTTACATTTGACGTTCCTAGGAGAATATATCTATGTGGAAATGTCAGTTAGGTTACTATAAGTGCTTGTCTAGGCTTAGGAACACAAAAGCAGCATCAGAATTGGCAATATAGATTTGGAAGTTTAAGAGATATGGGTAAATGGCATTTCTAAGACAGAAAAATAGAACTGTCCACAATTGAGCTGTTTATTGGTTTTCATGGTAATTTTAATGGCATGTCAACTATAAAAGGGCTAGAACATCTTGGCTGGCCAAACCTCTATTTGGTAATACAGAAGCACACAAAGAATGTGAGCAGCAGAGAGGAAACACAGTAATCATGACACTGTCATATCAATGGAATCAATTGTGATGTTTAAAAAGAGTCTTATCAAAAAAGTTAATAGTAGTGACAAGAGGTTCTTGACAATAGTATGTATGTGTGTGTGTTTGCTTATTTTTTGTTTGTATATGCTTCATGTAATGAATATTCTTGAGCTGTTATTTAAGCATTTTTACACTAGATGAATCATTTATTACTCTTTAAAATACTTATTTTCCATAATCACATAGACCTGAGTTATATTTAACTGCCATATTTGATGAGCTAAAACAAATTAGTGTAAAATGAACTGAAGCAGAGTTCATACTTTAGAATTACTTTTAATTTTTTCATATGAGTGTAGATAAAACTTAGAAGCTAAAAAATTAGAAATAGATAATTGAATGCCTATTATCTCTCATCAATAATTTAAATCTCAAGTTTTTGAGACTTAGAAGGCATGTTGTAAAAGAAACTTGCCGGAATTGGTGTTTCTTTAAAGAAATTATCTTACATTATTTTTTATTTTAGAACATTGTTACAGCCCAAATCAAGGGGGTGAATCTATAAATTAATGTTTTAACTTGAAATGTGCAATGGGATATATGTATGTCAAGTTGTAATACTTAAGGATGCTGTGGGTAGAATGTTGAATGACCCCAGAAAGCATTCAAAAGAGATGGAAGAAGTACATAGAGTGACTGCACACCCCCCCAAAAAAATTGGCTTTCACAAGTTTGGCATTTCCTCAAATTTGAACATAGAAACTCCATATGACCCAGCTATTATACTATTTGGAATATAACCTAAGGAAATTAGAACTGAGACACAAATGGAGATGTGTACACCAATCTTCATAGCAGAATTACTCACCATTGCAAGAACATGGAAACATACCAAATGTCTAACCACAACTGAATGGATTGAGAAATTTGATACATTCACACAATGGAATACTATGCGGCCCTCAGGAGCAATGGTTTCGAAAAATACTCCCTCACTCAGGATAGATTGGAGGCCATTATGCAAATACAGCATAAAGCCGTTACTGTAAAAATAGAAGGATAACTAGTAAAACATGTATGGGAACTCAAGGGGAGATGGGATGGGAGCAGAGGGTTGAAGATAGGTAGTGAGAAAACCACAGGGTTGTACAGTTTGTTGGGTAGAGGGAGAGGGTAAAGAAAATGAGAGAGGTCCAGTGGGGACCTGAAAAGACAGAGTAATGATGGGTATAGTCCAGTGGTGATTAATTTAATGAAACATAATGACTGGGAATGACTGTATGAAACACAATGTGAATGAAGAACAGTGAGAAACATAATGTGTTAGAACTTTGTAAGCAAACCAATATTTAAAAAAAAAATTAGAAAAAGAATTGGCTAACAAGGAAAAATTTCATGAAACCACATGGTGAAGAGCCAATGTCAATGAAGAAGAAAAATCAAGCTACTCTGAAGGAATTGGAAAAATAAGGCTGCAGATTGACGGTATACTAAAATTGACATATTTCAACAAACAGATGGTACTCTAGGCATGCTCACCAGGTTGTGCTAAGAAATCTGAATGACAACTACCTGGCAAACTGTTGGAAGAGATCCATAATTATTCACAATGAAAATAATGATCCAACAAAGTGTGGGAATTATTAAAATATATCATTAATATCACATGTGAGGAAGATTCTGCTGAAGATTATCCAAAAATGGCTGGGACAGTACATCAACTGAGAATAGCCAGATGTGCAGGCTGATTTTAGAAGACTGTGGCACTATAGACATTATAGCCAATGTTAGATAGATCTTAGCTGAAATTAGAGCGTACCAGAGGAATGTCTGTGCTTCATTGACTATGCAAATGCATTTGACTCTGTGCAACACAACAAATTGTGGTTAACCTGGGGAAGAATGGAAATCCCAGAACACTTCATTGTGCTTATGCGAATCCTATATTTGGATCAGAAGGCAGTTGTTGGAATAGAGCAAGGAAACACTGCATAATTCAAGATCAGGAAATATAGGCCCCAGGGATGCAGTGTATCTCTATGCCTTATCAATCTATATGCAGAGAAGATCATCTGGAAGGCTGGACTTTCAGGACTGAAGGCAACCTGCATTATGCTGATGACACAACCTTGTTTGCTAAAACTGTGGAAGATCTGAGGCATTTGTTACAGAAGGTCAAGGACTGCAGCCTTCAATAGGATTGAAACTCAATGTTAAAAAAACAACAAAAATGAAGTGGGAAGCATAGTACTCCCTTACCTCAAAATCTAGTACACAGTAGTAGTAACCAAAACAGCATGGTACTGGTACAATGAGAGGCACATAGACCAATGGAACAGAACTGAGAACCCAGAAACGGATCCATCTATCTACAGTCAACTGATATTCAACAAAGAAATGAAGCATATGAAGTGGAGAAATGACAACCTCTTCCACAAATGGTGCTGGCAAAACTGGACTGCTAACTGCAGAAAGCTAAAATAGGATCCACATCTCACAACAACAACAACAAAATAAACCTAAGGTGGATCAAGTACCTAGGAATAAAGCCCAAAAACATAAAATTCGTAACAGACAAACTGAGATCAAGCTTAGAAAGCCTAGTCAACTGTATAAAGAAATGCTAAATACAGCCAGAAATGCACAATCTGAAGAGGATAAAATTGATGAGTGAAACCTTCTGTGGATAAAATATCTGCTCATAAAAACTTTTCCCAACAGAGTGAAAGAAAACCTACTGCCTGGGAAAAAATTTGGCAATACCATCTCAGACAAGGGTCTCATAATGAAAGCTTACAGAATATCCCTCGGCCTTCTGAGGAAAAATACTGTTAATCCAATTAAAAAATGGGCAAGAGACATAGAAAAGTCTTTCACAGAGGAGAACATTCGGATGGCCAACAGATACATGAAGAAATTCTCAGAATCACTAGCAATAAGAGAGATGCAAATAGAAACCACAATGTGATACCATTTTACCCAAGAAGCAGTGTCAACGTTTAGCAGGGCATCAAGTAATAAATGTTGGAGAGGAGGTCGCGAGATAGGAACTCTTATACATTCTTGGTGGGGTTGTAAAATGGTACAACCACTCTGGAAGGCAGTTTGGCATTTCCTCAGAAGGATAAATGTTGAAATTCAATATGACCAAGCTATTCTACCACTTGGAATATACCCTGAGAAAATGAAATCTGAGGCACAGAGACTTGTACACCAATGTTCATAGCAGTATTATTCACCATATGAAGAACATGGAAATAGCCCAAATACCCAACCACAATGGAATGGATTGAGAAATTATGGTATACTCACCTAGTGGAATACTATGCAGCACATAGGAGCAATGATTATACTAAATATGGAAGGGACTAGAGAACAATATACTGAGTGGAATAACTCAGTCTCATAAAGACAAATACTGTATAAGACTATTATTGTAGAATGAGTGGGAATCCAAGGAGGGAAGTTGTTGTTATGTGCCATCAAATCGCTTGAGACTCATAGAGACCCCATGTACAAGAGCCCTAAACCCTGCTCTGTCCTATATCAACTTTATTGTTTCTGACATGCCTACCCCTATAACCGAGTCAGTGAATCAATCTATCTCATTGAGGGTCTTCCTCTCCTATGCTGTCCTTCCACCCTCCCAAGCATGATGTCCCTCTCCAATGACCAGTCCCTCCTTGTAACATGTTTAAAGTATGTCAGATGGAGCTTCAGGATCCTTGCCTCCAAAGAGCAGCCTGGTTTCACCTTCTCCAGATAAACCTGTTTGTTCTTTTAGCAGACTATGGTATACTCAACACTTTTCTCCAGCACCACAGATCAAAGGCATCAATTCCCTTTCTATCATTCCTAGGCATTGTCCAGCTCTCTGATGCATAGCAAGCAATTGGAGTAGAGAGAATATGTTTAATCATAGGGCCACAGAATTTGATGGGTGGAGGGAGAGGTGGGTACAGGACAACAGAATAATCCAGTGTGAAAAACAATGTAAAAGAGGTTTGTAGGTAAACCCATATGAAATAAAAAAAAAAAATTGCTGTGAAGGATCTTTCCAAAGTACTAAAGACAAAGGATGTAAGTTGAAAGGCTAAGGTGAACGAACCTGATGCAAACCAGGGTATTTTCAATTGCTTCCTATGCTTCTGAAAGTTGGACAACAAATAAAGAAGACTGAAGGTGAAACTTTGAATTGCAGTTTTGGCAAAGAGTATTAACTACCTCATCAACTGCCAAAAAGGACAAATAAATCAGTCTTGAAGGAAATGCACCCAGAATGCTCTTTGAGGCCAGTATGCCAAAACTTCATCTTGCTTACTTTGAGCATATTACAGTGTTAGCTTAAAAATTGCTTTTTTAGCCATTACATTAACACCACTTGGTCTACCTTAACTGGAGACACATGGTCTTGCAAATGATCAACAGCTGTGGGACTAGGCTAAGCGAAGGATTGCTTCTCACACTGAGCAGTAAGACTTAAGGGAGACTAGAGCAAGACCCTGGTGGCAAAAGCCTGGTGATGGTGGTGGAACGTCTGTGGCATTGTTGTGGAGAAACTGTGGCACGGTATAACAAGAGGAGCCCTGAGATAAAGGCCACAATTAAAGAATTTGGCTCATTTTGTCAGATGATGGAAGGAAAAGCTGACTGCTGAACTGAAACTGGAGCTTGGATTAACTGAGGGATTGTGCCTTGGGACTGCTGGACTAACACCTGGACTTATATTGGGTGATAGTCTTTGTCTCTCTTCCACTCTCTAACTTACTTCCACAATAAACTCCACTCTTGGGGTGGGGAGAGAGAGAGAAAGAGAGGGAGGGAGGGGGAGGGGGGGAAGAAACAAAGATTTTCACCACTGGGTCAATTGACAATAACATGATAGACAAATAAGAGACTGGGATTGTTTATAATTTCAGTTTGCTAGGTTCCACAATCAACATTCTTGATGCCAGCAGTCAGAAAATCAAAAGATGAATTGCACTGGAAAAAAATGTGCTGTTAGGGACCTCTCCAGAATACTGAAGAGCAATGATGTCAGTCTAGAGACTAAGGTATGCCTGATCCAAGCCATACTCTTAATAATTACTTGCTGTTCATCAGAGAGCTGGACAATAACTAAAGATCATAGAAGACAAATCAATATCTTTGAGTTGTGGTGCTAGAGAACAATATTGAACATATCATGGACTGCTAAGAGATCAAACATGTCTGCCCTGGATAGGGTGAATCCAGGCTGCTCCTTGGAGGCACAGATTTTAAAACTCCATCTCACATACTTTAGACATGTAGTCCAGATGGACCAATCCTTGGAAAAGGACATCATGCTTACAAGGGTGGACTGACAGCACAAGAGAGGAAGACTCTGGATGAGATAGAATGACTCAGTGACTAGAGTAAGGGCAGTAGGTGTGTCAGAAACAATGGAATTGGCTCAAGATAGAGCAGGGTTCAGAGCTATTGTTTGTAGGGTTGCTATGAGTCATAAGTAACTGGACAGCACGTAACAACAACAACACAAAACCTATACCTATACCATGAAGCTGCTGTCAGAAGAGAGTAGGGAAGCACTACGTAGTTTAAAATCAAATAAGATTTTTATTTACATCTCTCTGATAGCTAGAGATTTTGAACATTTCTTCATTTGTTTGTTATTTGAATGACATCTTTGTTGAAATGTCTATTCATATCCTGTGCCTATTTTATGGTTGAGGGTTTTTTTACATTTTTCTTTTTGAGGTGATGGAGTATTCTATAAATTTTAGGTGTAAGTCCCTTATCAGATACATCATTGCCAATTATTTTTTCCCAGTCTGTGGGTTTTCTTTTTACCCTGTTGGAGAAGTTTTTTGATGTGCATAAGGATTTGATCCTTAGAAGGTCCCATTCATCTATTTTATTCGCTCCTGGTTGTAGAGTTTTCACTATGCTTGGAAAACTGTTCCTGCTGTGGATTAGGCCTGTTAGACTTCTTCCTAACTTTTCTCTGATGAAGTCTGTAGTCTTTGGTTTTACTTGTAGCTCACTGATCCACCTTGAGCTTGTGTTTGTATGTTGTTAGTTGTAAGTATTTTTTAAGTTTTCTGAAGATGGTTCTCCAATTTTTTCCAACACCATTTGTTAAAGAGATTGGGTACATTTAGTCTTTAAACCCATTTGCTCTTTAGCCTTTTGGAAAGGTCCTTGGCAGCAGGCAGATGTTTATTGTAAATTCAAGCAAAATGAAGTCACAACCAACTTTCAGCATTATGAAGATGACACAACCCTGCTTGCTGAAACTGAGGAGGACATGAAGTGCTTGCTGCAGAAGGTCAAGGACTGCAGCCTCCAATATGGATTGAGGCTCAATGTCAAGAAGACAAAGATTCTCACCACTAGGCCAATTGGCAGCATCAGGATGGATGGTGAAGATACTGAGATTGCACACAGCTTTAGTTTCTTGGCTCCACAGTCAACACTCTTGGCACCAGTATCCAGAAAATTAAAAAGCGTATTGTTGGGAAAGTCTGCTGTTAGGGACCTCTCCAAAATACTCAAGAGCAACAGTGTCTCCCTGGAGACTAAGGTCCGCCTGATACAGGCCATGGTTTTTGCAATCACTTGTTATGAATCAGAGAGTTGGACAATGACTAGGGAGGAAAGAAGGAGAATTGACGCCTTTGAGCTGTGGTGCTGGAGAAGAGTATTGAATGTACCA
>NW_006400061.1:135050-145190 GCF_000299155.1 Elephantulus edwardii
AGGGTTAAACCGGGTGGCTCCTTGGAGGCAAGGATTCTGAGGCTCCATCTAACATACTTTGGACATGTTGTAAGGAGAGACCAGTCCTTGGAGAAAGACATCATGCTTGGTAGGGTGAAGGGACAGCGCAGGAGGGGAAGGCTCCCTATGAAGTGGATTGATTTAGTGACTGGGGTAATCAGGACGGGAGTATCAGAGACAGTGCAATTGGCACAGGACAGAGCAGAATTTAGGACTGTTGTACGTAGGGTCGCTATGAGTCGCAAGCGACTCAATGGCACATAACAACAACCGCCACCACCTAGCCTTCTGTAACAAATTGTCATCAACCAACTGTCTTAAAACAACATAATTTTATTTGTTTTCTGAGTTCTGAAAACTAGAAGCTCATATCAAGATACCAGCAGGACTATGTTCTCAGTGAAGGATTTAGAAGGAAATTCTCTTTGTTTCGTCTAGCTCCTGTTCCTTTAAGAGTCTCATAGATATGGTATCATAGTTTCATTTTCCACCTCCACCTTCACATGACAGTCTTCTCTCTATGTGTCCATTCTTATTTCTCTTCTCTTTGTATAAAGGCACCAATCACACTGAATAAGAATGTACTGAGCTGTAATTTGCCCTTATGTAAGCTAATTGTAACTGCAAAGAACTATATTCTCAAATAAAAATGTTATCAAATTAGTATTTAACATTAATAAACACTAACTGTTATAATTTAAATATAATCATTTCTTTTGAGGGGACCCAATTCAACCCCTAACAAGTCATGGGAATATTGTCTACATCTGTGTTATAGACCCTGTATATAGAGGGTGTATCCTTTCTCCATACCTATCAATCTGTACTCAAAGCAAATCGGTTGACAAACTGGACTGTATGAAGAACGTGGCATCAGGCTGTCATAAGGAAAAGATACAGATACACACCTCAAATAGATGTCTCTAATTCTTTTATATGAACTATAGGCTAGGCAAAGGTATAAGTATAGCCATCGATTCTTTTATTTTAGATTTTAAATTCAAAAGCAGAATCTCATCTTTCTTAATTCGCACATACTTTGGCATATTTTACTTTTTAATTTTAACAATCTAGCATTTCTATACTGAAGGTATGTGATTTTTTTAAGGATGGCATTAAACATTTAAGCATGTGATTACAGACGAAAAAGCTGGCTGATGGAATCCACCCAGAGTCACCTAAGAAGATGAACCTGGAAATCTGCTTCTGAAAGGTCACAGTGCTGAAAATCCTATAGAGCAGTTCTACTCTATACCATGATTTCAGACTAACTCAATAGTAACAACAAAAGGTAAATAAGTTTCCATTACTTCTTTTCCTTTTTTTTACTACGTACTGGGTACTGCACTGCTAAGCCAAAGGCTAAGCAAATCTGGTGGTTTGAATCCACCAGTGGCTCCATGGGAGAAAGACGAACAGTCTACTCCTGTATGATTTACAGTCTTGGAAACCCACTAGCAGGTCAGCTAGATGTTAGTTCCAATTCCACAGCAGTAAGAAAGAGATGTTGAGTCCTGGGCCCTTTCAAGACAGAGATCAAAGCACACTGACAACTGCTTTAAATAATAATAGCAGCAGGATTATTAAGTGAATTTCATGTTCTTGATCTGATGTCATCAACGACAACTTAACTCTATGAACAATTATGCTAGCACAGAGTCAGGTGCCATGTTGAATTTGACTTTTTAGAAGACACATTTGTTTATTTCACTCCGTATTCTGCCTCAAAAATGACATTAACTTGATATGATAAAACTGTACTTGATAAAAGAAAGTACAAGCAGGCATGACAGTAACATCCTTGGTGTCTTAAGCTTGGAGAGCTCCCAGTATTTCTATAGAATTACTGCAGGCCATTCAGGGCCTTGGTACTTAAACACTCAAAACAGTCAACAGCTGTCAGGCTGCCAACAAACTGTCTTTTTTTGCTAGCAGCTGTGTCTGCTATCACCAGCTTCTTTCACACAATTGTTGTGAACCTATGGCAAGCATTTTTTAGCCTGGATTGTTAACAGATCACTACAGGGGATATAACAATAGGAAGAATGTTCCTTTGTAAGACAATTGAAGGAAATAAAGAGAGTGACAATTAAAAGGCATATTATATTAACTACATTAGAAAATTATCACTGGTACCTACTTGAGAGTGATTTCGTTTTTAATTCTGTTGTTCATTTTTCATTACCTGCCTACAGGGGAAGTAAAGGCTGAATATTCAACTTCCTAAATTATTTTTAACATCTAAGTTGTAATCTTTCTTGACGACAACTACTTATACACAACCAACATCACCTCCTTTCTCTTCATTTAAGTATTAGTCCAACCTTTCCTAGAACCAAAATATTGGCAGCTTTGGATATTTGAAGATGGACAATAGGTTCTAAGAAGTCTCTGGTGTTCATTGTAAATATGAAAACAAACAAAAGCCAAAAACTAGAAAAATGACTGGTCTATTTTCTCCAGAATTCTTAATATTTTACTTCCAGTTTTTCTCTTTTACTTTTTTTCTTTCTCCATCTATCCTCTTCTATACAGAGTAGAAATGAGAAGCTGTTTGGACAATGAATAAGGAAGAACTAAGGCCTTTGAGAGTGTGCCCCTGGCAAAGAATTGAATATTCTATAGACTGCCAGAACACAAACAAATTTGTCTTGGAGGGAGTGTAACCAGGTTGCTCCTTAGAGACGCTGATGGGATAGTGAAACTCTACTTCACATACTTTGAGCATGTTGTAGGGAGGGGACAGTCTTCGGAATAAGAAACCATTCTGTGAAAAGTGGAGTGTCAGCGAAAGATAGGAAGACCCTCAACAAGATAGATTGATCCAGTAACTCTAACAATGGGCTTGAGCACAAGAGAGATTGTGAGAGCAAAAGAGGATAGGGTAGGGTTCATATGGTTACTATGGGTCATAGTCGACTCATGGTATCTAACAACATTTGATCAACGAAGTAAGCCAGAAAATTCGTAGGATATTAGACTTCCTCCTATTAGGGAGATCATAAACTAATAAATCTTCTTATCCTAAATATTAAAAAAATTCTTTTCATCCAAACTCATTGTTTTAGAAACTACATGCTGCGTACATGGGAAAGGCATAGGAAATGATTTTCTTTAATTCCCTATCTTCACGATTTTCTTCAAAACTTAAAAAAAGCGTATACAATTATTCCTTGAACTTCCTCCCTCCTTCTTACTTCTATTTCTTCTCATTTCTGGGCTATTCATTTTATTATATTTGCATTTGACATTCTCAACATTCTTTCTGTTTACCAAAAAGAAATGTAGTCACTGAAATTGAGTTCAAATGCTATTGAGTTGAGATTGAGCTAAAACAATTGATGTTAGGTATTCCTTGAAAAGAATGGCCACAGGAATATTGACTGGCCTACACTAAATCTATTACCACGAAGTCATGTCAGAAATCATGAAGATGGAAAAGAAAAGAACAAGGTTCATGTTTGTTGTACATAAGGTTGCTATGATTCGTAGTCAGCTTGATGGCACCTAACAAAAAGAAGTCATGTAACATTAAAGAAAGTTCTAAGTAACACTAAATCTAGAGCAAGGTTTCAACAATTAGAAGAACATTGTGTTACAATGCTTGGGCTCCAGTTTATAATCAAATCCTTTCCTCTTTTGCATGAAAATAAGTGCCTAAACAGGTGGTGTATAAGACACTGCTATTCTATTACATTAGGTAACTGCCAAGAGAAACAATTCTGGTGGAAATAATCATTCTAGGAATGCCCAAAGGGACTTACGGCATTTCTAAATGAAATATTCACACAGAGCTTAGACTTTAGCAGAAAATAAAAACCAGGTAAATCATAACAGAGGGAACAGTCAGAACAAAACTTAAAGCAAAATATTTTCTAACATCTGCAGTCAAGTGCTCTGCTGGAAAATGTGAAAGATGAATTCCCTCTAGTAGCAAATGAGAAATTCAGTGGATGTATTTACAACATTCTGTATATATTCATTGGAACATATGGCATAATGAATTATTCTACATGATAAATCTCCACTGAGGCAGCCCGCTACCCACTCAGGCCCTGAACCTTCTGAAAGTGGCAAAACCTCCTGCCAAGTGGTGTCATTCAGAAGAACAGAGGGTAAGAGAAAATAAATTGCATGCAGTACTGGTTATTTGAGAGAGCTCCTATGATCTGTATGAAGCAAGGCAAGATGAAGATTCTGTCTGAATTCATTTAAGAGTTCTTTATGGGG
This sequence comes from Elephantulus edwardii, assembly GCF_000299155.1. Lineage (NCBI taxonomy): Eukaryota > Metazoa > Chordata > Mammalia > Macroscelidea > Macroscelididae > Elephantulus > Elephantulus edwardii. Next base: position 139,302 of record NW_006400061.1, read on the forward strand.
GTGGGCAGGATGCGTCTATTTATTCCCTAATCAGGGATTTCAGGGAAAGCAGGTCGTGTTTAGTAGGCAGACTGGTTTCCAGACATATCCCAATCTGTTTCCGTCTATCTGGGTTTGGAGCACAGTTTGGACCTTTTCCAACCTGCTCTTGGCTCTGTGGCCTGATTATCCTGTGTTGTGTTAATGAACAAGATGGTGCTGATTTACATAGGCAATGCAATCTTTCCATGAGGAGTTCCTTGGTGGGTGACTTGTTATACCTGACTGTGAAGTCAATGCTCTCTGCTAAACAGTGTCAAAGCAAGGGATTTGAAGAATTTGCAAGAGGGCTGTGAGAAAGACACAGCACAATTTTCATGGGACTATAATCCAAGGCCAAATTTTAGGTAGCTAATGTCTTTATACTGCACCATTCATAGAGCAAGCCCTATGGATAGGGCATAGTGGTTAAAGCTTCCAGCTGCTAATCACAAAGATCTATGGTTCAATCCCACTATTCCTCTATGAACTTTGATTGGTATCAATAGTTATAGAAAGACTTCAGGCTTTTTGTTTATAGTGTTGCCATGAGTCGTGCTTAACTCAAAGGCAATCAACAACAACACAATGTCTTTATAATTCTACTACCTGAAAATAAATTCTCATTTAATCTTCACAAATATATGACATACCACTCCTATTTTACTGCTAAGGGTCAGATGTAAGTGTTTGCCTCAATAAAGGTTTCACTTAAGCACTATTTCTATGTCTTAAGTTATATCTTAGATCTATATATAAAATGCAGACCCTTACATTTGAAAGAATTAAAATGTTTTAAGACTTGAATGAGCTACCACTAGAAAAAGGGCTTCCCATTGACTTATTGCAGGAATAGTCAGGGGGGAAACGTGAATTATACTGACCAGTCATTGATGTTAAATCAGGTCTAAATTATTATAAGGCCATGTGGTCTGTATTACTTAGGATTTTGAGTAATTTTTCAGAAGTAGATGACCAAGCCTGTCTTTCTATCTTCAAATTTGGGTAGATTTGAACCTCTAAACATGCCATTAAAGGCTAAGATCATTATCTATTTACATTACCCAGGTACTTCTCAAATGTAAGCATTTGTGTTTCATCGTGGGAAATCGAGTCAGAACTGACTTATAGCTGACACTCCAGCAGGTTTTCAAAGGCAGAAAATTGCAAGATAAGAGACTTCCCATCCTTCTCATATGGAGCAGCTGGTGGAACCATGTACCTTTGGAATCTCAGTGTTGCTTCTTACCACTAGGCCACTTAAGTCTAATTACAAACTGCTGAGTCCCTTTAAAAGGGATATTGCAAAAAACGCCATTTTAAAATATAAACAAATTAGCAGATTTTTCTATTGACTGTTAAAACTGATCTTTTTTATTAAAAACGTTTTCATATTAGTGAGAATAAATTTGAAAGTTACTTTATCAAAAGAAAAAGTATGGTTTTATTTCTAGCTTGTAAATTCATGATATGCTAATTTCTAAAAAGGGAGTTCTATTGGCTTTGTGGTACAGAGCTATGTAGGAGTTCGAATTTACCAGCTGTTCCACAACAGAAGGATGGGTAATCATTTTTCCAATATACAGCCTCTGAAAACCAGCTGGAGGGTCAGTTATGAGTTGGTTCTGACAGGAAGGCACATAATAACACAATACACAGTCTCTATATGGATGGTCAGATCACAAAGAACCTACACTTACTTGGACAGAGTGGCTGGGAAAGTTGGGAAATGATGTCTGATCAATAATGTGGTTAAGATTAATGCAAAACTCTATTTTAAAACAATAAAGTATCATCTATTTCCCCTTTGAATGGACTTTTTCCTAGTTAATAATATTGGGATTAGAATGAGCCAGATAATTATAATTCTACTAAGATAACCTCAAACTGCAGGCGTTATTGAAATCAACATTGAATTAGCCAATTCATAATGACAGGTATAGGGTGATGTGTGTGGCCTTGTGTGAATCTATGGTGAATGCGTTCTTCAGTCTGCAGTCCTTCCTTGAAGCAGAGGGTCAGAGGCTCTGGATTGTTTACTTGATGCCTTTAAAATAGCTTCTGTTCCCATGCAGCATCCATTGATGAAAGCAACAGAGCAGACCTGTGGGAACTTGTTCCAGCTGAGTATGGATCTCCTTTGATGGTTTAAGCCCATTTACAAAGGATATAAATTTATGAAGTATAAATATACAGCTCAAAGGAAATGAGCTGTTTTCAAACACCTTCTTGACAATCCAATCCAAATGAAAGAACACAGGGAATTAGCAAAAGAAACCAATGTAACTACAGACAGAGTACTGCAATGAACTTGGATTTTTTTTTAAAGGCAAGTACATAAAATGGAAAGAGAATCTCCAAACCAAAACAAGACACAAAAATGTTATTACAAACCTAGAAACAAAAAGATGAAGAATATATTTAAGATGGCAAAAGTCCCAAGCTGAGACTTTGAGGTAAAATGTTAAAATGTGCAAAATGGTATTATAGAACACATTGCTTAGCAGGAGAAGATTTTAAGACAGATCTGATGCTAAGCTTGATTTTGTTACTTCTTTAGCTGCATGCTGTTGTTGTTAGGTGCCATCAAGTCGGCTGTGACTCATAATGGCACTCTGAACAACAGATCTGAATTTACCTCTATCCCAAGCCTTCCTCATCATCTCTGATATGTCTTCCTGAATTTACCTAATGTAACAGTACTATGGTCTCTGCATTATTAAAGTAAAGATAACCATACTTCTGTACAGAACATTTTTAAAGATTGAATAAAATGATACAAATAAAGAATTTGGCTATATACCCGGCACAGAGTCAGCACACAATGAACATTTGCTTTATTTAAGTTCCTGGAAAAGAGAAGACTCAGAGTTTGGGATATACGATACAGTGAGATAACCAAAGACAGAAAAAAAACCAAGAGAAAAGTAAGTTGGTTCAAAACGCCTGTAAATCTCCAGGCCCAGCTGGAATGTAAGGACAGTGAGAGAACACCCCATGTGCCATTGTGGACTGGTTATTGGCAATTAATTAGACAGTAAGGACAAGACACTAAAAACTAAGAAGAGTCAAAATTCTCAATTTTCAAAAGCAAAAGTTATAGATTCTGAAAATGCTAGCATGTTCTGCTCCATCACTGCCACACATCTGTCTGCCATAACATGGTGGTTAGCATGCTGCCGTGATGTTGAACCAGTATTTCAGTACGCTTACCATGCTGGAGAGATTTCGTCAGGGTTTTCAGACTGAGACAAACTAGGAAGCAGGCTTGACAAACCACTTCTAGAATTATTCAAAACTAAAATTCATGATCTTTGAATCAAAACCTTTCAGTGGATTTTCACTGGTGGATTCATACAGCTTTTGATTTAGCAGCACAACGCTCCAGAAAAGATCAACAAAAGACAGGCAGACCCTCCATGAGATAGCCTGATACAGTGATTGCAACCATGGACATGGCAGAGATTGTGACAATGACACAGGATAGGGCAAGGTCTCCATCTGTTATTCAGAGGGCTGTTGTGAGTGACAGTTCAAAGTACTGAAGAGCAATGGTGTCTCTCTGGAGACTAAGGTGCATCTGATACAGGCCATGGTTTTTGCTCTCACTTGTTATGCATCAGAGAATTGAACATTGACTAAGCAGGATAGAAGGAAAATTGATGCCTTTGAGCTGTGGTGCTGGAGAAGAGTATTGAGAATACCATAGACTGCTAGGAAAACAAATAGATTCATCCTGGAAAGGGTTAAAGCTGGTGGCTCCTTTGGAAGCAAGGACTCTGAGGCTCCATTTAATATACTTTGGACATGTTATAAGGAGAGACCAGTCCTTGGAGAAAGACCTCATGCTTGGGAGATTGGAGGGACAACGCCCTCTATGAGGCGGGAAGGCCCTCTATGAGGTGGATTGACTCAGTTACTGGGGTAATCGGGTTGGGAGTGTCAGAGACAGTACAATTGGCACAGGACAGAGCGCAGTGTAGGGCTGTTGTACCTAGGGTCGCTATGAGTCGCAAGCGACTCAACGGCACATAACAACAACAACCTAACACATGCAATAGATGCAAAAGTTGGAAAATGGATAAGGAAGACTGAAAAAGTATTGATGTCTTTGAATTATGGTGTTGATGAAGAAGATTGAATATACTATAAACTTCCAGAAGGACAAACAATCTGTAAAGAGAAAAAAAAACGCAGTGAAACTTTATCTTAGATACTATGGTCGTGTTATAAGGGAGGGGTAATCCTTAGCAAAACGCATTATGCTTGGTAGGGAGGGTTAGGTAGAAGGGGGGGGAAATGGGGAGTGTATCTTTAATGAGATGAATTAACACAGTTGCTGCAACAACAGATTCCAGTGCAGCAGTGACTGTGACAAGAGAGAGGACTGGGAAATGTTTCATTGTGTTGTATCTGTACAAGAGTCATAATGAGTCAGTGATACTCCATGGCACCTATCAAAAACAACATGCTCCATCTAAGGAAGTGTTTAGCAAAACGTGCTATCAAAAAAGGTTGACAATTACAGCCCACTAACCATTCGTGAGGAGAAAGATAAGTTTCCATCAAGATGCCTTTGTTGTTAGGTACCTCGAGTCGAGGACGATCCATACCAATACTATGAACAACAGATTTGAAGCCTGTCTTATTCTGTGCCATTCTCACAATTTCTAACAAACTCAAGCCCATTCCAGCACTCACTGTATCAGTCCATCTGGTTAAAGGTCGTCCTCTCTTTAGCCATCCCTGCACGTTTTCAGGCATCCCTTTCCAAGGAATAGACTCTCATAGCAACATGCCCGAAATAGATGCAATGAAGCTTTATTGTATTTGCCTCCAAGAAGCAGTCTGGCTGCACTTTCTCCAAGACATATTTGTTCATTCTTTTGGCAATCCATGAAATATTCAGTACTCTTCTCCAACATTGCAGCCCAAAGGTATCAAGATGTAGTCTTGGAAGCTCCATGGGTGCAATTTTACTTTCTCTTGTAGGGTCACTGTGGAATTATCTTGCCTGTGTAATGATGGGTTTAGGAAGCTCTTGTGTTTTCTGTAACAAGTTTTGCTGCTATCCCAAAGGTGGCATTTCTCTGGTGGTTTCAGTGTATCAGCTGCTCGGCAGAAAAAAGCTGGATAATCTCATCCCTTTAAATTCACAGGGAATCAGGTGGAAAATTGGCTATGAATTCGTTCCAACTTGACGGCAATGAGTATATGAGTAAAGGATTTTTAGTTTGGTCTTTGCTGCTTTACCAGCCTCTGTCTCCATTTTTTAAACATTTTTAATATTTAATATTTCAATAGGTAAATTCACCAAGGACTTCATCAGGCCTTTCTAGAGCAAATCCTACTGGTACAAGTTAGATGCTAATCTTATCCTACAAGACTAGAATTTAGTGCTGCATGTAGATGAAACTTCTCACAACCCTTCCTCCTAAATTTCCTCCTTCAATTGTTCAGTAACTTCTTATTTCTCTGCTAATATTCATCTCTGGGAAATTTTAAGAATGATTTCTTGATGTTTTGTGAGCATTTCACAGATAAAACAGTAATTACTAGCAGCTACAATGGTTCCACTGAGAACAAGTAGCCAATTTCTTTAGCAATAGAATTGCTACATTTGTAAAGAATAACCTAACCAGAGTAAATATGAATTTCAAAAGGAAATAAAGCCATTTTTCTCATAATTTTTCTGGAGAACATTGAAGGCTACGTGATAGAAAGAAATCAGGAGATTAATAGTTATTTGCATTGTATCTAAAGACTAAATCAATATAGTGATATCAGCATGAGGAAGAGTACTAGCAGAGGCCCTCTAAATAATATGAAATTATTTTATATTTCAATCTCCTCTCTGCATCATTGACACTA
>NW_006400061.1:145290-151513 GCF_000299155.1 Elephantulus edwardii
TAATATTTTTTAAAATAATACAAACTTAGAAGTTCCATTTTTATTAATGACGTAATTAATCCACATAACACATTTTTACTGGTTGTATGTTGTTGCTCTTGTTATTGTTATGTGCCGTTGAGTCGCCTGACTCATAGCAACCCTATGTACAACAGCCCTAAACCTTGCTCTGTCCTATACCAATCTTGTTGTCTCTAATACACTTACCCTTTCTGTTGCACGTAAAGTTACTACTAGTTTCAGTTAGCTTGAGAATAGCTAACAAAAACACCACCACCAACTCATTCAAGTTCTGTAGAAGGTGGAATCAGAAGCTTTTAAAGTTTTTCTGCCCCAAACCATTGGATCATCAGCATTTTCCTTTCAAGAGTGATTGTTTAGTTTTAATATAACAGTATTTTAATGTAGCAAAGCAAATTTATTTTAAATTAGCTACCTTTCTCTGACAGCCCAAAGCAAAGGTATACATTTGGAGTTAAAAGAATTAGCAATAGTTTTTCCTGAATACTAGCTCAACTTTGTACAATGCCCCAAAGAATGGAAAAGTTCATCATTCATCAGCTCTGACCTCTGGACTAGATTCTTTACTTGGAAAAATATTTAAGTTCCACCCCATCACACTTATACTTGCTTGACTTCACAACTGCAATATACACCTCTAGAGAGAGGTTCATTGTTGGTGTCACGAGTATCGATTGATTGCATCTAAGCTACTCTCACAATGATTACACTGTCCCTCGATTCCCTTAAGTTTCACAGCCCAGAGCATGCTCAAGGCTCACCACAGGCATACTCATTCTGATCAATGCAATACTGGTATACAGCCTGCGCACATAGCGCCAAAGGCAGTCAAAGTCCCAGGACATTTCAATTGTAGATGGATTTTTCAGCTTTATTAGGTAACTGTCAAATTTGCCTTGGTGCCTCTTAAAATTTTAAATTGGTAGAAAATTTAAATGCAGAAAAGCCATGATAAGTTAACTTAGCAATCTGTTGTAATAAACATGTACACGATGAACATATATTATGGAAATCAGATTGAGAGCCCAGAGAGCGGTAACAGAATAAGAAATGTGAGTGTGGGGAGATCATAAAAATCATAAGTGTTATATATCAAGAAATGTTCTCTTTTTAAACAGCCCTGTCTGTTTTTCTGTTTAATATATTTGAGGAGTTACTCACCCCTGTATTACAATGCATTATTTACTCAAAAAGAACAACAGTGTAAAGAAATTTTAAATCTGAAAAGCAGTATACACATGGAAAAGCACATTAAAAAAATTCCGAGTTATGATATATTGCACTCAAACAAACTTACTGTTTGTATTGATATATTGTTGTTGTATACCATTGAGTCAGAACCAACCCAAAGCTTACTGTACAACAGGCTTTCAGAGGCATAAATGCCATGAGAGGATTTTGCCAATTTTTCTCTCACAGATCAGCTGATAGATATGTACCATATGCTTTTGTCTTGGTAGTGTAACTCTTTCCCACTAAGCCACCAGGGTCATTAGAGATCAATATTGTTAGGTGCTGTCAAACCGCCTGTGACTCATGGTGACTGTCTCTACATACAACAGCTCTGAAGCTTCCCTGTCCTGAACCAGTCTCATTGACTCTGACACACCTCATTACACCCCCATTATCCTAGTCATTGTATCAATCCATCTCATCCGGGGTCCTCCTTTCCTGTGCTGTCCCGGCATCCTTCTAAGCATTATGTCCTTCTGTAAGAACCGGTCCCTTCTGACCATGTACTCAAAGTATGTGAGATAGAACTTCAAAATTCTAGCCTCCAAGGAGAAACTTGATTTCACCCTCTCTGAGACAGACCTGTTTGTTTTCTTGGCAGTTAGTTCATGGTTTGTTCAAGACCCTTCTCCAGCACCACAATTCAAAAACACCAATTCTTCTGTTATCCTTAGACATTGTCCAGCTCTCTGATGCATAGCCAGTAATTGCAAAGACTATGTCCTGGATCAGTTACACCTTAGCCTCTAGACTGACATCTCAGTACTCTGAGTACTCTGGAGAGGTCCTTGACAGCTGATTTTCCTAATGCAATTCAACTTTTGATTCAGCTTTGAGCTCAATGTACCTATTGGCATATATCCAAAGAGAAATAAATTTCATTGTTTTTAGTTGACTTGTTTTGTCTCTTTGTAAAATTCTTACTTGGATTTCATTTTAAAGTATCTTTAATCTTCAGTTCAAGAAAAAAATACATCCACATTAATAAGTATATTTTTGTAGAAACTTGGGTGTATATGTTGAGGGGGTAAAAAATTAGTTTAAAAGCTTCTGGGAAAATATTTTGGTAAGGTAGTAGGTTGCTTAGCAAATTATGGTCTTGAAAGATTGTTTTAGATATAAACAGATAGTTTCCATGGCAGGATCAGAATATATGATGAGAGAAAGAAATCTTCGCAAAATAAAGAATTTTGAGTTTCCAGTAGCTATCCTTAAAGAGAGGGTGATAACAATTCTAGGAACCTAGATAATCCAAGAAGATGTCAGGATTCAGAAGCAAGGTGGGGGAAGCCCAGATGAGGAGAGGATGTTGAGGCACGAAGAGGAGAAACAGCCGGGACAAAACCCTTGGTAGTTGTTTAGCTCCATTTAAAAATGTCAAACGAACTGGTTCCAAAGATAGAACATTTTCATAGTTGTGTCTTCATTAGGTTTCCCAGATCGCAAATCACATAGAAAATGCCTGTTTTTCTTTCTCAGAGTCACTGGTGGATTCAAATCACCGAAGAAATGTGGGTTTTGGGTTAGCAGTGCAACTCCATAGAAGATGATCAACATTCAAAATAAGTTGTCTCCCTCTGATGGTCTGAGGTAACATAAATCATTCAATCTTCTTTCAAAATTACAGTTCAATTGTTTGTCTATTCCCACAACTGTCTTTTGTGAATTTCAAAACAAAAATTATAGCATTTATATCAACATAAAACAGAAAGGTGAAAATACAAAAGCTTATAAATGCAAAAAATTAATGAAGAATCCACCAAAATAAAGAATTAACAAATTAGAACAAAAAGCAAAAACATTTCAAAAGAACAGATACTGGGATTTTAGAAATATTGATTAAAATCCCATAAATGAAGTTGGAATAAATAGCAGAATGAATATATTTGTATTTAAACATCATACAATACAATAACAAAAATGGGATTCAGAAATTAAAGGCATAGAGGCATTTGAGTTCTGGACTAAGCAAAGAAAAATTCTTTTAACATATTTTTTGATGATGTAAAGTAGAAAAGTTATTTCAATCTTTTCCTTTAAAGATATTTTACTTTCTGATATATTTTAAGAGATGGAATTGGTGCAGGCCAAAACAGGAAAGTGTCAGGGTCAATATAGTTACATCAACCAAAATAAATTCGATTATGCACAGCATGTAAATTAAAAATATACATTTAAAAGTGTTGTTGTTGTAGTTATGTGCCATCAAGTTACCAACAACTCATAGAGACCCTATGTACAACAGCCCTAAACCCTACTCTATCCTGTGGCAATCTCACTGTCTCAGACACGCCTACAGCCATTACTCCTGTCACTGAATCAATCCATCTCATCAAGAGTCTTACTCCCTGCGCTGTCCCTCCAAACATGACATTCCTTTCTAAGGACTGGTCCCTCTTTGCAACATGTCCAAAGTATATCAGACAAGCTTCAGAATCCTTGCCTCCAAGGAGCAGCCCAGTTTAACCCTCTCCAGAATGAACCTATTTTTTTCTCTTAAGAGTCCATGGTATGTTCAATATTCTTCTCCAATACCACAGCTCAAAGACATCAATTCTCCTATCATTCCTGGTCATTGTCCAACTGTCTGATGCATAGTAAGTAATTGCAAAGACCATGGCCTGTATCAGGTGTACCTTGGTCTCCAAACTGATATCATTGCTCTTCAGTACTCTGGAGAGGTCTCTGACAGCAGACTTTCCCAACGCAATACATCTTTTAATGCCCTGGTTGCTGGTGCCAAGAGTGTTGATTGTGGAGCCAACCAAACTAAAACTGTGAACAATTTCAATCTCTTCACCATCCATCCTGATGCTGCCAATTGGCCTAGTGGTGAGAATCTTTGTTTTCTTGATATTGAGCTTCAATCTCTATTGAAGGCTGTAGTCCTTGATCTTCTGCAACAAGTGCTTCAGGTCCTTCTCAGTTTCAGCAAGCCAAGTTGTGTCATCTGTATAATGCAGGTTATCGATGAGTCTTTTTCCAATCCTAATGTCACATTTCTCCTTATAAAGCCCAGCCTTCCAGATAATCTGTTCTCCATATATATTCAAAAGGTATGGAGATAGGACACGTTCCTGCATACACTCTTCTCTATTTTGAACCATACAGTGTTTCTTTGCTCTGTTCTGAGGACCACCTCCTGGTCCAAGTGTAGGTTTCACATTAGCACAATCAAGTGTTCTGAGATTCCCATCCTTCTCAGAGTTAGCCACAGTTTGTTGTGGTTTGTATAGTCAGTGAAACACAGACAATGAAACACAATGAAACACATTGCTCGAGTACTCCTTGCTTTCAGCCAAGATCCATCTAACATTAACTACAATATCCCTAATACCACTACCTCTTCTAAACCCAGCCTGCACTTCTGGCCATTCTCTATTGTTGTGCTGTCATTTTTGGATAATCTTCAGCAGAATCGTGCTTGCATGTGATATCAATGATATTGTTTGATATATTCCACACTGTCTGGACACCTTTCTTTGGAATTAGAACAAATATAGATCTCTTCCAGACAGTTGGCCAGGTGGTTGTCCTCCAGACTTTTTTTAAATTTTAATTAAAGTTTACAGAGACTTTGGATTTCCATTCATTAATTGTTGCACTTTTCTCCCTGCCCACCACTTCCCCCCCCCCGAATTTGCTCTTCTCTTTTAAAAGTAAAAAAATAAAAAAATAAAAATAAAATATTTCATTGTTATACAATCCCTACCCCCAAGTCCACTCTATTATGCTGTCTGCATTCTGGACTCCTGTCCTCCAGATTTCTTGACACAACTTGGTGAGCACATCCAGGGCAGCATCTGTTTGTTGAATTATGTAAGTTGGTCTGCCATCAATTCCTGAGGCCTTGTTGTTTTTGCCATTTCTTTCAGAGCAGCTTGAAAATGAAAATTATGCTTATTACATTCAATAAGGACCTTTATTTCAATAAATAAAGACCTCTTGTTTTTGTTGTTAATTGCCTTCAAGTCAGAATAAACTTACAACTGAACCTCCAGTTGGTCTTCAGAAGCTGTAAATAACAAGTGAGGAAACTGCACATCTTTTTTTCTGTAGACCAGCGGGAGAATTCAAACTATTTTCCTTTGTGTTAGAAGTGAAACTTCAAACTACTAGCTGCTAGAGCTTTCTAAATAAATGCTTAATATTTCTAAATACGCTCAGGAAGTCCTGCATAATCCCAAAGGTAGATTACTAGAGGACTAATCAAAAGGGTAGCTGTTTAAACACACATGGAAACTCTTCAAAAGAATAATCCTGGGCCTTCACAAGAAAAAGGCTGATAACTCAACTACAAAATGGGCAAAAAACATGGAAAGAATTTTCACAGAAGAACATATTCAAATGGCAAACAGACACATGAAGAAATTCTCAAAATCACTGGCAATAAGAGAGATGCAAATCAAAACCACAGTGAGGTATCATCTCACTCCAGTAATAGTGGCAAATTTTAACAGGGTTCGTTGTTGTTATGTGCCATCAAGTCACTTGCGACTCATAGCAACCCTATGTACAACAGCCCTAAACTCTGCTCTGTCCTGTGCCAATCGCACTGTCTCCGACACTCCCATCCCAATTATCCCAGTTACTGAATCAATCCACCTCATAGAGGGCCTTCCCCTCCTGTGCTGTCCCTCCACCCTCCCAAGCATGATGTCCTTCTCCAAGGACCGGTCTCTCCTCACAACATGTCCAAAGTATGTTAGATGGAGCCTCAGAATCCTTGCCTCCAAGGAGCCACCCGGTTTAACCCTTTCCAGTAGCTAAATCAAGACATTTCTAGAGCAAATGGAATCCATTTAAGCCTTGAGGAATTGTTTACCATTTACCTATATCATGGAGATACACATACACAGCCCCCATTCACACTTGCTCCCTAAGTTTTATCTCTCACACACAAACTCTCTCAACTTTGTTTCCTAAGTTTATGAGTCATTCTCTCCCCCTCCCTCTCTCTCCCTCCTTT
>NW_006400061.1:154189-155055 GCF_000299155.1 Elephantulus edwardii
ATATAGATATAGATATAGATATATAGATATATATGTTTGTGACTCATCTCTGACTCAAGGTGTATCAGAGACCTAGAGGTAAAACTCTAAACCCTAAAGGTCAAGAGACATAAAATAAATAAACGTAGAGGTCCTTGTCTACAGCATTAATAAGCTTACATAGAGGTCCTTGTCTACAGCATTAATAAGCTTATGTAGAGGTCCTTGTCTACAGCATTAATAAGCTTACGTAGAGGTCCTTGTCTACAGCATTAATAAGCTTACAAATATAGCCAAACATGTAAAACCAGGAAAGGAGAAAATAGTGGAATGCGAACTTTCAAAAGTCAAATTTTTTGTGGCAACAAAAACTTTTTCCTGTTGGCGAAAAGAAAACCCACAGACTGAGAGAAAATATTTAGCCAAGACATTCTAGACAAGAATCTCATTATCAAAGTTAACAGAATATTACAGGTCCTCCACAAGAAAAAGACTGATACCCCAGTTATAAAATGAGCAAAAGACATGAGAAAAACTCTTTACAAAGGAGGACATTTGGATGGCCAGCAAGCACAGGAAGAAATGTTCAAAATCACTGAAACCAGAGCTACTAAAACAATGAGATACCATCTCATCCACAAAGCAGTAGCAAAGAGTACTAGGAAAGCAAGTTAAAAAGGTGTTAGAGAGGATTAGGAGAGATTGGAACTCTCTTGCACTGCTGGAGAAATTGTGAAATGGTACAACCACTGTCAAAAGCAGTATACCCTTTCCTTAAAAAGATGCAACAGACTACTGCCAAAGGGGCCCTTTAGAGTAGTGAGAGAAGATCTTCACCCTGAAACCCACAGCGTCCCTTTTCAGCAGGAAGTAGCTAAGAGAATACA
>NW_006400061.1:155155-165192 GCF_000299155.1 Elephantulus edwardii
TCTCCTCACAACATGTCCAAAGTATGTTAGATGGAGCCTCAGAATCCTTGCCTCCAAGGAGCCACCCGGTTTAACCCTTTCCAGGATGAATCTGTTTAACAGGGTAGCAAGTAATAAATGTTGGTGAGGATGTGGCAAGAAAAGAACTCTTAAGCATTGTTGATGGGATTGCTAATTGGTACAACCACGCTGGAAGGCAGTTTGGCACTTCGTCAAAAAGTTGAACATAGAAATTCCATATGACCCAGGTATTCCACTACTTGTAATATCCCCTGAGAAAATGAGAACTGAGGTAAAAACTGAGATTTGTACACCAATGTTCATAGCAGCATGATTTACCATCACAAGCCCAAATGTCCAACCACAAATAATTGAGAAATTATGGTACATTCACACAATGGAAGACTATGCAGCATGCAGGAACAATAACTTTGTAAATTATTACCTAACTTGGGAAGGACTAGGGAGCACTATGTTGAGTGAATTAACTCAGTCCCACAAGGATAAATATTGTATAAAATCATTATTGTAGGTATAACGATTCAAGAGGGATGGGAGAGGTAGTAAGCAGAGGGCTGTGGATGTGCAGGGGGAAAGGGGAGATTAATCAGGGAGCTGTACAATTTGTTGGGTGGGGGGGATGAGGGAAATGGAAAGAATTTGTCCCTTTTTTTTAATGTTCTTCTAGTTTACTTACAAAATTCTAATACATTGTTTGCAAGAACAAATTCTTTTCATTTCCCTCATCCCCCCACCCAACAAATTATACAACCTGATGATTAATTCCCCCTTCCCTTGCACATCCTCATCCCTCTGCTTGAAAACAATGTATCCGAACTTAGTAAATAAGCTAATGGAAAGTTTAAAAAAAATTTTAAAAAGTTAGGCCTTCTTATCCCCTTTCCAAAAGATTTTGATACTTATAGCTGCATAATTAGCCACATTTTAAGAATTGAAAAATACCTCTACTCTACACTCTTGGGCTTGCTATGAGTTGAAATCAACTGGCAACAAGCAACAACAACCAATGTCTAAACATTGGGTGCCTAAATATTGACTGAATTGATTACAAAGTATATAATCACTTTTTATACAATTTACCATTTCTCAAAGAGAAGAAGAGTGGAGGGATCAAGAAGAAAAGATAATGTGATTGAGATGAGAGAACCTGAGGTCTGTCATCAAATTCAACCTTTATTTAATCAATTTTCAACTCAGACTCACTTCTACCATAATTTTCATCTTTAGAAATTCTATCACATGATATAAATTTGTAGTATTTCTGTACTATCTTATGTGAAAAGGTCTATTTCTTTCTTGTATTCTAATGACTATGGGGAAATATTGTTATCAAAACAATATTGCATCATTATTTACTTCTTTTCCCTGAACATGTGGAGACCACAAATTTCAGCTTCAATAACAATTACTGTGACCATGTAATTTCGCTTATGTCTTCAGAATATGAATGGGAATAACATTCATTACTTCTGGAATTGGCCCACTATAGCCATACAAATTCTTATCCATTCCAAAATCAAACTGACATCAAAAGAAACTTGAGAAGCTCTGTTTTGAAGATGGAAGAACATCTTAAAGTCTGAATTTATGGAAGATTTTGGTAGGACAAACCACTCCAACAAACCAAAATTGCATCCCAAAATTTTTAATCTTTCACATGTTTGGGGGTTTGTTACAACAACCAGTATTACCTTCAAGAATACAAATATGTGATCTCTGACTTACTCGTTTATCTTTTTAAAGCCTGTTAGCAAATTCTTAGATGTTTTTCATTAACTATGTCAATTCACTTATCTCAAGGTCTGATTAAGATTGATGACAATAAAGCAGGTAATTATTTATACCAGACAAAACCGTATAACATTTAGTGTCTATAATTGTTGTTTTTGTTAAGTGCCATCAAGTCGAGCACAACTCAGTGACTTTATGAACAAGAGATCTGAACCTTGCCCTGTTCTGTGCCATCCTCATCATCTCTGCCACACTAGAGTCCATTGATACAGTCAGAGTTCATACAAAAGTGTCTATATAATACCATCTGAAGTATATTTTGGCATGAAATTCACTCGAGACATTAATATGGCATGTGAGATAGTAAAGAAGAGCAACTTTCAGAAATCTTTTCAGTCACATTTTCTAGTCAGTTATTGACTATGCTTTCCAAGAATTTCAAGGAAAATTGAGGAATGGTAACCTGTGTCTGAATTACTGAGGAGTAATAATGATATTTTGAAGACTAAGGTGTGCCTGATGCAGACCATAGGGTTTTGGGGGGTTTTTTGTTTGTTTGTTTGTTTTTGGTTTGTTTGGTTTTTTTTTTTTTCAATCACTTGCTATGTTGCTGAGAGAGCTGGACAATGAATAAGGATGACATAAGAAAGATTGATGCCTTTCCTTTGGACCATAGTATTGCAGTAGAGTATTGAATATCCCATAGACTGTCAAAAGAACAAACAGGTATGTCTTGGAGATGGTGCAGTCAGAGTGTTTCTTGGAGGCAAGCATGGCAAAACTTCATCTCTCATACTTTGGGTATGTTGCTAGGAGTAGCTATTCCTTGAAGAAGGATAACACATGGAAAGGTAAAAGGACAACGAGGAAGACGAAGACCCTCAACTGAGTGAATTGACACAGTGACTGCAACAATGGGCCTCCGTGTGTCAGAGATTGTTAAGAATGTCACAGGATAGGACCGAGTTCAGATCTGTTGCTCACAGGGTGACTAAAAGTCTTACTCAACTCAATGGCTTCTAACGACAACCACCAATACTGTGTTGATTCTTTCTTGTTGTGGTTTGGTGTTATCAAATCAACTAGGATTCATAGCAACCCTGTGAGAAGGCTGCCATACCTTATCCATCCACATATTCTCCAACATGTTCAATTACTGTGCCATTTTGTCAGTCTATCTCATTGAAGATCTTCCTTTCTTTCTTTGACCTTTTCCCCAGCATGATGTCTTTTTACTAGGACAGGAATCTTTAGAAAATATGCCTAAAGATGTGAAACAAAGACCATCCTAGTGAAACCAGACCAACCTCAAAGGAGCACCCTAGTTGAAACTCTATCTGGACAGATTTGTTAATTCTTTTGGCAATACTCTTTACCAACACCATAGTTCAAAGCCATCAATTCTTCCTCACTCTTCCTTATTCACTGCACAACTTTCAGATGCACTGAAAATACCATAGTGTAGGCCAAGTCCATTTTAGTCTTTAAATTGATACCCTTGCTGTTTAAAGAGATTACACTTTAAAGAGATTCTTGATGGCATGTCTAGGAAACTGAAAGAAAGTCCTTGTAAACTAGAGACAGTGTAAAGCAGAGTAAAACATGAACCTGAAGTGGTCAGCAAGGCTATAATATGTGGGTCACATAGGCATATCAAATGTTCTATAATATTTGAGATATTAAATACTTTTTACCAATATCATCATTAAAAGCTGTAGATGCTTCTTCAATCTTCCTGATTTCCTAACTTTCAGATTTAGAGGAAACAATTGAAAATAACATGGCTTTGGTAAGTTTACAACTTAGTCTGTAAAATTATGGCCTTGCTGTTTTTAGTCCATTGGAGAAGTCCTTGAGAGTAGATTTCTCAATACATATTTTCAATTTATGACTGTTGCTACTAAGATTTTCTATTGTGGATCAAAGAAAAATCAGATCATTCACAGCTTCAGCCTTTTATTTATTTATAATGATGTTGCTTATAGATTTAGTGATAATGGTTTTTGTTTAGTTGATATTAAGATGAGATCTCTATTAAATGATATAGAATTTTATCTTCTTCAACAAGTGTTTCAAGCCTTCACTTTCTAGAAACAATGCTGTTCCATCTGCATAACTCAGGTGTTGAGGCATCGTCCTCCACTTCTGATGTCACAATCTTCTTTGTCGAGTTCAGTAACTTAAATTATCTGTTTAGCATACAGATTACATAGGCATAGAAAAGGGATATAAACTTGATGTATAACTTTGCTGACTTTAAAGCATGCCATATTCATTTGTTCTGTTTCAACAACTGCTTCAACCATTGTAGCATATTCATTTGTTCTCATATAATGCTTTTATTTACAATAATTCACACTTCACTAATAACTGACATCCTATATGCTGCCCTTTAAGCATATTCAAAATAAGCTCCCTATGAAATGGTAGTGACCTTTTAAATTATTCTAGATTAATAAAAAGAATCTAGCTAAAGGGATTTATTGACTCTCAGATAACATAAGAATCTGAAAATTTTCCCTAGGAGATCCAGGAGAAGAAAGCAGTAAAAACTTAAATTCAGCTTATCCCAGGGAATCTGTTCTAAACAATTGTAGACTATTTAAAAACTGATAGTGTAATTCTATGAACCTGGAGAAAGGATGAAAGTCACACAAGTGTGGAGAACTTTCATTCATAGGGTTGCTATGAGTCACCTATTACTGGAAGACACTTAATAACAACAACAGCAACAATAGTGTAATATCCAAACGAATGCTTATACATCAGATTATCTTTGGTGAGATTGATATTAACCCCAATTTCAGGGTCAGGGTAGCTTTATTTCAGGAAACTTTTAATATTACCCAATTCTTTCCTTAGCTGCTCTCAAAAATGCAAGGGGACTATCAATAGAAGCTAGGTGAACTGAAGCAAGTAAATATGGCATTAAAGTGTAGTTTGGTTTTGGGGGTTTCTTTTTTCTTTTTCTTTTATGTTTATTGCTGTTAATTCAAGGGTGGAAAAAAGGTTGTATAAAATCCAATCTGTTATAGAAATATAAGCTTCCTTTCCAGCATATAACATTTCAAATATCAAAGTATATGGTAAACATACAAATAAGGAGAAGGTAATATACCTCCTAAGTACAATACAGTATTTTAAATCATAAAATAAGCTCCTTAAAGTACAACTGGTGAGTGATTCATAATGCGGCCAGGATATGGCTTTGTCAAAACTCTCACTTGGACAGCGAAACTATCATCTCATTCTGTGGCATAATTTTTTTTTCTTACAAGGATTGGTTTTGAGGATACAAGGAAAGAAATGCTGGACATGAAATTTAACCTCTTCATTTATCTCAAATGGCTAGTGATCATTAAGTAACTTAACTTTCCTTTCTCAATTTAGTGGGGAAAAAATCTTTTCATTTCTTTTGGTGCAGAAGCAGAAATATAATGCCGTCTAAATTGCATTGCTTTTATAGGAATAAGCAGGTGGTCTCACACTGTTGTCAGTTCAGACTGATTGTTCTATCCATCTCTTAACTAAAAGAAATATACTTAAAAGCACATTTATCTTAGAGGAGTCTAGGAATAATGTCTGCCTACTGGAAACGATTCTTAGTGTCTTCAACAATCCCTGATAACAAAGTGCATAATGGCTTCACAAGAAGTAGCCCAATGAGTAACTTCTGATGATGGTGATTGATCCAGTCTCATAATGAAGTGAAAGCTTTTTTAGAGCCAAAGTCATCTTTGCCCACATCCTCTAGCAGGAGTAACCATAATGAATTGTGTTAGTTGCCAGCATATACTGAAAATTTCATCTTAGAATGTTGGCCAGATGTCATTTACCAGAATTAAGTGCAGCCTGAGAGTTTTGCTGTAATGTACAGAATACCTCCCTGTTATTGTTCTTGAGTGGCTTTAGGTCTGCCTACAAGTACTACAAAGAAATAAAAGATATGTTAAACTACTATTGATTAAGTATTTTATGCAATCAAGTCTAGTTCTTTCTCTTATGAGAAATTATATTACTTCAAGCCTCTATGCAGTTTCAAGGTATAAATGTTAGGCAAGTAAGAAAAGAAAAAAAAATTTTTACAGCCTTGTACTGACCGCTGATATTTCTAAAGAGCAAAAACATTTAGTGCTGCTTGCAACCTGAAAACTATTTTCATAATACTCTCAGATTATTTTGGGCAAAAATGTGAAAGATACAAGAATCATTTAGCATTCTAAAGAATAGATGAATACTGAAGTCATTGGTACACAGAAAAGCATTTTCATAGGAAAAAAATGCTATATTTAATGGATTTTCTAGCCTAATATATTGAAACCATGTGATGGATCCTACTTTAACACTATTTCATGTCATCAGAGATAATCACTTTCCTTGACTTGATGAATCTTATAGAATTACTGTCAAGTTATATTTGGCTGAGAGATCTGTTTATATGAAACTGATTTGTAGTTTTGCAGCTAAGTAAAAAGATAAATCCATCTGCTGTCTGTCATCTCACCTTTTCCATGAGAGACTGCAGGATGAAGCCTAAAACTTATTTTTAAAAACCTTTCTTTGGTTGCTTCACTTTTATATATTAAGCAGAGTTTTCAACACTGTATGTGAAAATGCCTTCTCAACAGTGCTTATGAAACCATTAATTCTTATTGCTCAAATCATTATATGCTAGTTGACAACATGAATTCAGATGCAAAGAAGGTTGCTGACATTAGATAAGGGTCACAGTATTAGAAGCTTCATGAGTTAGTTCATAGAATGTTGAATTATTAAGACTGTATCCTTACTGCTCCATTTTCTACAGGACAGGAAAGAGGGAGTGGCTTGTGATTCCAGGCCCACATAATAGGGTACGTGTGTTTAATCCTGAGGAATGACAGCCCACGGTATCTTAAGTAGTGTATTATAACTAAGAAAAGTATTCAGTATTAGCAAGAACATCTTCATCTAAATTAAAAATACAATTTGCTTTCAAAGCATCCTATTTAATTTTTATCTAATGCTGCCCTTGTAGATTAAAACAAATCCCCAAAGTGCTTGGGAAGATTAGTCAGTAACACTTGCCCTTTTTGAATTCTATTAAAAACCACAAAATCTGAAAATTAAAAAAATGTAGAAAGATAACACAATGTATGTGTGCTTATGTATATATGTATAGTTATGTATGTGTGTGTATGTATTTATATGTCTGTATGTGTGTTTTGTATTATTTATAATTGGTTGATAGTTTATAATAACAAAAATATTCATGACAGATTATATTTTCACAAATAATTGCACCTTATGACGAGTTCAACCAGTATGTATGTTAATTTACTTATTTTTCCTTTTAGTGTTCCCATGATCCAAAGATTGCTTTTAGAATTCCGTGTTGGAATATATTAATTTATGGCTTATTGTACATGTATTTACCAAAGTCCTCTAAAATGTATGCATCTTACACCATTTAAAGTAAACCTTTTTAACAGTTTTGGGTATTTTTTTTAATGTCATTCTCTATTTAGAACTCCCACTCAACATCAACAAGCCCGCTCAGTGCACCCCTAGGCACTAGGATAGATAAGATTTACAGTTGAATCTTATAGCTCAGAGTATGTACTTGAAAAACAAATGCTTCTCTGTTGTAAATAAGATACTTTCTGGGACTATGGCTCAAGGGAATTGCTACTTGGAGATCTCTGCAGGATGTTTCTGCTAGGAAAAGGATAGAATACACAAAGGTGCCTAGTGGATTTGCCCTAAAATGTAAGTCTATCCCCAAAACAATAAACTCCTGGATTTAATACTGTATAAAATACTCTTTCACAAAACAAATGACTATCCTTAGGTGACTGCCATTAGGAAATGAAAGCCTATAGAAAACATGAAATTCCCCTCAGTACACATATATGTGCATGCACTCACTAAAAATCAGTACCACAAATTCAGACACACACACACAAGAGATCTTTTTAACAATGTTTCATTATAAGTTAAAAGCATTACCCAAGAGGACTATAGCATCTCTATACAATTTCCGTGAATGTTTCTCTGCCTGTAGATGTGTATTTTTAATAGCAACCAGCACAGTCTACTTTTCTATTCTGAAAGTTCATTATCATTCTTTTCTCTTCTCTATTTAAAGGATCATATTTCTTGTGCTTTTAATTTTGGTATTTCTTAGCACCTATAAAGGGTAGCAGGTGGTCTCTTTTGGAATCTGAATTCTTCTCTTCATGTGCCAAATAAATTCTGAGAGCTCTCGTCTCTCCTCTGAAGTTCATTTCTTGAGTAATTTGAATTGGGATGTTGTTGTTGTTGCTGTTGGGTGACTTAGCTGGTCCTGACTCATAGCAACTCTACATAAAACAGAATGAAATGAAACATTGCCTCGTCCTGCTCCCACTTCACAATAGCTTCTGTGACTGAACCCACTGCGGTAACTACTGTATTTATCCATCTGCCATCCACCCATGACAGAGACATGGATGGAGAGGGTTCAGGGAGACACAAGGAAGACCAAGGAATATGACAGCCAACTCAGCTTTCCATTCAGAACAGATGAAGTGAGTGTACCATTGGTGGCACCAACACAGGGAACGGGCACTGCATGTTATAAATATTTTAAAGATGCTTAAAATGGACACCTGAATTTAAAAATGTCCTATGGGACATTTTTTTAATTTATTTACTTTGCATTTCAATGAACATCTACAGAGATTTTGGAATTCCATTCATTCATTGTTGCACCCTTTTCCCTGCCCACCCTACCTCCCCCATCCCCCCGTTTGCTCCTCTCCTTGAAAAGCAAAAGAAAAACTCCCCCATTGGTAGACAATCGCCCCCCGCACCTCCCCCAACCCCACTCCTAATCCCAAATATAATCCACTCTGCAGTTTTAATGTAAAGCCTTCTTTAAGGTTCAACACCTGGCAAAGCAGAGGAAAGACGGGCTCCATCTTCAGGTGAAGGGGGGCACTTGCTCCCTGTACTTGCTGAAGAAGACACAAACCTTGGGGGCAGGATAGCTCACGCAGACAACTTACCTGTTACTGTCTTTATTTTGATTCTTTCCAGCTTTATCCTCCCTTGCCTTGGTTCTTGCAGTGTTCTTTGTCTGTTGCTGGTTGCTATGTACCATTTAGGTGCCTGTGACTCATAAAGACCCTATGTACATCAGCTCTGTATCCTGCCCTATCCTGATCCAATTTCATC
The DNA here is from genome assembly GCF_000299155.1 of Elephantulus edwardii. Classification (NCBI taxonomy): domain Eukaryota; kingdom Metazoa; phylum Chordata; class Mammalia; order Macroscelidea; family Macroscelididae; genus Elephantulus; species Elephantulus edwardii. The sequence continues at coordinate 164,105 of NW_006400061.1, forward strand.
ATCTCCGATAGACCTGATCCCATTTCTCCAGTCACTGAGTCAATCAATCTCATCCAGAGTCTTCTCCTGCACTGACCCTCCACTCGACCAAGCATGACGTCCCTCTTCCAGGACTGGTCCCTCCTGGCCACATGATCAAAATATGTGAGACAGAACATCAGAATCCTTGCGTCCAAGGAGCAGCTTGGTTTCACTCTCTCCAGAACAGACTTGCTTGTTCTCCTGGCAGTCCACAGTATATTCAACACTCTTCTCTGTCAACACAATTCAAAAATATAAATCCTTCTTCTGTCATTCTTTTTTTCTAAATTATTATTAAATTTTATTAGTTTTAATGAATATTTACAGAGATTTTGGGTTTTCATTCATTCATTGTTGCACTGTTTTCTCTACCCTCCTCCCCAGTTCATTCTTCTCCCCCCCCCCGAAAGTCTGTTTTAATTGTCCAATTGCCACAATGCTTGTCAAAGCCAGCTCTGATTAATCTCCTTTGTTAGTGTGTCCTTTGCCCTTCCCTATCACTCCTCCCTTGAAAGAGACTTCAAACTGATTCATAAGGAAAAGAGGATGGCGTATTCTCTTAGCTACTTCCTGCTGAAAAGGGACGCTGTGGGTTTCAGGGTGAAGATCTTCTGTCATTCTTAGTTATTGTCCAGCTCTCAGATGCATAGGAAGTTCTTTGTACACTCTTTCCATTTCTATTTTCCTCCTCCCTCTTTATTCCTCAGTTACTCTCTATATTCTCAGTAGCAGTCTTAAGTAGCATTTGTCCTTTTGTTACTGAGTTATTTCACCCAAGTATAATTTATGAATATATCCTTATTCCTTAGTCCTGCATAGTATTCCATTGTGTGAATATACCACAATTTTTCTATACTTTTATTGTTAATGAGAATTTGGATTGTTTCCACTTTTTTGCATTATTGTGAATAATGCTGCTATTGAGATAGATAGATAGATAGATAGATAGATAGATAGATATAGATATATAGATATAGATCTATAGATATAGATCTATAGATATCTATCTATAGATATATATCTATAGATAGATATCTATAGATATAGATGATATAGATATAGATATA
>NW_006400061.1:166077-188237 GCF_000299155.1 Elephantulus edwardii
CTGAAACCCACAGCGTCCCTTTTCAGCAGGAAGTAGCTAAGAGAATACACCATCCTCTTTTCCTTATGAATCAGGGTGAAGTCTCTCTCAGGGAGGAGAGATAGGGAATGGCAAAGGACACACTGACAAAGGAGATTAATCAGAACTGGCTTTGACAAGCACTGTGGCAATTGGACAATTAAAACAGACATTCGAAGTGGGGGAAGAAGAACGAACTGGGGAGGAGGGTAGAGAAAACAGTGCAACAATGAATGAATGTAAACCCAAAATTTCTGTAAATGTTCATTAAAACTAATAAAATTTAATAATAATTTAAAAAAAAGATGCAACAGAAATCCTAAATGACCCAGCTATTCCACTAGTGGAAATATACCCCAAGGAAAGAAATCTACCTTGAAAGAAGTTCAGTCATAACTAACATTCCTTATAAGTACAGATGGCAAGATTTTGCTTCATATACTTGGAAATATTATCAGAAAAGACCAATCCCTACAGAAGAACACCCCGCTTGGTGAAGTATAGGGTTATCAAAAAAGAAGAATGTTTTTCATGATATAGGCTGAAATCGTGGTTATATCAATGGGATATAACACAGGAGAATTGTGAGAGTGGCTCAGGACCATGCAGCGTTTCATTCTGTTGTACACAGGGTCACTACGAACTGCCTTAATGATGCCTAACAAAAAATCAAAAAGCAGACTTTGGAAATCTTTACCATTAATCATATGTATGTACATGTGTACATGTAATAATTGTGTAAGGCAAGGTGAGATTGATGTAGGGAGTAGTGGGGAGAATAGATGCTTATCAGTTCTGCAGAAAACCAGAGAAAATTGTGCTTTCAGGAGGGTAAGTGTATATGTACTTAATATATATGTCTACCCAAACCCAGTTGCGTGTGCATATGTGCTATCTTGTTATGTAACATTTTGCACTTATAACAATAGCCAAAAAAAAATGCCCAACTATTTTCTGTGTCAAGACTATGCATCCAACCATAATTAATGCTGAAGTACAAAACAAGAGTGTTGCTGTGATGGTTAAGGTGTATGTCAACTTGGTTGGGTAACGATTCTCAGTGTTTGACAGTTGAAAATTATGTACTTTGACAGTTACATAATGATGTAAGCTGGTGGTTATTTAATGACACAGTGACCATTTTGTTAACTGATGAAGCCACCTTCATTTCCTTTATTTTTTTTTTGCCACCTTCATTTTCATATAATTCCAATGTCCACATAATGACCTGGTCTTCGGAATATAACATGTGGGGATGTTATGCATGGGTATATTTTTACACACAAGTAAAGTTGTCAAGCATAGATCTGAATAAAGAAATTTCCTTTCTTCATTGATTCTCGAGGAATAGAGAACCAATTAACAACAGAGGCATTTGCCACAATACTACTACTGTGGCTTTTCAGTATTATTCAGTCATGTACAGCGGTGTGTGGAAAAGGCATTTGCACCCTTCTATCAATAGCTTTTATAACCAATGCAATATTTCTAAACAAAAAAAAGAAATATTACTTTGAATATAAAAGCTATTGATTACAGGCAGAAAATATACTTACCAATTACTGCCCTAAAGAAGAACAATATAAAGTGCTTTCTAGCATAAGTGGTTACAGCTGGTAGCATACAATAAATTGCCACACCAGTGTTTCTCGGCTCACAGCATATCAGAGAGGTTCCAGATTCTCCTTAAACAAATGCTCACATGTTTATTTTTTTTTCTTCAGGTTAAAATCCGTGGTAGAGTTTTAGCAAAAATAAGTGGGAAAACGTGAGGCAGGCATGCCTGTGGAGAGATTGGCGGTCTAAAGAGCCTGCTATGTAATCAGCTAAGGCAGTTAGTGGCTTTTTACAGCTTCAAAGCTGCACATTTTCAGAGGTTGAATTTCTCAGCCCCTGTACTCTGCCCACAATTTTTAAGAATGCCAAGGACACTGGAATGTTGCTTTGATGAACAATAACTTTAAATATCATAGCAATCTAAGCCACCTTTCAGTTTTACATTCAAATGAACACCAAAAAAATATGTTCTCCTAGATTAATAGATTTTGTGGCCTATTTACATACATTTGATCAGCCCACCATCTTCATACCCTATAATCAGCCTACAATGAGCCACCTCACCCCCTACTACCTTTCTCTTGGGGAGAGAAGAAAGACCCTCTTCCCCCGTCCTCCCTAACCACCTTATTGATTGCCTTTCCAAGCCACATAGAATTACTTTTTCCACAGTTGGCTTTCAAGTTAAATGGTATATTCTTTTGGCAGTGCCATTTAAAAGCTCCCCAGAGGGCATACTATGCCTGAGAGAAGGGCATAGCTGTCCAAAGAAAGAAGAGAATGAATAATCTAAGTTACTACTCACCCACCCAGGAGCTCGCCCATGACTAATTTGAAATTAGCAAGCAGCTTTTTCAGATTCAACTGTGTTTGCCACACATTGAATTTTAGCCCAGAGAATTCTCTCACTACTCATTTTCTCTCTGGCACAAACCCAAGCTCTGGAGACTCAAAGGGCATGAAGTTAGAGCATCCCCAGAGATAATAAATACAGATTTTAAAAAAAAATCATCCCAGAAATTGTCACCATCTTAAATCCCCACTACACATTCAGGATGATAGTGTTCTACACCACTCCACAACTCTTAAGACACAAGTAAATCTTTTCCCACCTCACAGCATCTAACTCAAGGAGCTTTGGATTGTAAGAACAGAGCAAGGAAACACTGCATGGTTCAAAATAAGGAAAGGAGAGCATCAGAGATGTGTCCTGTCTCATACCTTTTTAACCTATATGCAGAACAGATCATTTAAGAGGCTGGACTTTATGAGGAGGAATGTGGCATCAGGATTGGAGGAAGACTCATCAACAACTGTGTTATGCAGAAGACACAATCTTACTTGTTGAGCCTGAGCAGGACCTGACATATCTGCTGCAGAGAGTCAAGTACTGTAGTCTTCAACGTGAATTGAAGCTCAACATCAAGAAAACAAAGATTCTCATCACTGGGCCAATTGGCAGCATTTTGATAGATGGAGAAGAGATTGTGATAGTTAACAATTTCAATGTGCTCGGTTCCACAATCAACACTCTTGACACTAGCAGAAAATAAAAAGACTAATTGCATTATGAAAATCTGTCATCAGGGACCTCTCCGGAGAGTACTGAGAAGCAATGATATCAGTCTAGAGACTAAGGTGCCCTTGATCCAGGACATGGTCTTTGCAATTACTTGCTATGCATTAGAAAGCTGGACAATGACCAAGGATGACAAATGAGGAATCAATTCCTTCACATTGTGGTGCTTCAGAAGAGTATTGAACACACCATGGACTGCCCAGATAACTAACAGATGTGTCATGGAGAGGGTGAAATCAAGCTACTCTTTGGAGGCAAGGATTTTAACACTCTGTCTTTTATACTTTGGGCATGTATCCAGGAGGGACTAGTCTTTGGAGAAGGATATAAAGCTTGGAAGAGTGGAGAGACAACTCAAGAGAGGAAGGCCCTGTATGAGATGGATTGATATAATAACTGAGGTAGTGAGGGTAGGTTGTTAGAGACAGTGAAACTGGCTCAGGTTAGAGCAGAGTTCAGAGCTATTGTGTGTAGGGTCACTATGAGTTGTAGTGACTCAGCGGCACATAACAGTATCAACAGTAGCTAACTATTAATGTATGAGTGATGTCCTTACTTACCATCTGGCTTTCTGACAGGCTCTGGGTTTTAAATAAAGCATGAAGCATGAAAGGTTGTAAATATCAAAAGTCTGACAAATCATTCTTGTAGTATTTTCAAGTTTCATTTACTTTGGATATTATATAAGCTAAATGAAATAATTACTTCTACACATCACATTTGATTTATATAGATACTCATCCCCTTTCTTAAAATTTCTCTCCTCTTGAATAATCTCTAGATTAGGAAACTGAAGAAATTTCTTAGGAATTTTTGTTCAACTTAAATATCTGTGTAAAGATTTTTAGATCATTGAAACATTGCTATTTCATAAAAAAAGAAGAAAGATAGAAAAGAATAAAGTACAACAGGAAGTAGATTTATTCTGGCTTGGAGAAAACTAATACACCACTGCAGCCAAGCAATATTCATTTTTATAGCATAGTATACAAAATACATAAACCATTTTGTTTGAGATAGAGATTGACCAAAGAAAATATTATCCTCATGGTTTTTCTCTACACAAGTAATAATTTTTAAAGTGAAAATAGCAGGCCTATAAACCACTAGCAATATCAAACTATTTCTCTGAAATCTTTTCTTAAAAAAGAGCTTCTAAGATCATATTCTGAACCTATTTAAAAAAATACAAGTAAACAGGAACTACTTTGTAAACTCGCTCCTTCCTTCTTCTGTTTTGTTATCTCTCTCCCTCTCTCCCCCTCCATCTTTCTCTCCTTTTCCTATTTGTGCTTTCTCTATCTCTCATCTTTAAACATTGAATTCCATCAAGAGATATTGGCAAAAATACTGAAGCAATTTAAAGAATGTTTCCATGGTTTTAGTGAATATCTAAAAGTGGGAAATTTTTAAATCTCCAAAGAGTTAGAAATCTTGAAATACTCTTATTAACTACTTTGATAGTTATGGTATACACCCAGACTAGCTTTGGGGCACTATACTGAATTTAATTGATTTGAAGAAGATTCGGCAACTGCAAACTGAGAGCAGCTGTTTCTGGAGTTGTGATTGCACTAGCAGCAATGATTTCTGCTGCTTGCCTACCATGCACCACTTATTAAATACAAAACCCATTGGCCTAAAGAATCTGTTCACAGCCTCTGCAACAGTGGCATCTGCGGAGGGGAGCTCCAGCCACTTGAAACTCATTAAAACATACTTGAGATTGACAATAAGAAGAGAACATCTGTCAGACTTGGCCAAGATTTCAATCAAGTGTGATGTGGTGTTACTTGACTACATTGACTTAATAAATGAGTTGGATGCTGTCAGCACAAGGAAAGTTTGGTTGTAATTGCAATCCTGTCCATTTTACTTTTTCTTCTGAAGGGATCTTTCATTTAAATGTTCAGATCCTGCATGAAAAGTATTAAAATTAATTTGATGGGTTAGTATGTCATTTAGAAAAAGGTTAATTTTTAACAAAATTAATTTAAAAATATAACCACTTGTTTAATGAGCTTGTGTAAACACACACACTTGAAAAGTAGATAAAATCACGTGTCTCTGTTCTCTCGAAGTGTTTCCAACCACATATCCAGAGGAATAGAACCTATACTTTGATCCCTAGACTGGCTTTAAAATAGCCATATGTGTTTAAGATTGGAAAAAAATGCAAAAGCATTTCTCAGTATCGAAGAGCTGTTAGTCTTGAAGAGATAATATATTCTGTTGTACAGTACGTGAAGTCTTATGCTGTATTTCACATTTAATCTCACATTATTCCGTTTTGCAGATGTTTACAAGGAAGCTCAAAGAAGTTGTCTTAGCCTAGCGACATAATTAGCAAGAAACTGAATCAGGATTCCAAATTTTCTGCAGTGTTACATTTACTGCATTTGGTTTTTTGAAATCTTTTCATGTAGGCTTAGATTTTCATCTATAACATGGCTCTGAGTACTATTACTTCAAAGGGATAGAAATTAATAATTATGGGTACTGACATTACTTACAGAATATGAAGTCCAGACTCAGAGGCCAGACAAACCCAGCAGGGTTTAGAATAAATGGTCACACTCAAACTTTTTAGTGCACAAAACTGGAATTCAAACAGAAGAATGAAACCTAACTTCTTCATCTAGAGAGTGGGATGGCCAAGTTTCCAATACTGGTCAATTCTTGGAATCACCAGTTGCTAGAATAGGACTTGCATGTGTCTGGGAGGCAGGTGGTGTTCACTCCAATTGTGCCGAAAGGTTTGTTAACGGGGTAGAGTCTCTCCAGCTGTCATGAGAGGGGAAAGATTATAGATGTTTTACAGTGAAGGAAAGAATGTCTTGTTATTACCAGATGTCTTCCATAGACAGAATAATGTCATCTGTACGTAGAAAAACACCTAGCATTTGTATAGTGGGAGATCTTATATCCTAGTCTGACTAACCAAGACGCTAATCAATTTTGATAGTTTGAATCCACCAACACTCTGAGGGGAAAACATGAGTAGATTCTTCCCACTGAGGCTTAAATGCCTTGAAAACGCATCAGAGGATTGCTATGAGTTGGAACTGATTCCATGGCAATGATTTTGAGGGATAATTTTTAGTTTATTTGAATAGTAAGTGGTCCTGTTGATGTAATATGTAACATAACAGATCATTAAAAGTTCAGTAGTTTGATTCTACCAGTCATTCATGAGAGAAAGATTGGCAGTCTTCTGTAAAGATTGGGGGAAGGTTGGCGAGAAAAGAAAGAGACAGAAAAGGATCATTAAGGGCCAGAACTGATTCAAAAGCAGTATGTCTGACTTGGTCTTGATCTTGAATATTCTGAGTCTCTGTACAGTACAATTAACATATTTTAAACAGAAGATTGGAAGTTCACGTCCATCCAGAGGAACCTCATTAAAAGGCCAAGTGATCTACTTAAAAAAAAATGGTCTTTGAACATTGTGAGTCAGAGTCAACTTTATGGCAACGGGATTTTGGTTTGGATAACACAAATATTTCCCGGATTGTCTTTTCATTTGCACTTTTGTCCTTTCCTAGAAACTATATACTAATTTATGTTTTAGAAGCACAATCTCCATATTCATGCTCAATCTTCATCTCTGTTAACCATTTACTGAGATTTAAAAAAAAACAAAACCAAACAATAAAGACAACACACCTCTTGCCAGTTAGGTGGATTCTGACACATGGCAACACTATAAGAAAAGGCTAGACTCCCCCAGGGAGATCTCAAGGCTGTAAAACTTTCTGGAAACAGATTACTTCCTCTCTCTCCTGTGGAGCTGCTCGAGGTTCAAAATGCCAACCTTTCATTTAGGAATCAAGTGTTTAACCACAGTGCTTTTAGGTTTCCTTAAAAAGAGCTGAAGTCCTTTGAAACTCCTGAGCTTTGGTTTCATTCTAGCAGTCAGTCTGCAGACTTTCAGTAGTTAGACCAAGTTTGTATTATAAATAGGATGTATTTTTACAAAAACTGTCCCCCACAGAAGGTCAAAGTAGTTACAAAATTAACATCACCATGGTTGAGATGTGCCACATAGCTAAGATTATCATAGTGTTAGTAAAAATAGGTCAGTCACACATAAATGTGTGAATTCTCCCTCCTCTGAACTCCCTTAGCATTTTATTTTTATCTCTCATATGGCACTTATCACTTTCTACCTTGCATTATACTTATTTGTATGCAGGTTTTATCTCTCCTATACTATTTTAAGTTATTAAAAATCTTGGAGCTTCTCACAGCACTGAACACAATGCCTTGCACATAGTAGGAATGCATTAAATGTTGTTTGACAAAACTCTAAAGAGAATATGATCAGAAAAAATGTCGTATTTGAAAATTGGTCTTATACAAAGTATTTGACTACTAGAGTGATTATCCTTACTAAGATTTGTTGTTGTTGTTGTTCCTTGCCATCTAGTTGAAACAAACTAGTGATTGAGCCACGGGCACATTTTCCAACGGGAGTTAAAAAGCATAAAACAAGATTGCCCAATTTCTCCCAAAGTGCAGCTGGTGGATTTGAACCATGAGCCTGTGAGTTGGCTGTTCCTCTTTACCCAACAGGTCTCCAGAACCTCCTTTAGTAAAATTGTTTTTCCTGTGTTCTCTTGTCACAGAAAGATCTCATTTTCCATGCACATACATGCACACATGTGTACACATGCCCATAACTTCTGGCACACTAGCAAGGCTTCTCCCCTATGAAATTGGTTTTGCTTCTGTGGTAACTAAGCTCTGATGGCACAGTCCAGTAGAGAGATGCACTGCTGACCCAGAGGCCACTCCTTTTCATGCAGTTAAAATATACCAGCAGTTCCTCAAGAGGAAGGCGGTCTCTTTTCATTGGATTTACAGCATTAGAAAATTTTGTGAAGGGTCAGCTTTGAATAGGTCCTGACTTAAATGAACAAAGAGGAGTGAATGTCTATATTGACTTTCACATCAAGGTCTTCAGACACTCTCCTTCTTTATTCTAGGATCATGCCATTTTTTTTCTTTTTCTTTAATACCGGTTTATTTACAAAGTCCGTATACATTGTTTTGCACACCAAATCTTTCCTTCTTCCTCCATATATATCAAACAGTGCAACCCTATGGTTATTGCCACCCCCTCTCTGCCGCCCATCCTCAGCCCTCTGCTCCCACTCTTCCCCACCCCCCTTGGATCCTCATACTCATTTTATAATAATGGTCTTATACCTAGCATATCTCCAGTCCCTCCCAAGTTAGGTAGTTTTAATTTACAAAATCATTGTTTCTGTGTGCTGCATAGTATTCCATCGTGTGAATATACCATTTCTCAAGTGCTGCAATCTTCAAGTCATTCAATTTTAATCCACCAAATGCTCCACAAGGGAAGGATAGTTAACAAGGAAAACCTGCCAGAGGGTCAGCTATGGGTCAGTTTTCACTCGAAGACACACAATAAGAACTCTTAATATTGACTTCTGTTTTAAGTCTCAGGTTAATAATGCTTCCTTCTGAAAAGGATCCCTAGCCTTCTAAAACCATCCCCACAAATCGTTTCCTCTATTGTAGTTCCAGTGACACGGTGTTTTAATGCCCTCTACGTTAGTTGGCTAGCTCATCAGAATTGGTCTGTGAGAGTAAGATTATTGCCAATATTGCCAGGCAGTCAGGCAGGTCATCAATAAGTCCAAAGAAGTCCATGCAGATTCTTTCTTTATGAACTAATAGGGTTTATGGTATATGCGTATAACTAGCTGTCTCACAAGAACCAACAGCCAGGTCAACTTAAACAGTGCTGCTTTGGGTATTTTAGAAACATTAAACAGGACATCAGGAGTTCGAGTGTACCAGTGGCTCCTCAGGAGAAAGATGGACAGTCATCTATTGTAATATTTACAGTACCATAAACCTAATGGAGTTTCACTGTGAGCCAGAATAGACTTGATGTCAGTGGGCATAAATCTTATTGACAGAGCACAGGTGTTATACTCAAGTCATAATGGGATTTTTTTTCTCAATTTAAAATATATATCCTGAAATACAGCTGAGATTTTATTCTAGCCAGTGCATCCTCATCTTATTGCTATCAAGTCAGAATCAATGCATAGCTGATTTTTCATTGAGTTTCTAGGGCTGTAAATCACACTGGAGGTGATTACCCATCTTTCTCCCGTGGAACCACTTGTGAATTTGAACCACCAGAGAAGCACTGTCTTTGGTAAGTAATAACCAAAGGACTCCCTTGCTAGACTAAGCCACCAGAGCTCTTCAATCTAGCCAGAACAACAACAACAAAAAATATTTTAGTTTCTCTTTAACACCTTCTTATTCTTTATGGTAGATATTGGAGGAAACATTGATAATTTCTTTGGGAGTTGAGATACATTATGAAGAGTTAAATTAGGCTACACAGAGGAGATGGCACGAGTTGAGTAATTGCTGTTGTATACTGTCAAGTTGGATCCAACTCATAGCTGATCTTCAGCAGGTTTTTAGAGGCCCTAAATCGGTGCTGACTGTGGAACAGACCACTGACGACTTATATGCAAGTTCACTGATGCTAAGAAAAATTAAATCAAATCCACAAGGATGAAAATTTGACCTTGAGTCTATCTCACCTGAATTAAAAACCATCTCAGAACAGTTTTCAGGCCCTAAACTCTAATGAACAAAGACCAGAGGAGCTGTGGGAGGATATAAAGAATATTCTTTGTGAAGTATTCAAAAGATTACCGTAAAGACAAGGGTGGGAAAAAAGACCAAGATTGATTTCAGAAGAGACTGAATATTGTATTGCAGCACTGAGAAGCCAAAGCATAGGGAAGAAATCAGAAAGTTAAGGAGCTGAACAGAAGATTCCAAAGCATAACTAGACAAGATAAAGCAAAGTATTATGATGAAATAGGCAAAGACCTAGCGTCAGAAAGCTAAAAGGGATGAACTCACTCAGTATTTCTTAAGCTAAAGGAACTGAAGAATAAATTCAAGCCTTGAGTAGCAGTATGTAAGGGCTTAGGCAGAATACTGAATAATCCAGGAAGCATCAAAAGAAGATAGAAGGAGTACACAGGGTCACTGTACCAAAACGAATTGGCTGACATAAAAGAATTTAATAAAACAACTTACATTCAAGAGGCAATAATGATGAAGGAGAAAGTTTAAGTTGGTCTGAAATAATTAGCAACAACAAAAAAAAGAAACAAAAAAACCCCCACAAGGCTCCAGGAACCCCAACTGACATATTTCAACAGATAGATAGATGCAGCCCTGGAAGTGTTTACCAGGTTGTGTCAAGAAATTTGAAAGACAACCATCTGGTCAATTAACTAGAAAAGATCTATCTTTATCAAACAATATCAGAAATGTTATACATAAGCAAAATCCTTCTGAAGATCATCCAAAATTACTTGAACAGTACATTCATGTACATGTAGTACATCTACAGAGGACTTCCAGAAATACAGACTGGGTTTAGAAGAGGCCATATCACCAGGGATATCATCACCAATGACAGATGAATCTTGGATAAAAGCATAGAGTACAAGAGGAAAGTTTATCTGTGTTTAATTGGCTATACAAAAGTATTTGACTGTGTGAATCACAACAAATTGTGGCTAAATTTGAGAACTATGGGTATCTCAGAACACCTGATTGCGCTCATGAAAAGCTTATATTTGCACCAGGAGGCAGTTATTAGAAGAGAGCAAGGAAACACTGCATGTTTCAAAATTGAGAGGAAAAAATGCATCTGGGATGTGTCCTGTCTCCATACCCTTTCAAACTGTATGCAGAATAGATTGATTATTAAGGGCTTGGACTTTATGAGGAGGAATGTGGCATCATTATTGGAGGAAGACTCATCAACAACTTGTGTCAGGCAGAAGACACAAATTTGCTTACTGAAATTGAGGAGGGCCTGAAGTATTGTTTTAGAGAGTCAAGGACTGTAGTCTTCAATATGGATTGAAATTCAACAGCAAGAAAACAAAGATTCTCACCTCTGGGTCAATTGGCAGCACCATGATAGATGGAGAAGAAATTGCTATCGTTAACAATTTCGGTTTGCTTGTATCCACAATTAACATTCTTGGCAACAGCAGTTAGAAATAAAAATGCAATTTTTAAGGGAAAATCTGCTGTCAGGGACCTTTCCAGAGTGCTGAAGAAAAATTATGTCAGTCTAGAGATCCAAGCCATCATCTTCACAATTATTTACTACGCATCAGAGAATGAGACAATGATCAAAGATGGCAGAAGAAGAATTGATGCCTTTGAGTTGTGATACTAGAGAAGAGTATTGAACATATTATGGAATGCCAAAAGAACTAACAAGTCGTTCCTGGAGAGGGTAAAACCAAGCTACTCTTTGGAGACAAGGATTTTGAGGCTTCGTCTCACATACTTTGGGCATGTACACAGGAGGGACCAGTCCTTGTCAAAGGACATCATATTTGGAAGAGTGGAGGGACAGCGCAGGAGAGGAAGAACATGAACGAGATGAATTGTCACGATAACTACAGTAATGAAGGCAGGTGTGTCAGAGACAGATTGTCCAAGGATAGAGTAGGGTTCGGAGCTTTTGTGCATTGAGTTACTATGAGTCTTAATCAATTCAATGGCACATAATACCAACAACAAATCGTATGGAAATAGATTGTCTATCTTTTTCCCCATGGAGTAGTTGAATGGTGTGCCTTTGGATTGAAAACTCAACTCCTTATTGCTAAACATGAGTTGAGTAGAGATTAGCAAAACAGAGAAGGAAAGAAAGCTTATTTCAATAGAATGTGAATAAATGTGCAGAAAATAACATTTAAGTGCATATGTGACTAAAGAATTATGGCTTATTTGTCAAGGTCAGAGTGTGGAAAGTAGGGGTGAGAAAAGTTGAGTGTATGCAAGAAACTAGGTCATTAGCACAGTTAAGGTTTAGAGTATAAAAACGCTTGAAAAGAAAAACCCTAGGCAAAGAGATTAGAACTTAATTTTGTAGTTTGGACCTAGTCATCACTAGGGTCCAAGGAGAAAGACAGCATAGACTACGTCTGAAAGGACAACAGAAGGCCTGAAGGCAAGATCTGATTGTCACTGTTGCCTTTGCTACAATCTGAGTAAACAGCTTCAATAATTTAAGAACTGCATATCTGTAAAGTTCAATATAAATGTTAATTTAAAACTATTACCTCAAAATTATTGGATCCAGTAACCTTTAAGGCAGACTTTTGTTGCTCAGCCCCAAGTAATTCAGGTAAAATTAATGTACACTTTGAGCATAATGACCAAATCAACTAATGAGCTGATTGTGGCTTTATGTCCCTAGCTGTAAGAATATGAATCACATTTGCAAATGAAGGAGAAAAGACCAAAACAATGCTGGACCTGCTAGAAGGGAGAGCAATTGAAACTCACAGAAAGAAATAAAAGCTTGTGGGATGTACTTTTTTGTTTCGATTTTTTTTATGCATAAAAGCCATAGTTATTAGCTAAAATTGGCCTCTAATTTAAATCTGTACATGGGAGTTTAATGTTGTTATCGAAATACAGTTTGTGGTCAAAAAGAAAATATTTCTTATAATGAAAAAGAATACAATGTAAAATATTTCTTTTCAAATTAATTTGTAACTTTTCAATACAAAACAGCCATTGCTATTCTGTTAGGCTTGATTTACCCAATAGCATGGAGTAGATTGTCCCACAGGATTTCCAAGTGTGTAAATCTTTATTGAAGTAGGCTGCCACAACTCTTCCTGCATAGTAGTTGGTGAGTTTTAACCTCTGATCTTTTGTTTACCAGATGAATGCTTAACCTTCCAGGCACCAGGTCTCTTATTAGCGTGCTGGTGTTGTTGTTACATGCCATCGAGTCAATTAAGACTCATAGAGACCCTATGAACAAAAGATCTGAAACCAGTCCTGTTATGTGCAATCCTTACACCTCCTGATACACAACAGTACACTGCAACAGTTACCATGCCAATCCACATGTTTGAGGGTCTTCCTCTCCTTCGTCAACCCTCCACCCTTCCCAACATCATGTGTTTCTCCAAGGAATACAACCTACTAGCAATATGTCCAAAGTATGAGAGGCGAAGCCTCATCATTCTTGCATCCAAACAGCACTCTGGCTTCACCATCTCCAAGACATATCTGTTCATTCTCTTTGCCATCCACAGGATGTTCAGTGCTCTTCTCCAACACCACAGCTTAAAGGCATCAATTGTTTTTCTGTCATCCTTATTCAACGTCCAGATGCATAGCTAGTAATTGAAAAGACGATGCCCTGAATCAGACAAATCTTAATCCTCAAACTGACATTCACTACTCTTCAATAATTTGGAAAGGTCCCTACGTGCAGATTTTCCCAGTGCAGTGTGTCTTTTTATTTCCTGACTGCTCATACCAAAGATGTTAATTGTGTATCCAAGTAAGATGAAGCTTTTGACAGTTTCAATCACCTCTCTGTCCATCATGACATGGTCTGTTTATCTTATTCGCTTATGCTTAATTAAATAATTTTTGGAGCTGAATCAATGTTACATTGATTAACTCTACAAATAAGAAATGTTGTGAAGCAAGACAGCTTTATTTTACTCACTATCCTGTAAAAGTATAGCTATGGAGCAGAAACAACATGTGGTATAGTAACTCAAAACAAAGGAAAAGAGAGTCTTCAAATATAAGAAGACATAGAACCTACGCTTAAAAGACTTGAAAGCAGCTATTCAAACAGATGTGTGCATACTGATGTTCATTGAAGCATTAGTCATATAGCTAGCTTGTAGAAAGTGGAAAAGACTTAAAGTACTACTTACTGAAGAAAGATGATTGCTTTCAATATGGACTACATCTCAGCATCAAGAAAACAAAAATCCTCAACACTGACTGAAACAAGAGGTTACATTGTGATAGACATTGAAAAGATTGTAGTTGTCAATGACTTCATTTGAATTGGATCCAAAATCAACGCCCATAGTAGCAGAAGCCAAGAAACCAAAAGATGTGTTAAAATGAGAATATCTCTTGTCAAAGACCTCCTCAAAATGCTCCAGAGTAAAGCTGTCAGCTTTAAGACTCAAGTGTATCTGATTCAAGCCATAGCATTTTCAATTACTTTCTATACATTTAGAAGTTCGAAAGTTAATAAGGAAGACCAAAGAACAATTAATGCCTTTGAACTGTGATGTTGGCTATGAATGCTGAATATAACATGGACTGTCAAAAGAACAAATTAGTCTTAAAGTGAAATCAGGGTGCTCCTTAGAGGCAAGGATGATGAAACTTTATCTCACATACTTTGGGTATGTTATTAGTCCTTGGAAAAAGATATCATTCTGAGAAAGGTAGAGGTAAAAAATAAAGGCACTCAACAAGGAAATAGACTGGCACAATGATTATAAAAATGGTCTCAAACATGGCAGAGATAATGAGAAAGGGTCAGGATAGGGCAAGAATCCAACTGGTTGTTACAGTATCTGTGAGCTGTAGTTGACTAAACAGGACTTATCAACAACAGCAAGAGGTAGAAATAATCCACATTAATCAATAAATAAACAAAATGAGCTGGAAGCCGTTATAAACGGAACGTTTTCATAGATAGTACACTGTGCCTTGAAAACACCGTGTTAATTGAAATAAGGCACACACAATTATATAAATATTATTATATGTAATATATGAAATATCAAAGATTCTTAGTGCTTCAATGGTTAAAGCATTTGGTCAAAAGGTCAGTGTTTCACACTGGAAATCTGCTTCTGTAAAGATGCATAGTTTGGAGAATTATGAGACTACTTTATCTTACCACGTCTCTGTAAGTCAAGAACTACTTGATGTCAGTGCTTTAGTCTGTTGTTTGTTTTATTTTAAAATATTAAATCTTTAGAAGCTCATTAAGACAAAAGAAGATTAGTGGTTACCAGGAGCTAGGCAGTGGGGGATGAGAAGCTTAAAAAAAAAAACATCTTTCAAAAAGGTTGGAGGATGTATTTATATGCAAAGTACATATAATTAAAATGTTTTGGAAAATGGTGCCAAGAAAAAAATGAAATACCAAAAAAAATTTCATAACGTTTCAAAATCTAAAAGTATCAACCTGTAATTTGCTTTACTTATTAATGTGCTTCATTTTTAAATCTATTGCAAATGTATTGAACGTAAAATATACACTATATTTGTAGAAGAAGATAAATAAATCAATCTGTTAATGCAATTTCCATTCTCCAAGTCCTAATACTGTAGCAGAGGGTAATACTATTTCCAGTGCTTAGAGATGTATTTGTAGGAGTCTTCCCTTGCTGTTTCACCACAAGTAAATGTTAATAGATGTCTAGACTTTGCTCCCGAGAAAAGCCCTGCTTGCATAATAAAATGCTGGTTTATTTGTATTGGTGAGTGGGTAATGGGGCAGCTGGGAGGCCTAGGATCTGATCTCTTAAAATCTAGAAAATCTATAAGGCAGGTCTATTTTGACATATAGGGTCAGTGTTAACTGGAATAATAACCCTGGTAACACAAACATGTCGTATATGTCATGCTGCTAAACGAAAGGTTGGCAATTTGAGTCCACCATCTGCTCCACCAGAAAAAGACGAACAGGCTTCTGGAAATATTTACAGCCGTAGAAGCCCATTGGAGTAAAAAGCAACTCAACAAAAGTCAGTTTTGGTTTTGGTATCAATTGGAATAGACCAGAAAGCTTACAGTAACAGATCGACCATTCAAACATAAAAAAAAAAGGAAAAGACATTATTTCTAAATAAATACAACAGCTCATTGCTGTCGAGTCAGAACCAACTCATAGCTGACCATGTCTCATCTTTTCAGAGGTTGTGAAGCACATGGGGGGAAATTGCCAATCTCCCTACACCCCCAAACCTATCCCACTCTCCCTACCCTCACAGAGCAACTGGTAGATCTGAATCATTAGAAAAGAGCAGCTTTTGGGTTAGCAATACTGGCAAGACAGTTTATATATAATGTAGGTCTTTTCTGTCAATTTGTACTTATAATGACCCTCCAATCCGTTTCCAAGGTTGTAATCTTTATAGGTGAATACTGCCCATATTTCTTAGAGCAGTTGGTTGTTTTGAACCACCAACCTTTTAGTTAACAGTCCAAAACACAGTAGTGGGAGTAAATTAATGGAGAATTGCCAGAAACTCAAGCTGGATTCATAACAGGGGTATCATTGTTGACATCAGGTGGATCTTGGCTGAAAGTAGAGAATACCAGAAAGCTGTTTAACTGCATATTGTCTACTTGGCAAAGTCATTTGACTATGTGGATTATAGCAAATTATAGGTAATACCATTTAATTAGTATATTAGAGACCTGCTGGATTGCAAGCATTGCTACTACCTGGATTGTCTTCTAGACACACCATCATAGTAGTCTGGTAACTTAGGTTCATCTGTACAGGAATCAAATAGATTTGAGTCACTAGCAATTGACACCACAAAGCATAGCAGAAGAGAAAATAGTCGTTAGAAGAATTCTATAATATCAAGGAATAGGTTAAAAAATATTTTATTGGTGATATAGTGTTTTTAACCCACCTTGAAAAGCCCTTAGAAATGACATTGAAGGTCCTTTAAGCACTTAGAACTGGAGGGAATTAAAAAGAAAAAGTATAAGGTTCATTCTGGAACTCCTACCTAGATCCCAGGTGCCCAACCCAGTTAACTGTAGGTTTAAAAAAAATCCTTTGTCAGTGTCAAGGATATGTAATAATGCGCAGTTTTGCTCTGCCCTTTCACTACTACAGGTATGGCACTGAGTTGACATGTAAAACTGAAAATTTACTTTTTTCTTTCTTTCTCCCAATATATGTCTGGAGAATGAAAGTGAAAATGCTTCCTGACACTGGGAAGAGCCATACTGAGAAACTGATCCGAGTGATATGGAGTAGTTGATTAAATGAGGGCTCTTCATTTGCTTTAGCTAATGATGTTAGACTTCTTAAAAACAATTTACAATCATAAAGATTTAAGAATCATTAATTTGAGATATATAAACAGCAAATAAAACATTCAGATGATGAAATAGGTTTAAAGAACCAGATAAAGAGTACAGACAGAAAACTTTTGCTACTTGATGAAAGAAAACAGATCATTAAGACATAGCTCAAATGATAGATGCCATGCAGACCAAAGAAGGATCATGGAGGAAAGATAGGAGAGTCATAATTTAATACTAAAAAAAAAATTCAAGGAGATTTTTAAAGAGGAGAAAACCTGGTGGCACCAGTGAATGCAGCTTAGACAAGTCTTAGAAATTACTTTGTCAGCAAAGTTATTTTTTTTTCTCTTTCAAAAGCAGCAATGCATAAAAGAAAATAGAAGACTCTTGCTGTGGTAAATTGTCATCTAATTCATGGATCCAGGCAGAGAAAATGTAATAAAAATCAAATGTATTTAAAGGCAAAAATATGCTGTATTATTTTCTAAAGTGGGACAAGTCTATACAACACAAATTTACTGGGAACATATGAAAAGCTCTAAGAATCTTCCAGTGGTTCCCTTGGAGAATCGCCATGTTGCTTGGAGAAACATGTTCCAGTGAATACAGTTATTGAACATTCTCAAGGAAATCTGGCAGTTTTCTTCTAGCCAGGAAGACACTGCAGCAGAATGACCCACCAGGCCTGCAAGCTGCCGTTTGAAGGGAATCTCAAAGGCTTCTTGCTCTTCAACTTCTAATACTAATTGAACAAGGCTTCTGTTGGGACCAGCTGTGACATTCTTAGCCTCATTGTATCTGAAGCAAGAGCTTCTTAAATAGGTCTTTAAGAAGCTAGTCAAGAATTTAACTCATCTGCCAGGTCTTGCTGCCACCTTTGGCGACCAGAGGTCAGTAATTTTGGAACAAAACTGAATTGTCTTGACACCTCAAGGTTGTGTATCTACTTGGAGGAATAAAATATTTTAGAAATTGTAGATTGATATTTTAAAACAGAAATATACTCTTTTGAAAAGCAATTTAAAAACTAATGAAAAATTAGAAATTTGCAAATAAATATCTGTTCCTTGGGAATATCTGTTCCTATCTATCCCATAGATGAGTATCATCTGAATTTTCTGCATTTTTATTTTTATGGATAACATTCCTGGATTCTAATAATGCTGATATTCAAATGTCCTCTTTTCATGTGAATAGCAAGGATTTCCCCTCACCCAATTTTCTGGCATCTTGATTTGTCACTTTCAGGAAATCGCCATCTTCCTGTCTTCATCCCATGGTATGTAAAACAAAATTCATAAATTTGGCCAAAGTCAGTGTACTCTGACAAGGATTGATAACAAAACTCCCTGCAGAGTATGTCCTCCATATAAATTATTATGCAAATTCCTGAAAGTATAAGTTTATATAAATAAATATGTAGAGAAGAGATTTGAATTTATAAGCTTTCTATCACTATTTATTTATGGAGCATTCAAAATTAGGTAGGTTTGATAAATTTAGCATTTCTGTTCCGTAAACATATGCTATAAAACTGGGTGGTTTCGTGGTGAAACACTCTGAATAAATTTTCCTTTTAATGTAAAAATAGCATATTATTTTTTAACATACCAAGGGTTACATATCAGGAGCTTCCGCCCCCCACAATATGAGTTTGCTTCACTTTGAATTCAATATGTGTTTCAAAATTACCTGACCTGCCTGATATATAAAAGTCATGATTTTTAAAACCTTATGTTAACACTGCATATGGAGAGAGTGCAAATATAATTATAAATGTAATTTTAATTCTATTCTCTTTACGAGGATACAGTATCTGTGAGTAATCTATTCCAAACCCAAAGATCAACTCAAATCCCTTCTACTAACTCTGTGCCTGTATTCTAAGTATTTATTTAATGTCATTGTTCAGTAAGGGACCTAGAGACCTTTCACTCTAGGTAGAAGGAAAAATGCAAATCTGTTAGTTATTTGCTAAGGTTCCTAAGGACACTGACAGTACATAAGCACTTGCAACTGTGAATTTCCCAGCAAATATAAAATCTTTGTCTTCTGGAGTATTTGCTTAACTGAACAAAGTTTACACAGCCTGAAGAGGATTAACATTCACAATAATACAAAATTAAACCTTTGACATTCCTCCAGTTTATTTCTGTGGTTATCTACTTTTTTTCCCTAATGCTATCATTAAAAAAAGGTCTTGCAGTGTTCACTGAACCCCTCTGGGGTAGGCTTTAATGATTACCGTTACATTTACTTATGCCTGGTTTCATTTATGCAGATAATATTATTGAGCATTAAAAGATGAATGAGGTATTATGTCACATTCTAAAGAAACAAAGTAAACTAAAAAAAATAAAAATACTATTCTAGCCTTTTCAAAAGTTATATTTTGTGAATCCAGAGATCAATATACAAATTATGAATTGCAACAAGCATGATAATCCTGTGCAAGTGCTATAGGAGTATAAAGAAAAGAAGTATCAACTTTAATGATGGTGGTGGTTCTTGTTGTTAGGTGCCATCGAATCAAGTATAACTTTTAGTGACTCTATGAACAACAGACCTGAATTCTGTCATATCCTGTGTCATCCTTATGATCTCTGATACGCTTGAACTCATTGCTGCAGTCACATTTTAATCCATCTCGTTGGGGGGTCTTCTTTTCTTTCACTGACCCTTTCCAAGCATGATATCCCCTTCCAAGGAATAGACTCTCTTAAAAACAAGCCCAAAGTATGAGAGACATACTTTGCATAGGAGCCTTCAAAGAGCACTCTGGCTGCACTTTCCCCAAGACAGATCTGTTCATTTTATTGGTAGTTTATGGTTCAATTCTTCTTCTGTTATCCTTATTCATTGCCAAGCTAGTTCTCAGATGAACTTTGATGCAGAAAGTCCAAAATGAAGGGCTTTGATGCTCATTCCACGAAGGGAATGAAATTTGGGCTAAACTTTGAAATATTAGACATTTAGTGATTGGTGTGGATTGATAGACATTTAATTTCAAGCAGACAAAACTGTATATTCCTGAAGAAATGAAAGGGTAAAGACAGTAAATTACATTATGCATATTCTGTATTATCAAGATTACAAAGTTGTACATACACTCAGCCCATTGCCAGCAGGTGAGAACATCCTCATAGCTGACTCTCCAGTGGGTTTTCAGAGGCTATAAATGGTATGGAGGAGGTTGCCCACTTTTCTCTCACTGAAGAACTGATGGAGTTAAACGGTCTGTCTCTGGATTAGCAGTACAGCTCCTTATTCACTAGGCCACAAGAGTTTCATGTGTAGATAGATGATAGATGATAGAGAAACAGGCAGCTCAGTTGATTGATTGATTGATAGATCAATAGATAGGTAGATAAACTCTGGTGTCTTAGTGGTAAAGAGTTGTACTGTCAATCCAAAGGTACATGGTTCGAATCCAGCAGCTGATCCACGGGAGAAAGATAAGCAATCTCCTCTCATGCAATTTATAGCCCTTAAAAAAACCATTAGAGATTCAGTTATGAAATGATTCTGACACAGTGATACACACCGACAACACATATAGACATGTTGTTGCAGTTAGGGGCTGTCGAGTCGAGTATGACTCAAAGCAATACTATGAGCAGCCGATCTGGATCTTGCCCTATCCTGTGCCAACATCATCCTCTCTGACACACTAGAGTTCATTGCTACAGTCACTGTTTCAATTTATTTTGTGCTGACCCTCCATCTTTCTAAGTATGTTGCTCCTTTTCCAAGGAATAGCTTTGCCTAGTTACAGGTCCAAAGTATGAAAGGTGAAGGCTAGCAGATATGGCAACTGAGACTGAGCCCTAAAGTACACAAACACAAAGGAGAAGGAACATTTGCGAACAAACACTACTGTTTGGAACATGGAATCTGAAAAGCATGAACATGGGAAAATTGGACATTGTTAAGAGAAAAATGGACTGCACAAATATTGGCATACTAGTTGTTGGCAAAATAAGATGGATTGGCATGGGACATTTTGAATCAGACAATTTTATGATCTTTTAGCCTGGTTTTCAATCATATGATGAAAAGATGAGGGAAAATGGGTTTGCATTCATAGTTTAAAAAGTCGTTTCTAGATTTAATGACAATGCTGTGACAGGATAATGTTCATACACATACAAAAAGTCCATTGACTATCACTATCATTAAAATGAATACGCTAACAACCAGAGCCAAAGAGGAGGAAATAGAAGATTTCTACCAACTTTTGCAGTCTGACGTTGATAGAACATGCAATCAATATGTATTAATAATGATGAGTGACTGGAATGCAAAAGCTGGGAGCAGGGAAGAAGGATAAGTAGTCAGAAAACATGGACTTGGTGAGAGAAATGAGGCTGTAGATAGAATGATGGAATTCTGTACAATTAATACCATTTATAAGAAACATAAATGCAGACTATACACATGGATTTCACATGATGGTATTTAGATTGTCTATATCTGTGGAAAGAATAGTAAGAGGCCAGGTGATTGTGGAACATATCATCAGCTACTATGCAGGTTCAAACTAAAGCTAAAGAAAGTTAAATCAAATCCAACAGAACTAAAATTTGACCTTAACTCTATCTCACCAGAATTCATCTCAGGAAGAGATTTGAGTCCTTGAACACTAACGAGAGAAGACCAGATGAGCTGTGAGAGTATATCAATATGCAGGAAGGACGTAAAAAGTCATTACAAAGACAAAGGAGGAAGAAAAGACCAAGATGGATATAAGATGAGACTCTGAATACTGGGCTACAACTCTGACGAACCAGAGCAAAAGGAAGAAATCAAGACGTTAAGGACTGGAACAGAAGGTTTCAAAGGGCAGCATGGGAAGACAAAGTAAAGTATTATTAAGAAATAGATAGAGTATGAAAATCACAAAAAGACAAATTCACTCAGCATTTCATAAGCTGAAGGAAAGAAGAACAAATTCAAGCCTCAAGTTGCAATACTTACAGATATTTTGGGCAGATCCAAGAAGCATTGAAACAAACTGTGGCTAATGCTGAGAAGACTGGAAATCCCAGAACATTTGATTGTGCTTATG
>NW_006400061.1:188459-190992 GCF_000299155.1 Elephantulus edwardii
ATATAGATATATATCAGATATAGATATATATCAGATATAGATATATATCAGATTAAACAGGAAACTGGGCTTATGAGGAGGAATGTGGTATCAGAATTAGAGAAAGATTCATGAACACCATGCATTAGGTAGTTGACACAACCTTAATTGCCAAAACTGAGGAGGACTTGAAGTGTTTGCTGCAAAAGGTCAAATACTGTAGTCTTCAATAGTGACTGAAGCTTAACATTAAGAAAACAAAGATTTGCCCCACTGGGCCAATTTGCAGCATCATGATAGATGGAGAAGATATTGAGATTGTTAACAGCTCCACAAACAACACTCTTGGTACTAGCAGCTAAGAAATCAAATGGTGAATTGCATTGGGAAAGTCTACTGCCAGGGACTTCTCCAGAGTACTAAGGAGCAACAATGTCAGTCTGGAGACTAAGGTGCTCCTGATCTGGGCCATTGTCTTCACAATTACTTGCTATACATCAGAAATGTGGAGAATGAAGAGGGTTATTAGAATGAGAATTTTCCTTTGATCTGTGATACTGCAGAAGAGTATTGTATATACCATGGGCTGCTAGGAGAACAAACATGTTTGCCCTGGAAAGGGTGAGACCAGGCTGCTCCTTGGAGGCAAGAATTCTGAAGCTCCATTTCACCTACTTTGGGTATGTGGCCAGGAGGAACCAGTCCTCAGAGAGAGACATCATGCTTGGAAGGGTGGAGGGACAGCACACAAGAGGAAGACCCAGGAAGAGATGGATTGACTCAGTTACTGGAGCAATGGGAGACGATGGAGCTGTTGAAGAAAATGAAATTGGCTCAGGATATGACAGGTTTCAAAGGAAATGTGCATAGGGTCACTATGAGTTGCAGACAATTTGATGGCAGGTAACAACAACACAATAACATTTGAGCACGAAGAATATCAGGCTCAGTAGTTTAAATATAGGAGCTCTGGTGGCCAAGTGGTAAGAAATTGTGCTGTAATCCCAAGGGCACATGACTCAAATCCATCTGCTGCTTTGCAGAAGTTGTTATTTGTTGTTGTGTGCTGTCAAGTCGCTTGCAACTCATAGCAACCCTATGTACAAGAGCTTTAAACCCTGCTCTATCATGTGCCAACCTCACTATCTCTGGCACACTCACTGCCACCACCCCAATCACAGAATCGCTCCATCTCATTGAGGGTCTTCCCCTCTTGCGTCATCCCTCCACTCTCCCAAACATGATGTCCCTCCTTGCAACACGATGAGCAATTTCCTTCCATGCAATTAACTGCCTCTGAAAACTCCCAAAGGGTCAATTATGTGTCAGTCAGACTTGATGGTACACAATAATAAATATAGTTTGGAATTAGTTAGAAACTCGTTAAAGATTTTCAATTACAGGCGTAAAATAAACTATCCCAAAAAATTATTTCAGCAACAAGGAATAACATCAGATAAGAGTGGCTTTGTGGGATAATTCACAATATTTTAGGAGGAAAACAGTTGTAAAAGTCTGAGGACATAATTCATTTTCCAAAAGAACTACTGGTGATGATAGAAATTTTCTATATCCGCACTGTCCAATATGGCCACAACTAGCCAAATGTGCTTTTAAGTGCTTTAAAGATAGTTATTTCAGCTAAAGAGGTGTATTCTATTTTACATTTTATTTTATTTAAATAGCCATACATGACTAATAATTATTCTGTTGGATAACACAGACCAAGATCCGTGGTTGTTTAATACAGGCAGGGTGGAAGGATGGGGTGAGGGAGATAAAGATAGAAGAAAGTAAAAAAGAGGATAAAATTCAATGATTATTCAATTTTCAAACTGAGAGAGAGGGAGATTTCTAACGGATATTGAGATTTGGGGTCAGAGGGAAATGTTCATGTCACTTATACAAACTCCAAATACAGTAAAAGCAAAGGGTTCAGAAGAGAAAATAATAAGGAAAAGAAAGGTTCTCTATCATTTTCTCCTCTCTTCCTCTTTTTCTGTCTCCTTTTAAAAGATGGCTTCTAAACTTGTCAACAAGGCATTGGAAATGACAAAAAGATTTAAAATGACCTGAAACTGTGGCTTCATGTTTTCCCTACAAGTACTGCTCTATATAAAACGGAGATAAGCTGCTGGAACTTAACCTATATATCAAACCTACAAGTATAAACTGGTGCTCCTCACTGTCAGAAACTCTGATAAAAAGAAAACTGTCCTCCACCATATAGAGAGTAAGCTGAACTCCAAAAGTGAGACAGGTTAAGTATCTGAACTCCTCAGCAGAAAGGCAATGTCTATTTATAAATTAGGATTCAAAAAAAAAACCAGTAACTATATTTATAAAAATATAAGTGTAAATAGAACAGAATAAAAATTGATGAGAAATAATAAGTCAAATTATTTCTAAATGAACTAAACAAGTAAATGGTTTTTACAAATAAATCAAAACAGTTGCATCTGGTTGTTGTTAAATCTATACTGATGGTCAGCTCTAAATGAGAGTAAGAGAATGAAGTTTGTGCTTTCTCCCAATTTTTGTGTGACTCAACAGA
>NW_006400061.1:195106-196668 GCF_000299155.1 Elephantulus edwardii
TGAGATGAATTGATTCGGTGACTGTGGTAATAGGGATGGGTGTGTCAGAGGCAGTGTGGTTGGCGCAGGATAGAGCAGGGTTTAGGGCTGTTGTGCATAGGGTCGCTATGAGTAGCAAACAACTCGATGGCACATAACAACAACAACAACATTCTTTCAAACTGAAAGTCTGGGCTTGCTGTCTTCTTCTGTAAGACACCTTCTCTATCAAAATCTACATACTTCCTTTTCTGTATTCATTGCTAATATAAGTATTCTTTTCCTTCACAACACTAACGGCATTGTTTATTGATTTATTTATTTTCTGTCCACAGTGGTAAGATTCATAAAATTTACTTTATTCGTTTATTTTTATTCAGCATCTAGGACCATGTCTTCATCTAGAAGCGATTTAGTAAACATTGTTGGATAACTGATTGAAGGAATGATTGAATCAATAACATTTCAGAGCTTTTATACAAAGACTAAGAACATTTCACCAAGGCATACAGAAGACAGTTGACCAAATGAATTTGCACCCCAACCAAAAAAGAACTGAACTTCTATATTTAATACGGTCAGACTAAAATCTAGGTCACACATCATTAAACCTGGGAGAGCTTCATTTCATCTCCAGCAAAGACCCTGGAGATAAGAGTGATTGTTCAACTCTGCAAAACCAGATGAGTTCGTGGGATATTTATTTCTTCTAGCATTTTCAGCCCAACATAAAAAGAATGCTAAACTTGCTAGTTATAAGCATCAGAGAACAGTGATGATCAAGAGAATATGAAGTAAGCATGGAAAAGATAACTCTTCTATAATTTCTTGAGGGCATTTTAATCAAACATAGGAAAATCGTTTACCTGATATATCAAAAACATGGTTAATCAACACTATTTTTATCATGTCAATAATAAGAGAGAGACAGAAAGAAAATGTAAGTTTATGCTAACTTATCTTCACAAAAGGTTAACTCATAAGCCATTATTATGTCCTAAGCCTCACAAGCTTAAATAAATAAATATAAAGTATGATTAAATAAAGTGAGGAATACAAAAATAGTCCTTGACGTTTGGGAGCTAGTCTGACCTCTCAAGATTAACATTATGACGTTATTATGGTGTTCCTAGTCAGGCCATTTTGTTTCCCTGTTGAGCTAAGACTGTCTCACAATATCTCTTCATATCATCATCAATATCGCATTACTATATCATCAATATATCAGAAGAGGTTATTATGAGGCAGTGAGATATCAAAGACAATGAGCTACCCACAAAACTAACCATTCCTTCTCATTAAGTGAGTAACTGCTATAGTTTTACCAATTTCAGTTTTCCCCTCACTCCAATCTGCTCTCCCTATATTAACATTTACCAAGATATTAATTCAGAGAATAATTCAGGCTTAGTGAGAGTACCTATTTTATAGCAAGTTCCTGCTTATTTAACATCTGCTATTAAGCAGAATCAGACTCACAGAACCATGTCTTCTTTAAGACCCTGAGGCGCTACCCCGTAAGGTTTCCAAGTCTGTAATCGGTTTTTTGGTTTGGTTTAGTTTGGTTTGGTTTGTTTTTTTTT
>NW_006400061.1:196974-200505 GCF_000299155.1 Elephantulus edwardii
GCATACAAAATTTGTATACATTGTGATTCGTTTATATATATTGTATTTCACACATTCCTCTATTCACATTGTGTTTCATAAGGCCTTTCCTATACACTGGGCTTTATAAAATTAATCATCATTGACCCATGTCCACTTCTCCCTCTTCCTTCCTCTTTCCCCTTTGGACTTTTGTACATGTCCTACTAGTAATCCTTCTATTTCTTTAAGGAAGAAGACTGTCACACCCTTTCTCTTATAGAACAGCTTGCCAGTTTGATGTTCTGATCGTTTTCTTAACAATCAGATGCTTTGACACTGTGTCACTAAGGCTTCTTTCTGCTTACTTAGGCCTTCCTCAAAATTATCTAGCTAAAACCTGAATACATTAAGTTTCTTTTAATTCTTAGTGAGATCACCCACTTTTCCCCATGATATATATCTTCTCCTTCTCTACAGTGAGGAACAAATCCAATTTATTTAACTATAGGTCTGTTTCTAGTGATATTCGGTTGGTCATTTTTGGCACTGGTAAAAGGAGAACCATGTAGAGAGAGAGTTGGTAACTAACAGAAAACTGTTTCTTTTCAAATCATGATTAAACTAATTCATGAGCAATCTCCTCTCAAGCCTCTGAAACCCCACTGGAAGGTTAGCTATGACAATAATAACATCCTCAGTTTGGGGGAATTAATATAATAATTATAATAAATTAATATAATGTAATGTAATATTTAGAATAGAATAGAATATGTATATATTATATACTTTACATATATAATATATATTTGTTTTTGTTGTTGTTGTTGATTGCCATAGAGTTGAGCCCAACTTAGAGCGACCCTATAAACAAAATACCTGAATTTTTTCAATAACTATTGTCATTTATCAAAGTTCATTGAGTTTCCAGAGGTATGTTGTTTAGTTATATGTATTATATATTGCATATTGCATATATGTGTGTGTGTTGTTGTCGTTGTGTGTGTTTATTGCTGTCAGACTGATGTCCACTCATAGCAACTCTATGAACAAAAGACCTAAAGCCTTTTCACAGCTATCTTTGTTTCTACAAGTTCATAGAATTTCCAGAGGCATGTAGTTTAGGGAGTGGATGCCGCTCCTGCTTCCCAATGTGTTTTAAAACTGAGAGCTCCACCAAACACTGTACACAATGGGAAACCATTCTGGTATTTGATATCCCCATGGCACAAGGTTCAGCATCATAACAAACCCAGTGTGAAAAGTGTAAGAATGTTCCTCCAAGATATATTGATGGACCACCATTGAAATATAATATATCCAGTCTCATTTAGCAGTGGTTAAGTGTTGTCAAGTCGAATATAACTCAGACTAAGCTTTGCATAAAACACTTGCACTTTTTTTTCTATGATTAACATCTTTTTGGTACATTTATAAGAGAGTTTGGAGAGTTTCCAGAGGCATCTAGTTTAGAAAACAGATGCCACTCCCGCTTCACAACATGAATCAGTCTGGAAGCTCATTCAACCATTGTATATAATGTGTAATCATTATGGTATTTGACATGATTATTGGACAGTGTTCAGCATCACAGAACCTACAAGTTGTTCAATACAGCAAATAGATAAATGATTGCTGTGTCTTTTTAAGAATATTCTATTAAAATTAATACATTTGGCCCTAGGGCTGCAGGCCCAAAGGCCCTAGAGGATTTTAAATTCCATGCCCTTGAGCAGGGTTCCACCCTTACCCTTAGTCTAATGTTCAAGGGTCACCCGTTTTTGAGGGGGAGACAAGGAACAGTTACACACAACTAAAAAGGACCCCAAAAACTTCTCTTGCCTGACCTCGATACTGATAAAATCACCATTGAGATGACGACCAGCCAACCAGCTAACTTCTAGAGTAGAGGGAGATTTCCAAGGCCAGCCTACAGATCCATCCCCTCATCAACAATTATATATAAATATGTTGTTGTTGTTGTTGTTGTTATGTTCTGTCGAGTCACCTGAAACTCAGAGACCCTATGTACAACAGCCCTAAACTCCTCCCTATCCTGTGCCAATCTCACCATCTCTGACACAGCTACCCCCATTTGACTGTGCAGATTACAAAAAACTGTGACTGACTCTGAGAAGAATGGGAATCCCAGAACACTTGACTGTACTTGTGCAAAACCTTTAAATGGGCCAGGAGGCAGTCGTCAGAACAAAGCAAAGAAATACTGCATGGTTCAACGTTGGAAACAGTGTGTTCCAAGCATGTGTCCTATCTCCATATTTTTTCAATCTATATGCAGAACAGATAATCTGGGATGCTGGGCTGTATGAGGAAGAATGTGGCATCAGGATAGGAGGAAGACTCATCAACAACCTGTGTTATGCACATGACACAACCCTGCTTGCTGAAACTGAGAAGGAGCTGAAGCTCTTGCTACAGAAGGTCAAGGACTGCAGCCTTCAATATGGATTGAAGCTCAACATCTGGTGAAACACAGATTTTTCACCAGTGGGTAAATGGGCAGCATCATGATGGATGGTGAAGGGATTGAGATTGCAAACAGCTTTAGTTTGCTCGGCCACAGTCAACACTCTTGGCACCAGCAGACAGGAAATTAAAAGACATATTGAACTCTTCAAAGTACTGAAGAGCATTGATGTTAGCCTGGAGACTAAAGTGTGCCTGATAAAGGCCATGGTCTTTGCAATTACCTGCTATGCAGCAGAGAGATGGACAATGACTAGGGATGATAGAAGAATTGATGCTTTTGAGCTGTGATGTTGGAAAAGAGTATTGAATATACCATGGACTGCTAGAACAAACAAGTTAGTCCAGGAGAGGGTGAAGCCACACTGCTCCTTGGAAACAAGGATTCTGAAGCTTTGTCTAACATACTGTGGACAAGGTGGGATCAGTCCTTGGAGAGGGACGTCATATTTGGGAGGTGTGAGGGAGAGTGGAGGAGAGGAAGACTCTCAATGAGATGTTGATTCAGTCACTGGGGTAATGGGATAGTCATGTCAGAGACAATAAGATTGACAAAGGATAGAGCAGGGCTTACGGCTGTTGAATATAGGGTCACTATGAGTCGCAGACAACTCAATGGCACATAACAACTACATATATATATATAAGATTGGCACAGGATAGAGCAGGGTATAGGGCTGTTTGTTATACACAGGGGTGATATGAGTTGCACGCGATAGCACATAATCAAGTCACGTACAATTCATAGCAATCTTATGTTCAATAGCTCTGAATCCTGCCCCAACACTAAGCGAACCTCACTGACTCCAACACATCTACTCCTATTACCCCAGTTACTTTTTCAATCCATTTCATTAGGGCCTTCCTTTCCTGCACTGTCTTTCCACTCTTTCAAACATGATGTTCTTCTCCAAGGACTGGTCCTTCTTGGCTAAGTGCCCACATGACCAAAGTGAGACATAGTTTCAAAACCCTTGCCTGCAAGGAGAAACTTGTTTTCACCCTCTCTAGAACAGATCTGTTTTTTCTTGGCAGTCCATGGTGTGTCCAACACTCTTCTCAAGTTCTCTAATGTATAGCAAGTAA
>NW_006400061.1:201620-204295 GCF_000299155.1 Elephantulus edwardii
ATCAAAATCACTGGCAATAAGAAAGATGCAAATCAAAACACAATGAGGTACCATCTCACTGCAGTAACAGTGGCAAAGTTTAACAGCTCAACAAATAATAAATATTATAGAGGATGTGGTGAGAAAGAAACTCTTATACATTGTTGGTGGGATTGTAAAATGGTACAACCATTCTGGAAGGCAGTTTGGCACTTCCTCCAAAAGCTGAACATAGAAATTCCTTATGATACAGCTATTCCACTACTTAGAATATATCCTGAGAAAATGAAAATTGAGGCATAAATGAATACTTGTACACTAATGTTCATAGCGGCATCATTCACCATTGCAAGAACCTGGAAACAGCTCAGATGTCCATCCATAAATGAATGGATTGAGAAATTGTACATTCACACAATGGAATACTACTATGCAGCACAGAGGAGCAATGATTTTGTAAGTTATTACATAACTTGGGAGGGACTGGAGAGCATTATGCTGAGTGAACTAACTCAGTCCCACAAGTACAAATACTGTATAAAACATTATTGTAGAATGAGTATAAGTATACAAGGTGGGTGAGAGCAGAAGGACAAGTAGGGGATTAATCATGAGGTTGTAAAATTTGATGGGGGGAGGTGAAGGAAATTGGAAGAATCTGTTCTGCAAAACAATGTATTTGAATTTTGTAAATAAACTAGCATAATAATAATAAAAAAGTAAGAACAAAAGAGAAAAGAGGCTATTCTTTGTAAAAGGAAGTTCTAGTTGCCTAATGACAAGAAGCTGTCCTGTAATCTCAAAGGCATTTGGTTCAAGGCCACCACTAGATGCTCCTCTGGAGAAGGATAGACAATCTCCTCCTTTGTGATTGTCTCTGAAAACCTACCAGAAGGTCAGCTATGGGTCAGTTCTAATTCTACTGTACACAACAGCAACAACATTCTTTGAAAAGGACATTATTCTTGGAAAAGTGAGGGTTGGCAAAAGAAAGGAAGACCCTCAATGAAATGAATTGACACAGTATCTGCACTGTGTTTATCAGAGATGATAAGGATGACATAGGATAGGACTTAGTTCAGATATGTTGTTCATACTCTCACGATGAGTCTTATTTGACTCAATGGCACTTAATAATAGCAATGAAAACAAGCATGAGTTGGAGCTCTGTGGTAACTAACAACGACAAAATGATGTCAGGAAGAGGAAGGATGTGACCAAGCCGAAGGTAGGTGATTTTAATCTGCGGCCATCCAGCCAGGATCAAATTGCTTTCCTGTCAAACATTCTTCCAGGTGGTATAGCACTGGTCTGTGCATTGCTGTACAGAGGTAACTCGTGGTTGCTGTGATGCTGAACACTGTGACAGTGATGTTCCAAACGTGGTAGTGGGTACCCATGGTGGACAGTGTTTGCTGTATCTTACCAACTAAAACAAGCCTGGAAGCAGGGGCAGCATCCGCTTCTGAAATGGCTTACCTCAGGAAACTCTATGAACAGTGCTCAGGCCTTTTGTTCATAGGGCACTATGAGTCATCTACGACTCGATGGCATCAAACAACAACAACATAATAGATAGAACGTCTTTCCTAGTTCATTGGCTTTGATTTCTACCATATACCTGGGTAAAATATGCAAATTAGGTGGATAAATGATTCATAATGGGATTGGTTAGGTTTGCCCTCTCACTAAATTTAAATTTAACAGGTTTAGCAACAGTAGTTGGGAATCTCTTTGCTATCAAAGAGGCAGCATTGAGTTCAGCCAATGTTCACTGGGACTAGAGATTCCTATACCACTCAGATTGGAAACAATAATTGCAGTGGACATGAGAAAGAGCTGCCTTGGGGCTGCTGCCTCATGCAACCAGAGTCCAGGTCCTTAGCACAAACTATTGGAGCACTAGGGGACACACCATACTTATTAGGATTAAGAGTGCATTGTAACAGTGACCTAAAACTCGAGGCTAAAATCCAAAAGACCTGTGAGTATCCTTGCGAAACTGTCTTAACTGAGAAATAGTGTATTGCCTCCAACCTGAATTTTAACCTGTTAACTGCTCCATGAAACCCCATGTTCTATAGTCTTTGTTGTTTTTACACTGGCTCTTAGACCTAGTAGTGGAGTAATAAACATAGTATTGGAATTAGTAGAAGTAAGTGCGGAAGCATAGAGACCATGCCTAACCTTATGGGAACTGGGTTTGTACTGTGAATGATGTTGATGGGGACTGTTCCGTTGGTGAATTTGACAGAAGTCAGTCTCGGCTGTCCCTACGCTGCATACACTTTTTTTTTTTTACAATTTCAAAGACACTTGAGGTAGAATTGAAACTTGTTAGGTGTTTTTTGTGTTGCTAATTATTGAGTTCATTTGGAATCATACGATCTGGTACACAACAGAACAAAATCTTTTCCAACTTATGCCAATCTAACAATCTTTGTTATGTTTACTGCTGCACTCACTGTGTCAATCTACCTCATCGAGGATTTTCTTCTACTATTTTACCAGTGTTCTGATTTTCCAAGCATCTCTCTCTATCTCCATCACCATCACCATCACCATATCTATATCTGTATCATCTATATCCATTTCCTAAACAGCATGAGGCTGGGAACTCTGTGAACGTTGATAAATGGCGATGGTTGTGGAAGGGCTTCAGGCCTTTTGTTCATGGGGTCCCTATGAGTTGTGCT
>NW_006400061.1:204440-206855 GCF_000299155.1 Elephantulus edwardii
AACTTCTCAGACAATAAAAGGCAAAACAGGACATAGACATTAATTTCTTTTTCCTCTCAGTTCTTTAGTCTGTCATCTCTGAGCAATAAATCCTTATATTAGTGTTCCTTTTAATAGGCCAATTTATTTGAACTTCTAAGTGACAACTTTTTGATTAGTGGAGTTCCAGGCCAGTTTTTGGAGGAAGGGCATCAACAAGTTACTCTCTCATCATTACATTTTAATTAGCAAGGTCACTGCTAATTTTAAAAGAATGCAGCAAAACACGTTCTCTTTCCCTCACTATTCCCATAGTGTCTGGCTGATAATGGAAGGTTCAGTCCATCAGAGTACACCTAGAAAATGTCAATAATGTCAACAAGACATTAAGCCAGAGCTAATCCCTCTAGTACTTACACATGGATTTCTTTTCTCGTTATACTTCTGTCACATGTACGTACTCGTTTCATTGACTCTATGGATACCGATCCAGAAAATATTATAAAACCTTATTTTGTTTTGATTTTTCAGTATGTGCTTTCCCCCCTGACATTAGTGTTTATAGATATTCTCAAGTTTATTCCAACTAATAATGATTCCATGAACAACAGAATGAAACCCTGCTTTGATCCTGTGCTAGTCACACATCCACACACATCTCTGCTTTGCTTAACTCACTATTGCAGCCACTGTGTCAATCCATCTCCATTTTTGAGTACTCATTTTAAAAACTTAAAAGTTGTTCAAAAATAAAGAAAAAAGTGGAATCCCAGAACACTTGATTGGGCTCCTACAAAACTTATTCTTAGACCAAGAAACAGTCCTTAGAATCGAGTAAGAATACTACATGGTTCAAAATCAAGAAAGGAGTGCATCAAGGATGCATCCTTTCTCCATACCTTTTTAATCTATATGCAGGACAGATTACTTGGGAGGCTGGATATCATGAAAAAGAATGTGGTATCAGGATTGGAAGAAGACTTATCAACATGTGTTATGCAGATAACACAACCTTGCTGGCCGAAGCTGAGCAAAACTAAAGAATTTGCTGCAGAAGGTCAAGGACTGCAGTCTTCAATATGAATTGAAGCTCGACATCAAGAATATAAAGATTTTTACCCCTGGGCCAATTTGCATAAACATGATAGATGGAGAAGAGGAAATTACTAACACTTTCAGCTTACTTGGTTCTAAAGCAGTCAGTAAATCAAAAGACAGATTGCTTTGAGAAAATTAAATATGAATTGAAGTTAATATCAAAAAACCAAAGATTCTCACCACTGGGCCAATTAGAAGAATCATAACAGATGGACCTCTCTAGAAAGTTAAAGAGCGATGATGTCAGTCTAGAAACTAAGATGTCCCTGATCCAGGCCATGGCCTTCACAATCACTTACTATGCATCAGAAAGCTGGATAACAAAAAAGAATCACAGAAGAAGCATTGAAGGCTTTGAGTTGTGGTGCTGGAGAGGAGTACTGAAGGTATCATGGACTGTCCAA
This sequence comes from Elephantulus edwardii, assembly GCF_000299155.1. Classification (NCBI taxonomy): domain Eukaryota; kingdom Metazoa; phylum Chordata; class Mammalia; order Macroscelidea; family Macroscelididae; genus Elephantulus; species Elephantulus edwardii. The sequence continues at coordinate 205,922 of NW_006400061.1, forward strand.
AGGACAAAGAGGACTTTTCTGTAGAAAGTGAGGCCAAGTTGCTCCTTGGAGGCAAAGATTTTGAAGCTCCATCTGACATACTTTGGATGTACTGAAAGAAGGGACCAGTCCTTAGAGAAGAACATCATGTTTGGAAGGGTGGTGGGACAGTGCAAGAGAGTAAGACTGAGGTTGAGATGAATTGACAGAATAATTTGGAAAATGGTGGTAACTGTGTTGGAGACAATGAGATTGGCTCAGGATAGGGCAGAGTTCAGAGCTACAGTGCATAGGGTCCCTGAGTCACAGTTGACTCAAAGGCAAACAACAACAACAACAATAACAAAATTGAGCAACATCTTAGGCAAACAAGAACATAACCTGAAGGTTTGCTCAAGCAAACAAACCCTTTCAAGTCTGGGGATTTAACAGTCAAACAAGTAATTTCAGACTGCTTGTGGGCACTGTTGAGCACTTGGTTAAAGGGTGATCAGGGGGGAGCATTGGGAATTTGCGCTCTTTTTAACAGTTCCTATCGTGTTAGGCTTTCTGGTTTCTTTTGAGGCAACACCTGACCACCTTTATCAGTGCATGGCACATATTGTTATTGTTGGCTCTCTCAATATTGCCTTCAAGCTCCACTTACTGTGCTAAGGGAGTTTGCAGTAGACATGTACACTAAGCTGTGCAGATGGTATATATCATTACAAATTATCTTATAAAATTAAGTACATCTAGTTAAGGTAAGGTAATTGTTCTAATAGATAGTTGTTGTTGTTGTTGTTGTTGTTGTTGTTGTGTGCCATCCAGTTGTTTGTGACTCGTAGTGATCCTATGTACAAGAGCCCTAAACGCTGTTCTATCCTGTGCCAAGCTCGCTGTCTCAAACACATTCATTCCCACCATTCCGGTCACAGAATAGATTCTTGTCATCGAGGGTCTTCCTCTCCTGCGC
>NW_006400061.1:212265-224692 GCF_000299155.1 Elephantulus edwardii
GTGGACTTGACTTAATTTTCCTCAACTTCAGCTTGAATTTACATATGAGTAGTTGGTGGTCTGTCCCACAATCAGCACCTGGCCTGGTTTTCACTGCTGATATTGAGCTTCTCCAGCGAATCTTTCCACAAATGTAATAGATTTGATTCCTATGCATACCATCAGGTGAAATCCATGTGTATAGCCTAAGTTTATGTTTCTTATAAAAGGTATTCACAACTAATAAATCATTGAATGTGCAGAACTCTATCATTCTATCTCCAGCCTCATTTCTTTCACCAAACCCAATGTTTTCCAGCTACTAATCCTTCTTTCCTCTTCCCCACTTTTTCATTCCAATCACCCAGTATTATTAATGCATCTTGACTGCATGTTTGATCAATTTCTGACTGTAAAAGTTGGTAAAAATCTTCTATTTCCTCTTCTTTGGCTCTAGTTGTTGGTGCATATATTTGAATGATAGTGGTATTCACTGGACTTCCTTGTATGCTTATGGATATTATTCTGTTGCTCACCACATTGTATTTCAGGATAGATCTAGAAATGATTTTTTAAATTATGAAACCAACCCCATTTTTTCCTCATCTTTTCATCTGCAGCATAGTAAATCATATAATCATCTGATTCAAAATGTCCCATGCCAAGCCATCTCATTTCACTAAAAGTTTCAGCCAAGGTTGTTTATCTCTCATGTAACATACCAGGTAGGTTCTTTCAAAATCATCCCATAGTACCAGCTTGATCTCTAATGTGACTAAGTCATATTCATGAAAGACAAATGATACTATAACCCCCCAAATCCAAAACTACTCTTTCTATGCCAATGCCATACAACATCCTGTTCTTTAAAGCAACCACAAAACAATTTGGCATATGGTATTTATATACATTTTGAAGTTTTTCTCTGGAAAATAACTGTAACAGACTGTCTGTTAGCATCTTTCTCTGAAATGAAAACTTTAGAGTTGCCAGGAGCCTCACAGATCTTCTAGTTCAAGAGAACTGACCATGAGTGAATGTAACTGGAAAATATGTTGTAGATGCAAATTAATTAGAAGGATGAGGATAAATGTCTTTTGGCTTCTAATTTACATTTCCTGTCTTAGAATGTAATCACTGTTTTTCAGGTGTTTTGGAAAATGGGTGGGAAAGAAATATGTATGTTTAATTTTGCCAGATGAGTGATATTCCTGCAACTTAAGTGTCATGAAGATGACCAGCTATTGGGTAGATTTTATTTAAGTTATTTATGTCTGTCATCTTCTAGATTCTGCTACTGGCTTTATAACTTATAAGGACTTCTTATTGTCATGGAGTTGAAATCAACTTCTAGTTCTTCTGTTGGGTTTCGGAGACTGTAAATCCACTGGACATTGCCCATCTTTATCCCTCTGAGTTACTGGCAGACATGAACTGCAAGAGAGATTCAGCCTTTGGGTTAGTAGTGCAATCCTCTGCAGACTACACTACAAGATTCAAAATCCAGTCATGAATATCAGAAAAGAACTTCAACATAGAACAGCAACTTAATGTAAACAACTTCTACTTTTGATAATTTTATATTTTCTTCACACTTTGGACTTGTTTTTGCAAGGCAGAATCGGTCCTTGGAGAGGGACATCATGCTTGGGAGGGTTTAGGGACCGCACAAGTGAGGAAACCCTCAATGAAATGGATTGATTCAGTGACTGAGGTAATAGGGGTAGATGTGTCAGAGACAATACAGTTGGCACAGGACACAGCAGGGTTTAGGGGTGTTGTAGGGTCGCTATGGGTCACAGGTGACTTTACGCCATGTAGCAACAACAACGTATTAGTGAATGAGCACATTGAAAAGAATTCTGGCACCTTTTCTGTCCACTTACTCTAAGTACCAATATTCTTAACCATGGTACTACTTGGTATACTTAAGGAAATGTACCACTCTGTTTAAAGAGTGTCTGTGTGTATAGCAGAACTGGACTGAAAATTTTGGCAGGAAAATGTATAGAAAGCCGAAAACAAAAGCAGTGCACCTCCTACTGTGGGTTTTCATACTGTTCCCACAGAGCTTCTGATTCCTCATGAAACGGATCGATTTTATTTGTAAAATAAGTGAAAAATATTTCCCAGCAAGATGTTCCCTGAACTGTTCCTGAGTTTAAACAAAGAAACACAAACATATATGTAGGGTTTTTCTTAGAAGGAAAAGAAACAGATGAGATAATATCCAGTTACTTTAAATCAAGTTGTATTTAAACTCCAACATGGGTTGAATGCCATTGTCAGAGGTGTCAGAAAGCGACTTATTATCATCATCTATAGAAAGAGAATTTATAAGACATTCTGGAGAGTCAAAAGTTTTCCCTCTTTAGCTTATCTGCAGTCAAGATCAATGGCAGAAAAACATTCGGTATAATTTGTATTTATTGAACAACTACTCTAAGCATGTCATTATTCAGAATTCTCATGGTTTATAAAAATAAACAAAGCATAAAATACACTAGTCATGAATAGTAATTAAGAAGGTAAGTGAGTATCACTGTAAAAAAACCCAAACCTAACTGCTCTGCCTTTGAGTGAATTCATATTGATCAAAGTCCTAAAGGACAGAGGAGAACTGCTCTACAGGATTTCCAGCTCTGTAAACCATTATGTAAGCAGCTTGTCACATCTTTCACCTGTGGAGTCTCTGGTGGATTGGAATTTGATACATTTCAGTTAGTATACTAACGCTTAACCCACTATAAAACCAGAGTCTCTTCAATATAATAAACAAAAATCAAGATCACAAATTCACTGCTGTCGGATCAGTTTTGACTTAAAGAGACCTTCTGTTGGGTCTTTGAGGCTGTATATCTTGGTGGAAGGGGATTGCCCATTTTTCTCCTGTGGAATAGCTGGTATATTTGCACTATGACCTTTTGGATAGCAGTCAGCTACATTATGCATTATAACGTAAAATTAAGAATATAATGTGTCATAAGACTTCTGAACAACCAAATACTGATGGGCACTGAAAGGATTGATGAAAATGTATTTTATCCAGTTAAATATCAACTCAAAGGGTGGCTCATTGCCATCAAGTTGGGACCAATTAATAGTTAAAACTGTAGCAGGTGTTTTGAAGTCTAAAATCAATGGGAAGAGATTGCCAATTTTCTGAGGAGCTGATGAATTCAAATGGCCAGAGAGGCATCATATTTTGTATATCATTTAGTATTCAACACAAATGACATATTTTGTAAGGTTTTTTTTGGTTACAAAGAATCAATGCCTATGAGTTGTGGTGCTGAGGAAAAGTATTGAACATTGCATGGACTACCAAGAGAACAAACGGGTGTTCTGGAGAGGGTGAAACAAAGTTGCTCCTTAGAGGGGAGGATTTTAAAGCTCTGTCTCACATACTTTGAACAGGAAAGATTAGTCTTTAGAGAAGGACATCATGTTTGGAAGGTAGAGAGACAGCACAAGAAGGAAAAACCCTGCATGAGATGAATTGACACAGTACCTGGGGTAATGATTGTAGGTGTATCAGAGACAGTGAGACTGGCTCAGGAGAGGTCAGGGTTCAGAGCTATTGTACAGAGGGTTGTTATGGGTCACAGGCAACCCGATGGCACACAACAACAACAACAAACCACTTATTGTATTTTCACTAGCAAAAGCATCTCATGTAAACAGTTGGCTTAACCCCAGTGTAGAAGAGCTTTGTCCATTCATTTCCCCAAATTTAGTGTGAAAGTGCATTTAGGTACTTTAAAACTCTTTTAAGGGATTATAAGAGAATCATTTGTTTAGCTATTCTTGATATTTTCCTTCTAAAGATCATATTGCACTGGATTACAAGTGGAGATAGTAAATTTAAAATGCTTGTTCTCTTTGAAGTAATAACTCAGGACTGAGTGTGTTTTGAACAAGTGAAAAGAGTTAGGTGAAAAGAAATATATCTCAATATTAGCCTGACTGCACTTAGAGAATTTAGGTCATGACGAGTCTAAAACAATCTTTACTGGTCCTTAGGGAACATAGAGTGGCTTGAATTATCTCTATTTTTCCAATTATGCCAGTAGCTTCTCCACATATAATTTGATTGCCAGTTCTTCTCAATGATTCTCTAATGTCCTACCGGATAGCAGTGGGTCTCGGAGTTGAAGACATTCATAGTCCAGGTTTAAGGCTGTAAATTATTTATATGCAAGGACTAGTCTTTCTGTTATACTGTCATTATCAACAGCACAGTCTAACAAATAAAATTTCAAAAGTTGATTCAAAATGTGAAAGATAATGTTAAGGATGCATCTGTTTTAGGTATCCAGTTAGAAGAAAAGCTACACTTTGTTCCAATTTTTAATTTATCTTTTTAATTGCTCCAACAGCCAACAGATAATATGCCTGTGATTGAATCACTGTGCTGTGTGAGGCCAACATTGGAATATTTGTAAAACTGTTTCCCTCACACACTGTGTTATACCTTACCAAGCTAGGGAGAGATGAAGAAAACATAAAAGTATAATATAGCCTGGAGTCCAAATGAAAAAAGAAAAAACAACAACAAACAAACCTGAAGTACACCTAGGTAGGCTGCATTAGACTCTGTTTATAGTCTGCTAATTAAATTATGTTTCCCACTCACTGTTCTGATTTAAGAACTAGTAATTATAAACTAGAAGCATAAAGAACAGTCTTGGAATGAATTTTCAGGAATAATATAATTTGTTTTTCTACCACTGGCAGATTTTACCTAAATTCTTTTTCAGGAGGAGAATCTGTCCTATTTGAAAATACCTGCTGGGAAGGAAATTCTAGCATTCCCCATAATACCATTATGATCCATGGAAACAACTTGTTTCCCTCAAAAAAATAGTTTTCTCAGTTATTTTGTTTCTGGCAATGCCAATTTCAGGAATAATAAATTCCAGTGTAAGTGCCACTGCTTTTTGTTTTCACTCTCTGAAGATTTTAGTGGAATATATTAGATAGAGAGAAATATATGTTCAACAGTGAAGAAAAATGTATTTTCTTCCAAATTAAGGTTAATTCTGAAAAGGAAATATAAATTCCATTACTAATACCTTTGTGTTAACACTTTCCTCTTGAGAGAACCAGAAGGATGCCCTTGCATGTCAATGTGCTTTCATTATCTCTGATATTTTAGTTATTTGCATGTTTCCCTCACATGTGATTTTTGCACACAGGCATAAAGAAAATAAATAAATCTTTTATTCTTTTAGGAATCCTAACTATGCTGCTAACCAAAAGTTTGGCAGTTCAAATCCAGCAGCAGACCTGAGGAAGAAAGATGAACACGTCTCCCTCCAGTAAGATCGTAGTCTAAGAAGCCTGATGGAGGCTGTCGATGGATGAGTCAGAGTAGATTTGATGCCAGTGGTTTTCTGTTTTTGTTTTTGTAAATCTTTCTGTAGTGTGATGCACTTTATTGCAAAAGATTGGGGATTGTTCAAAGAGTGGTTTATTTTCATTAATGTCTTTACATTTCTTTTTCATGACAAGGTGCAGCTCTTATGGAAAATGTCTCGTTTTTTGCTATTATTCAACATTTTCCTACTCATGATGCTCTCTATAGTTGATTGTTCTTTTTCCAGTAGGGCTTTTTTTTCAAGAAAGGGTTAGATTCTTCTGATGTAGGTGGCCCTTAGAAATCTGTGGGAGTTAAGCAGAGAGGAGAATTTGTATTTGGTTACTTGGTTGTATAATTTAAATCATTAACCACATAAGCATGGCAATGCGATGTGACTAAAAAGCAAATAACTCAGCCTTGTCAAAAATGTAGCTTTTTCCCTTCTGAGCTGTGAAATTAACTATCAATTCATATGCAATCCCAGATAAAAAATGGTGGTGAACCAGATGCACTGGTGCATAAGAATGGAAGTAATTGTTTGTGGTTTTCATGAGAAGATTGCCAGTTTGCAGCATTTAAATTACACACAAACTGTTTTTTACATCTCTAATTGTAGCTCTGTTGTTTTCAGGGAGGGTTGAATTGACATTGACAAACACAGACTTAGAAAGAATACAAAGACATGAAAACAGCACTAAATTTGTCCTAAAAATGATTCAGTGAATAATACTGCAACATTCTATTTATTCCTCGAGATGCCAAAATTTCCTTTTCCCCCCTAAGGAGCAATGTTGCCTTTGGTAAGTTAATGAGATGTAGTAACTGCAGAGAGATTGAGCAAATCAAAAACATTACATTTGTGAATTACTGGGTTCCTGCTCTTTTATTTATATTTTTTTAGAAAGACACAAATTTAATGTGATCTTTTGACTGCTTTTTCTTTAACTCTTGAAATTCTCCATTTACCCTCCACACTTTAAATGACTTGTCCTAGCTTTTCCTCCTTCAAATAGTCATTATAACATTTTAACTCTGAGATGAAGCAAAAATGAAATTCCATTAATCATGTTCTACCATCATATTTTTGCTTTAGTCTTGGAATTTCCTGTAAAATAAAGCCTCTAACCTCTTGGGCTTAAAGAATGAAAAACCGACTTATCAGAGAAATAAACAAGTGAAACAAAGAGAGGCAATTTAGAGTTTGAATTTGTAAAGCCAATTGAATGGATGGTCTTAATTCTATTGTACAAACAACTGCAACAACAACAAAAATGATCCCTAAATCCACAGTTTCTTATTGTTTTCTTTGGAAAACTACTCTTGGTCTTTAAGGAGTCTTGCTGAGTTAAAAAACACTGTTATGCAAATGAACAATAGTTTATTGAGTAAAATTCAAGGTAAATATATTGTGGGGGAAAGGCCACATTAAAAGCAAAGAATAAATAAAAAAGAAAAACCTGAAAGAGACCTTTTTTCCCCATTTGGGCAGTGTTACAAAGAACATTGTCCACATCTTGCTTGGCACAGCATTTTGAGAGTTCACAGAGGGCAAATAATGAATAGTTACCATTTATGCATGTACAAAAGGGCAAGGTCTCATGTACATTTGTAGAGAAGGATCCTGTGGGAAAGAGTCTTCATTTACCTTTAAAACTCTAGGGAAAACAAGGGGATAATTGTCCCATAATATCCAAGAGCCCTGAAAAGGCAGAAATATGGGACACAATAAACTTCTTCATACTCTTCCTTTTTTTTTAACCAGTAATAGGGTTATTAAGGAAGGAAGTTGATGGGGCACTGGCGGCAGCTTTCAACCTCCCAGTTTTACCCCAAGGACTCCATGGGGCCCTTTGTTCCAAGAGTGTGCACTTCTCGGACAGGCTACCTGTTTGGGTGATGGGAGAAGTCCAGTGTGTATCACTATCATTCAAATATATGCATCAACAGCCAGAGCCCAAGAAGGGGAAATAGAAGATTTCTACCAACCTTAGCAGTCAGAGATAGATCGAACATGTAATCAAGATGCATTAATAGTGATGGGTGACTAGAATGCAACAGTTGGGAACAGAGAAGAAAGATCAGTAGCTGGAAAACATGGACTTGGTGACAGAAATGAAGCTGGAGATAGGATGATAGAATTTTGCACAGTCAACAATTTATTTGTTGCAAATACATTTGACAAGAAACATAAACGCAGGCTATACACATGGATTTCACCTGATGGTATGCATAGGACTCAGATAGATTACATCTGTGGAAAGAAACACTGAAGAAGCTCAGTATCAGCTGTGAAAACTAGGCTTGGTGCTGATTGTGGAACAGATCACCAATTACCCATATGCAAGTTTAAGCTGAAACTAAGGAAAGTGAAATCAAGCCCACGGGAACCAAAATATGGCCTTTAATCTACCCCACCTGAATTTCAGAACCATATCAGGAACAGTTTTGAGGCCTTGAATACTAATGAGAGAAGACCAGATGAGTTATGGGAAGATATCAAGAATATCATCAGGAAGATTGCAAAAGGTCATTGCAAAGATGGAGGAAGAAGAAAAGACCAAAATGGATGTCAGAAGAGACTCTGAATATTGCACTGGAGCACCGAGAAGCCAAAGCAGAAGGAAGAAATCAAAACATTAAGGAACTGAACAGGAGATTTCAAAAGGCTGCACGACAAAACAAAGAAAAGTAGTATAATGAAATGTGAAAAGAGCTAGAGTCAGAAAATTAGAGGCCAAACTCACTCAACATTTATTAAGCTTAAGGAACTGAAGAGGAAATTCAAGCCTCGAGTTGCAATACTTAAGGATGCTTTGGGCAGAGTATTGAGTGATCCTGGAAGTATTAAAAGAAGATAGAAAGAGTATAGAGAGTCATTATACCAAAAAGAATTGGCAGACACAGAAGAATTTAAAGGAGCAACTTATGAGTAAGAGCCTATGGTGATAAAGGAAGAAGTTCAGACTGCTTTGAAAGAATTGGCCAAGAATAAGGCCCCAGGAATTAACTGATGGTATACCAATTGACATATTTCAACTAAGAGATGCTGCCCTGGATGTGCTCACCAAGTTGTGCCAATAAATCTGGAGAACAACCACTTGGCCAACTGACTGGAAGAGATCTATATTTGTTTCCATTCCGAAGAAAAGTGATCCTACAGAGTGTGGAAATTATCGAACAATATCATTAATATCACATGAAAGCAAGATTTTGCTGAAGATTATCCAAAAACGACTGGAACCGCACATCAACAGAGAACCAGAAGTGCAGGCTGGATTTAGACGGGGCTGTGGTACTAGGGATATTGTAGCTAATGTTAGACGGATCTTAGCTGAAGGCAAGGAGTACCAGAAGAATGTCTAACTTTGTTTCATTGATTATGCAAAGGCATTTGACTGTGTGGACCACAACAAACTGTACCTAACTCTGAGAAGAATGGGAATCCCAGAACACTTGATTGTGCTAATGTGAAACCTATACTTGGACCAGGAGGCAGTCGTCAGAACAGAGTAAGAAAACACTGCATGGTTCAAAATTGGGAAGGGTGTATGCCAGGACTGTATCTTTCTCCATACCTTTCCAATCTTTATGCAGAATTGGTTATCCGGGAGGCTGGGCTCTATGAGGAGAAATGTGACATCAGAATTGGAGGAGGAATCATCAATAATCTGCGTTATGTAGATGATGCAACCTGCTTGCTGAAACTGAGGAGGACCTGAAGCACTTGCGGTGGAAGGCCAGGGACTGCAGTTTTCAGTATGGATTAAGACTCAATATAAAAAAAAAACAAAGATTCTCACCACTGGGCTGATTGGCAGTGTCATATTGGATGGTGAAGAGATAGAGATTGTTCACAGCTTTGGTCTGCTTGGCTCCACAGTCAACAATCTTGGCTCTAGCAGCCAGGAAATTAAAAGACATATTGCGATGGTAAAGTCTGTGATTAGAGACCTCTCTAAAGTGTTGAAGTGCGAAGATGTCAGTCTGGAGACTAAGGTGTGCCTCATACATGCCATAGTCTTTGCAATCACTTGCTATGAATTGGAGAGCTGGGCAATGACTAGGGATGATAGAAGGAGAATTGATGTATTTGAGCTGTGGTGTTGGAGAAGAGTATTGAACATAGGACTTCCATGAAAACAAACACGTTTGTCCTGGAGAGGGTGAAGCCAGGCTGCTCCTTGGAGGCAAGGATTCTGAAGCTTCATCTGACATATTTTGGACATGTTGCAAGGAGGGACCAGTCTTTGGAGAGGGACGTCATTCTTGGGAGGGTGGAGGGACAGTGCAGGAGAGGAAGACCCTCGATGAGATGGATTGATTCAGTGACTGGGGTAATGGGGGCAAGCGTGTTGGAGATGGTAAAATTGGCACAGGATAGGGCAGAGGTTGGGGCTGTTGTATATAGGGTCACTATGAGTCACAGGCAACTCAATGGCACATAACAGCAACAACAAGAAGTTGTTGGGGAGGCAAAGACTATTAACAAATTCAAGTTCAGGTTTTAGCCCAAATTCCAATTAGCACAATTCCTCAGTTAGTCCAGACTCTGGTTTCCTTTCAACAGTCAAGTCCAAATCATCCAGCAGGATTTGCCTCAAAGCGGTTATAAGTCAGATTCTCCTTCAGCTCTCCAGCAAGAACAGTAACAACCTTTAACAGAGTCTTGCTCAAGTGTCCTTCAAGTCTTGCCACCACAAGTCTCTTGCTCACCACAAATATTGCTCGCCTCAAGTCTTGCCTCAGTGTGAGCAGCACTCTTTTTCTTATCCTAGTAGCACGTTTGTTGATGATTCACAATATCATGCTGATTTGCAAGTCCATGCATCTTTAAATAAGGTAACTGGAAATCAGAAGGGGCTAACTGCAATGGCTGAAAAGAGACAACTTTTAGGCTAACACCACATCAACCAACAGTAAGAATTCCATATTTTGTTTCATTACCCTCTCCCCAAAGTGAACTAAAAGAATATAGAAAATATTAAACAATGTCATTAATATCATATGCAAGTAAAGTGTTTTTACCCACATGTTTTGTTTTTTAAATTATTTTATACTGTTTTATTTATAAGGTTTGAATACATTGTTTTTCTCACTGGATCTTTCCAATTTCCTTCACCAACACCCCCATCACCCCTCTACTTCCATTCCCCCACCCCCTCATTTGGACCCTTGTACTCATTCTACAGTAATGGTTTTATACAGTATTTGTCCTTATGGAACTGAATTAGTTCACTCAGCATAGTCTCCAGTCCCTCTCAAGATAGGTGTTGTTGTTGTTGTTGTTGATTGCCATCAAGTCAAGCATGACTCATAGTGACCCAATAAACCAAAGGCCTGAACGCTTTTTATAACTCTCATCATTTCTCCAGGCTCATAGAGTTTCATAGAGGCATGTTATTTAGGAGGAGGATGACACTCCTGCTTCCAAACTGGTCTTAAACAGGGAACTCCACCAAATATGGTCCACCATGAGCAGCAATTATGACGTATGATCCCCAATGACACAATGTTCAGCTTCACAGCAAACCCAGATTACCACAGTACTGCAAATTGACAGAAGAATGCTGGACAACTTAGAAGAATGTTCCTCCAAAATAATCACTCTAGGCTACCGGGTACAATCGACATTTAAATACAAAGGCTTGCTCCGCTCTCTCTCTTGTTTTCTCTCTCTCTCTCTGTATATATATGTATATATGTGTGTGTATATATATACACACACACACAAGATGAACCAAAGGCCTGAAGCCTTTCTACAACTATCATCATTTCTCCACATTCACAGACTTTCCAGAGGCATGTGGTTTAGGAAGTGAATGCCACTCCTGCTTCCAAAGCTTAATCAATCACTTCCCATGATGGATAGCCAATTATGGTGTTTGACACACCTATGGCCCAGCTGTCATCATCACAGCAACTCTAAATTACTTAAGTAGAGCAAGTAGAGTAGACAGATCACTGATAAACCATTAAAAGAAAGTTCATTCCAAATAAATTAACATTAGGCCTGTGGCGCTCTGGCCTTATGACATCGTTCTCCTGCATGCTGTGTAGCATTCCCCTGTATGAAGGTACCATAATTTCTCAATCTATTTGATTGTTATTAGACATCTGGGCTGTTTCCATGTTTATGATGGTGAATAAGGCTGCTATGAACATTGGTGTACAAGTTTCCATTTGTGCCTCAGTTCTCATTTTCTTGGGGTATATTCCAAATGGTGGAAGAGCTGGTTTATATGGAATTTCTGTGTTCAGCTTTTTGAGGAAGCACCAAACTGCCTTCTAGAGTGCTTGTACCATTTTACAATCTCACCAACAATGTATTAGAGTTCCTATCTCATTATATCCTCTCCAACATTTATTACTTATTCTTCTGTTAAGCTTTACCACTGTTTCCAGAGTGAGATGATATACCTGATTGTGGTTTTGATTTGCATATCTCTCATTGACAGTGATTTGGAGCATTTCTTCATGTGTCTGTTTGCCATACGAATATCTTCCTCTGCGAAAATACTCTCCATGTCCTTTGCCCATTTTGTAATTGGGTTATCAGTCTTTTTCCTGTGGAATCAGAGGAGTGTTGTTATGCAAACTTTTGTTATGACATTCTTGTCTGAGATGGTATTGCCAAATGGTTGTTCCCAGTCACTAGGTTTACTTTTTACCCTGTTGGAAAAAATTTTTGATGCACTCCTGAAACTGACTAGAAGAAATCTATATTTGTTCCCCTCCCAAAGAAGGGTGACCCAACAGAGTGTGGAAACTACAGAACGATATCATTGATTTCACATGCAAGTAAAATTTCTACTGAAGATTATCCAAAAACGACTAGAACAGTACATCAGTAGAGAACTGCCAGAAGTCCAAGCTGGGTTTAAAAGGGTCGTGCTACTATGGATATTATAGGTAATGTTAGATGGATCTTAGCTGGAAGCAGAGAATACCAGAGGAATGTATATCTGTGTTTCATTGATTATGCAAAGGTGTTTGACTGTGTGGATAATAACAAACTGTGGCTGACTCTGAGAAGAATGGGAATCCCAGAACATTTAATTGTGCTAATGCGAAACCTATACTTGGACC
>NW_006400061.1:225062-239668 GCF_000299155.1 Elephantulus edwardii
AGTTTACTTGGCTCCACAGTCAACACTCTTGGCAACAGTAGCCAGGAAAGGAAAGACATATTGCGATGGGAAAGTCTCCTGTTAGGGACCTTTCCAAAGTTCTAAAGATCAATGGTGTCTCTCTGAAGAATAAGGTGCATCTGATACAGGCCATAGTCTTTTCAATCGCTTGTTATGCATCAGAGAGTTAGACAATGACTAAGGAGGATAGAAGGAGATTTGATGCCTTTGAGATGTGGTGCTGGAGAAGAGTATTGAGGGTACCATGGACTGCTAGGAAAACAGATTCAACCTGGAGAGGGTTAAACCGGCGGCTCCTTGGAGGCAAGTATTCTGAGGCTTTGTTTAACATACTTTGGACATGTTGTAAGGAGGGACCGGCCCTTAGAGAGGGACATTATGCTTGGGAGGGTGGAGGGACAGCACAGGAGAAGAAGGCCCTCACTGAGGTGGATTGATTGGGGTGGGTGTATCAGAGACAGTGCGATTGGCACAGGACAGAGCAAATTTTAGGGCTGTTGTACATATCATCACTCTGAGTAGCAAGTGACTTGAAGGCACATAACAACAACAACAACAACCACCTGGATTTAATCTGTAGAATTTCCTGTTCATCAATTTTAACCTCTTCAGATTGTGCATTTCTGGCTGTATTTGGCAATCTCTTTATACCGTATATTAGGCCTTCTAAACTTGATCCCAGTTTGTCTCATATAAAGTTTATGGTTTTGGGCTTTACTCTCAGGTCTTTGATCCATCTGGAGTTGATTTTTGTGTATGGTGTGAGATGTGGATCCTGTTTCAGCTTTTTTCAGTTAACAGTCCAATTTTGCCAACACCATTTTGTTGTCATTTCCCCATTTGATATCTTTGATTTCCTTGTTGAATATCAGTTGACCATTGACAGCTAGGTCTATTTCTGAGTTCTCAATTCTGTTCCATTCGTCTATGTGCCTGTCATTGTACCAGTACCATGCTGTTTTGGTTACTACTGCTATGTAGTAGGTTTTGACATCAGGGAGTGCTATGCCTCCAACCTCATTTTTGTTTCTCAGAAGTGTTTTGCTTGTTCGTGGTCTCTTGCCCTTCCATGTAAACTTGGCAATTTCCCTTTCAATCTCCTTGAAAAAATGAATTTGGTATCTGAATTTGGATTGCATTGACTATGTAGACTGCTTTTAGTAGTATTGTCATTTTCACAATATTGAGCCTTCCTATTCATGAGCAGGACACATTTTCCCATTTCTTTAGGTCTTTTATTTTGTCTTGCAGAAGTGTTCTGTAATTTTCTTTGTATAGATCTTTTACATTTCTAGTTAGGTTAACTCCCTAGTATCTCAATTTGTGGTTTGCTATTGTAATGGTATTGATTCTTGGTTTCCTTTTTTGACATTTTTTTAACTGTAGAGGAATCTGACTGACTTTTGGATATTGATCTTTTTTATGTTTATTTTTTTATTTTATTATTTTTGTGTGAGTGTACCATCAAATCAGATCTGACTGGTACAGGAGGAGACTGCTCCTCCTTCCCCGGCAGAGCATCTGGTGGATTCGAACTGTGCACCTCTGGGATTGTAGTTGCAGCTCCTTGCCTCTAGGCCACCAGAGCTCCCAGGATATTGATCTTATATCTTGTCAGTCTACTAAGTTGCCCTGCTAACTCTAACAGATGGGGTTTTTTTCCTTGACTCTTTGGGTTTTCTGTGTACACTATCACATCATCTGCATATAGTGATAATTTTACCATCTCTTTGCCGATCCAGATGCCTTTTACTTCCTTCTCTTGTTATATTGCCCCAGCAAGCACTTCCAATACAATATTGAATAGAAGTGGTGGTAGTGCGCATCCTTGTAGTCTTTCTTCATTAAGAATGATGTTGTCCCTTGGTTTTTACTATGTTGAGGAAATTCTCTTCTATTGCAATCTTGTTGTGTGTCTTTATCAGGAAGGGGTGTTAGATTTTGTCAAATGCTATTTCTGAATTGGTTACTAAGATCATATAGTTCTTATTATTTGGTTTGTTAATATGGTGAATTACATTGTTTTTCTTATCTTGAAACTTCCTTGTGTACCAGTTATAAATCCCACATGGTCATGGTGATTTTTTGTTTTGATGTCCTTTTGGATTCTTTTGTTTAAGACTTTGTTAAATATTTTTGCATCTATATTTGTGAGAGATATTTGTCTGTAGTTTTCTTTCTTGGTAATACCTTTGCCTGGTTTTGACATTAGGGTTATGCTTACTTCATATAATGAGTCTGGAGTGTTTCTTCTTTTTAATTTTTTGAAATAATTTAAGTAGTACAATAAACTTCTTAATGTTCTTTGAGGTGGTATGCCATTTTTCTATTATATGTAACTTAGTTCTGAGTGTGGCTGCAGGACACAGACTGACCATCCATCCAGATACTGACTTCTTTGCTAGTTTCATTCCTACCCTCCAATTCTTTCATTGCCTTAAGATGATCTGAGTCTTCCAAAAAATCCAAGCAATGCCAAGTGAAATAAGGAGTGGACTGAATTTTTGTAGAACCACCAGAATGACAATGGTAGGAAGGTAAACTTTAGGTCAATAGGAGACCTTTCTAACAGTTTTGTATGTGATGCCTCTGAAGTATGAGCTCTCCATGGAGAGGTTGGTGGCCAACCATCCAGGAGGGATTACAACAAATCGAGAGGGAAGACGTACTCAATAAGTTGTAAAATTCTTTCTCCTAATACACTTATAAATTTTTGGCTTATTTTAAAATTTATTCTAAGATTTCATATTCTTGATTTTGGCTAGCTAATAATTCTAGGTCTCTATTGGCCATAGGATTTTGCTGATTTATATGATTGAGGGTATAGTGATGCTGCTTGTGTAACACAACTTTTTCCTATAAAGTAGATCTCCTTCTTTGTCAACATCTCCTTTCTGTTTGTGATGCCAGCATAGTGGCCCCTAAGGAGTTGGTAATGCATTTGAAGAAATTCGCACAAATGTCCCTTGGAACCTAAATTTGCTTTTCCTTTTTGGAAACACATCTATTAGTGCCAATCACACATATGGTTTTGAGTAATTAGATGGAACTGAAGTTATAGTGTTATAACTTAATTTTGGAGTGATTCTGCTAAGCCTTTATTATTATTTCTATATTAAATTTTAAAAACCCAAAAAAAGTTGTTTCAAGTATATTTGTTTATCAAACACAATGATTATCCTAAAAATCAGCTGACTTGGATTTATTTTCTATTAGCCCATGTTGTTCTTTGCCATTGTTTGGTTTTTATCCACAATCAACACTCTTGGCACCAGCAGCCAGAAAATTAAAAAGTGAATTGCATTTGGAAAGTCTGCTGTCAGGGACCTCTCCAGAGTACTGAAGAGCAACAATGTCAGTGTGCATCTGGTCTAGGCCCTGGTCTCTTCAATTACTTGCTATGCATCAGAAAGCTGGACAATGACTAGGGATGATTAAAGGAAAATTGATACCTTTGAGATGTGGTGCTGAAGAAGAGTATTGAATATACCATGAACTGTTAGGAGAACAAACAGGTTCATCCTAGAGAAGGTGAAACCACACCTTTCTTAATCTTTTTCTGATATGCTTTGGGCATGTTGCAAGAAAGAGCCAGTTCCTTGGAGAGGGACATCATGCTTGGGATGGTGGAGACTGCACAAAAAAGGAAGACCCTTAATGAGAAGGATTGACTGGGTCACTGGGGTGGTGGTGAGGGGTAAGTGTGTCAGAGACAATAAGGATGGCACAAGATAGAGCAGGATAGAGCAGGGTATAGGGCTGTTGTACACATGGTCACTATGAGTCACAGGAGACCCAAAGACACATAATAACAACAGTATTTCAAAGTGAAAGATTATTAAAATGAGCCACCCCAATCCTCTGGTTTTTAATTTGTTTGTGCCTTGGCATGTGTTGTAGAAGATAATTAGAGATGGTACTTTTTGAAAAATATTTCCTTTCTCCATCTAATGTCCAAAGACTTTCCTCTTGTCAAGCTCAGATACCGTCTTTGCCTCGGTAGAAAACATAATTATAGGGCAATGGAAATTTAAGAAACATTCAGTGTTCTTTTTTGTCCTAATCTCAACCACATCACTGACAATCAAAAGAGAAAGTATGAAGATAGTAGCACAAAAACATTTATGTCATTATAATTTCTCTCCCTCTTACATTGATGCTAAATTGAAATTGACTCATAGCTGACCCTCTAGTGGGTTTTTAGAGGCTGTAAATTGTACTGGAGGAGATTGCTCATCTTTTTTCTATGGAGCACCTTGTTGATTTGAACTGTCAGTTTTTGGGTTAGCAATTCCTTAACAATAGGGCACCAGAGCTATATGAAAAATGGTAAAAAAAAAAAACTCTGGCTTCTAGCCCAACATCAATAAAACAAAGATTCTCATCATTGGACCAATTAGAAGCATTGGTATGGATGGTGAAGATATTGAAATAGTTAACAGTTTTCGTTTGCTTGAGTCCACAGTCAACACTCTTTGTAACAGCAGCAATGAAATTAAGAAACAAATTGCATTGGGAAAGTCAGCTGTGAGGGACCTCTCAAGAGTACTGAAGAGCAACGACGTCAAGCTGGAGACTAAGGTGCGCCTGATCCAGGCTATAGTCTTCGCAATTACATGCTATACATTGAGAGTTGGACAGTGACTAGGGATGATAGAAGGAGAATTGATGCCTTTGAACTGTGGTGCTGGAGAACAGTGCCATGGACTGCTAGGAGAACAAACAGGTTTGTCCTGGAGAAGGTGAAGCCGGAATGCTCCTTTGAGGCAGGGATTCTGAAGCTTCGTCTGACATACTTTGGGCATGTTGCAAGGAGGGACTAGTCCTTGGAGAGGGTCATCATGTTTGGGAGAGTGGAGGGAAGGTGCAGAAGAGGAAGACCCTCGATGAGAAAAATCGATTCTGTGATTGGGGTGGTGGGAGTGAGTGTGTCAGAGATGGTGAGGTTGGCATATGATAGAGCAGGATTTAGGGCTCTTGTACATATGGTAGCTATGAGTCGCAAATGATTTGAAGGTACATAACAACAACAATACCTTACAACTAAACCTATTCTATGACAGAAGAAAGATAACTAAATGAGGGAAAGGAGGAGAGATATTGGTGTAGGGCCTGACAAGGCATCTATAGTGGGAAATGAGAGTATCTGAGGATGTCTTGGAAAGGAACAGGTCAGCTGAGGGGGCTTTTTAAAGTATCTTTGGTGAGCATCAGATGAGGTAAGAGGAAACAGATTCAAAGTTGTATAACAGCTGTGATTGCCTGGTAAGAGATTGTTGCATAATTCCCAGGCCAGGAGTTGTAATTGTTGTTGTTATGTGTAACTGAGTCAACTTTGACTTACAGTGACCCCATGCCTAATAGCTCTAGACTCTGTTCTATTCTGAGCCAATCTCACGGTCTCTGACACATCTATCTTCATGACCTAAGTTGCTGGGTCAAGCCATCTTATCCTAGGTCTTCTTCTCCTGTACTGTCCCTCCATCTTTACAAGCATGATGTTCTTCTCCAGGGATTGATCCCTCCTGGCAACATGACCAAAGTATGGAGCTTTAAAATTCTTGACTTCAAAGAGTAGCTTAGATTCACCATCTCCAATATATACCTGTTAGTTCTCTTTGCAGTCCATGTTATGTTCAATACTCTTCTCCAACATCACAATTCACACATTAATTCTTCTTTTGTCATATTTAGTCATTGTCCCACTCTCTGATACATAACCAGTAATTGCAGAGACCATGGCCTGGATCAGGCACACCTTAGTCTCTAGACTGACATTGTTGCTCTTCAGCAGTCAAAAGAGGTCCCTGACAGCAGATCTTCCTAATGCAATTTGTCTTTTTATTTCTTGACTGTAGGTGCAAAGACTGTTGATTGCAGGGTACTTTCCCTTAGCGTTTGGACTATTTGCTTTTTCAGATTCAGCCATTTTGAAGCTGGTCGACTTGCACCTACAACTTTGCTAGATTCCAACTCATTCTCACTCTCCTCTTTTCATTCAAGGCAAGACAAGTCATCACACTTTAGTCAGAATTGACAAACAGCTGACCCTTCACAAGGTTTTCTGAGCCAGTAAATCACATAGAAGAAGACTGTCCATCTTTCTACCTTATAGCTGCTGGTGGATATGAACTACCAGAGAGGTGCCATCTTTGGGTTAACAGTTAAGCTGCATATGGACTAGGCTACTAGGCTTGGAAAGGCAGAGAGCCTGCAAACGAGAGAAAGACCCTCAACCAGATGAATTGACACAGTGATTGCTGCTGGCTCGGATGTGTCAGAAATTGTGAGAATGGCATAGGATAAGACAAGTCTCAGACCTATTGTTCATAGAGTTGCTGTAGGTTGTACTTGACTTGATGACACCTAACAACAACAACAACAAACCGTGACTTTATGTAACTGGAACACAATACATCAAGGAAAGCCATTGGAAACCGTGTACGATTAAAAAAAAAACCCAAACAAACCCACAAAAAACAGCACATGACAGCCAAGAACTAAAAACTCTTCAATGCTTTATAACAAACTTCTTGGCTACTTTGGAAAAAAGTGGCATTCTCCTGAAATAAAGAGGGAGGCTGTCATGAAAATAGACTTCCAATTTTATAGTTGTGTAATTAATGTGTCTTGAAGTGTAATAGAGACATCACACATTGTCATGATTTATGTCTACCAATTTTATCTCAAGATGCTTTGTTATATTTTTCTACTTTCCTCAGTTAATACTTTTAGACATCTGGGTGAGAATGTACCTTTAAACTTCAAAGTAAAAGTCTTAGGATTTAAATTGAGATTCATGTTGTATGTATTTAATTTTAATATTTGCATGATGAAGAAATATAAGTTTAAGCAGTAATACAAGAAATTGATTCAAGAGTAAGAAAATGACTACTTTTTAATTTCTCTTTTCTATAAGAGATTGTTTTAGGTGTTAACCCCTATTCCTCCCAGCTTAAAATCTGTAGTGATATATTATTTACCCAATAAGAAATCAAGAAAAAGACTTTCTAGGGCATAGTAAGGGAGCACTGGTGGCCTAGTGACAAGAAGCTGTGCTGCAGTCCCGAAGGCAGTGGTTCAAATCTATCAGCTGCTCCCTGGGAGAAGGATGGACAATCTCGTCCTGTATCATCACCTGCCTCTGAAAATCCACTTAAGGGTCAGCCATGGATAAGTTCCAACTCAACAGTACACAACAGCAAGAATAGAGTATAGTATCTCAAAACTCTGGCTGCACTTAGATAGGAATCTGCCAGTGCTGTCTCCATGAGCTTATCTATTCCATTTCTTACTGACTAGAACAAGGTTGCATGCCAATATCAAATGACTGCTGAGCTAAAAAATTAGAGCCATCTTGTATAATGGTTCTATTATTAGGTTTTCCTTTTATCCATATGGCTATTAAGTTACCGGTGACAAAACTGTACTTTACAAACCTTAGACAAGCTCAGTAAACTTGTTGTTGTTGATTGTCTCGAGTTGAGCAGAACTCCTAGTGACTCTATGAACAAAAGACCTGAAGCTCCTCTACAACAGTTGACATTCATCAAAGTTCATGGTTTTCGGAGGCATGTTATTTAGGAAGTGGATGCTACTCCTACTTCCAAACCTGTCAGAATATGTTATGTGCCATTGAGTCTCCTGCGATATATAGGGACCCTATGTACAGCAGAACCTGGAGACAGGATGAGAGACACCCAAGCGTTGAGGACTCTCCTTCATAGGGTCGCTGTGAGTCGCCTGTGACTCAACGGCACTTAACAACAGTAATATCAACAGATACAGTGGACAGAAGGTGATGCTACCAAGCTGAAGGTGGGTGACTTTTAATCTGCAGGCCTCAGGCCTGTCTTTCATTGTTTTTGTTCAGACATTCCTCTAGGACATATAGTCCTGGTGTAAAAGTTGCCATACAGTGGTCACTTGTGGTTGCTGTGAGGCTGAACACTGTGACACTGATGTGTCAAATGTGTTAATGGCTGGTTACCCAATGTGGACAGATAGTGGGGTGGAGCTCCCCGATTAAAACAAGCTTGGAAGGAGGAGCGGCATCCACTTCCATAATAGCTTGGCTCCGGAAACCGTATGAACTTGGAGAGAGGATGAGAGACACCCACACGTTGAGGACTCTCCTTCATAGGGTTGGCATGAGTCGCCTGCAATTCGATGGCACTTAACAACAACAACAACAACATGTACAGCAGCTCTGAATTCTTCCCTGTCCTGAGCCAGTCTCACTATTGCTGACACACTGACCTCCATTTACTGTAACAATCCATCTCATCCTGGGTCTTCCTCTTATGTGCTGTTCATCCATCCTTGTAAGCATGATGTCCTTCTCCAAGGATTGATTTCTCCTGGCCACATGCCCAAAGCAAGTGAGGTGGAGTTTCAAAATTCTAGCCTCCTATGAAAGACTTAGTTTCACCCTCTCGAAGACAGATTGATTTGTTTTCTTGGCAGTCCATGGTATATTCAAGACTCTTTTCCAGCACCGCAACTCAAAGGCATCTGTTCTTTTTGCCTGCAAATTTAGAAGACAGTTACCTGGCTAACTGTTTGGAAGAGATTCATATTTGTTCCCATTCCCAAAAATGTGATTCATTTCACATGTTGAAATTAATGAGCAATAACATCAATATCTTATACAAGTAAATTCTTGGTGAAGATTACTCAAAAACAGGTTATAACAGTACATTGACAGAGAATTGTCAAAATTTCAAGCTGGGTTTTGAAGAGGCTGTGGCACCAGGAATATCAATGCTGATGTCAGATGGTTCTTAGTTGACAGCACTGTGCAACAGTTCACAAAGAATAACAACAACAATATTGTAAGATATTATACTGACATTGAGAAAAATGGGAATCCCAAAGCAATTGTGTTGTTGCAAAACCTATACCTAGGCGAAAAAGCTGTTGTATGGACACAGTAAGGGAACACTGTATGGTTTAAAATCAGAAACGGTGTATGTCAGAGCACTGTTCTTTCTCACTACTTATTCATTGTGTACATAGAACAAACCATTTGAGAACTTGGGCTCTACGAAGAAAATGTGGCATCAGGATAGAAGGAAGATTCATCACCAACCTGTGTTATGCACATGATACAACTTAGTACATTGAAAGTGAGAATTAGTTGAAATTCTTGCTACAGAGGATCAAAGACTATAGTCTTCAAAATGAGTTATATGTTAAACATCAAGAAAATAAAAATCCTCTCTACTGAGCCAATAGGCTGAATCATGATAGATGGAGAAGTGTTGCTGTTAAGTGGCGTCGAGTCATAGATGACTTATAACAACTCTATGAATGAAAGACCTGAAAACTTGTATAACTTTCATCGTTCTCCAAGTTCACAGAATTCCTGAAGGTAAGCTACTTCGGAAGTAGATGCCACTCCTGCTTCCAAGCTTGTTTTGACCCGGGAGCGCCACCAAACACTGTCCATCATAGGTAACCATTATCTCATTTGACACACCAGTATCACAGTGTTTAACATCACAGCAACCATGAGATACCTCTGTAAAGAAAATGGACAGACCACTGCTATAACCACTTAGAAGAATATCTGACCAGAAAATTGAAGGCTGCAGATTAAAATCACCCACCTTTGGCTTGGTAGCATAACTTTGTATCCACTCCCTCTCCAGGATGAATCTGTTTGTTTTCCTAGGAGTTCATGGTACCCTCAATACTCTTCTCCAGCACCACAGCTCAAAGGCATCAATTCTCCTTCAATCCTTCCTAGTCATTGTCCAACTCTCTGATGCATAACAAGTGACTGCAAAGACCATAGCCTGTATCAGACGCACCTTAGTCTCCAGAGTGACACCGTTGCTCTTCAGCCCCCTGGAGAGGTCCTTAACATCAGGCTTTCCCATTGCAATATATCTTTTAATTTCCTGACTACTGGTGCTAAGGGTGTTGACCCTTGGAGCCAAGCAGACTAAAGTTGTTAACAATCTCAATCTCTTCACCATCCATCCTGATGATACCAATTGGCCCAGTGGTGAGAAAATATTTATGTCCCCATGTTAATTTTAATCTATACAGATATCATTAAAGATTAACAAATTCTATTTCATAAGGAAATGAAGTTTGACTTGGAGTTCATCCCAAGAGTGTTCGTGTCTATTTGAAAGAGTAACCCCAACTAACTCTATAAAAGTGAATCATCTCTGCCAACAGCATCCACAACACAAAAACAATTCCTATGAGATCATAAATGTCCTCCAAACTGCTGCACCTTTTTATACTCATCTCATCATCAATCTTACCACTTTTTAGAGGCCAAATTCCATACCAATAGCTCACAGACCACACAGGCTAAGGGAAGTCAAACAGGTTGGTAGAGGATGCACTCATTCAGACAGGACAGCTTCCAAAATATGTTCACAGGTGTCTCAGCCTTCAGCCTCATGGCTTAGGCTCTTAGACTTGTCAATAATGACTCTCCCTTAACTGTCCAATAAACTTTAAGAAAAACTCTTAGCTCTAGTTCTGTGGGGTAGTAGTCTCAGTGTCAGCTTCATCTCATGTTGGGTCTCTTGTTCTCTACTTTGGCCACAGCTGCTGCTGCTCTCTTGTAGGACTGACTAGAGCAAGAATCTCTGGATCCAAAGAGGATGGTGGATTCTCTTGCTTCTTCTTTGCTTGTGTTGAGATTATCAACATCTGCCACTGAATTTGTTCAGTTTAGTGAGGAGATTAGCCTATCCCCTTGTTGATAGGCTAATATACCCTGTTGACATAGTTCCTCCTATCCACATGGCAACATCAAAGGCAATGGCTAGGGAAGCCATTTTAAATATTAAACCCTTAATACTACAAACATTTATTCAGGTATGTGCACCAATTTGGACATTTTGTAACAGAGAATGCAAAACATACCTTTTACTTATAAACGATTATGATGATAAGGAGTCTAGAAAGTGTATTTATGTGGTAACATTGTCTTTCAACAAGTTTAGTATTAAAACCATTACTTTAGGAGCTCTAGAATGTGTAGCCTAGCAAGATAAGCCCCTGTAATCTTGGTGTTTATAATTACCTCCTTGACTCAAGTTTGATTATCTGAAGAATCTCTTCAAAGAGCTCAACAGCAAGGTTGTCATTTTAAAGACTTATGTGCCCTGATTCAAGCCATGGTATTTTCAATTGATCCCTGTTCTTCCTTAAGTTGGTCAATGTATAAGGATGACAGAAGATTTATGTCTTTCAATTATGATGTTGGAGAAGAGTGCTGAATAGACTATGGACCACCAAAAGAATAAACATATCTGTGTTGGAGGAAAAGAAACCAGGTTGCTCCTTAGAGGCAAGGATGGTGAAACTTCATGTCACATACTTTGGGCATATTATCAGGAAGAAATACATCATTCTGGGAAAGATAGAGGGCCAGAGGAGAGAGGAAGGTTATAAACATGATAGATTGACATAGTGAGTGTAACATAGACTTGATGATATCAGAGGTAGTGAGCATGGTGCACAGGATAGGATAAGTTTCAGATCTGTTGTTGTTCATAGGGTTGCTATGAATCATAGGTGGCTCAATGGCACCTAATAACAACAACATAAGTTTAATGTTATTACAATTGTTTTTACTGAAGAATTCTTTAATACCATACCTTCCTTTGACATTATGAAAAAAAAGTAAGAAGTGATCATGTTCAAATACATATTGCCCTAATTACAGGGGTGTTGTTGAAGATACTACTTACTTGACAACTTTGGGAAGCTAGATGAGTTTCAGTAGCAGAGAAATTATAACTTTGGGGGCCGACTGGCAAGAAGCTGTGCAATCCTGAAAGCATGCGATTTGAGGTCACCAGCTGCCCATGGGAAAAGGATGGGCAATCTCTTTCTATGAGATTAACTGTCTCTGAAAACCCACTGGAGGGTCAGTTATCAGTCGGTTCTGACACTACGGTTCTGACACTACGGTAAACAACAATGACAATAACACAAGTACTTGGTTTTCTTTTTGTATATATGGCCACTAGAAGTTTTTTCAGACTAAGTTTTCAACTGTACCTTAATGCGAAGTTTGAGTATACAAATACACCTGCATCATGGATGCTTTTTGAGTAAAACAGGGGAAGCAAAGGAGTACACCCTCCTCATGCTTGGAGGAGGAAATAGTTTTTTTGCTTATCTCAACTGGAATTCAATAAACCTTTTTTTTTTTTTGTTAAACTTCATCCACTATAACCTAGGGTCAAATTTACAGTCTACTTTTAAATTGTTTAGGTTTCTTTTAATGGGCTGTGATGCAAACCCTACCCTAACTTCCCCTTGAGTTTTGTATTTTCAATAACAACAGTGAAATATTGTAAATTGAGAAAATTATTTTCAATGAAACACTTTGTGTTCTTTTTTTTACCAAAAGGGTAAGGAGTAACTCTATGATTACAAATATTTCTAGGCCTGTGACCAAGAAATTTCATCAGGGGTCTGATGAAAAGTAGCTCATTACAATTGTTTTGTGCACTATAATAAGCCCTCTGTCAGATGCTTCCTATAATATTCCAAATCGTAGGTAAACACACAGATTCATTTTTGTATTTTAACAGTTTTTGCTGGCCTTTCTGTCACTAGTAGGCATAGCTCCTAAAAAGTGAGAATTGTAGGTGGAGCCTTCACCTTAGTTATTCTCATTTCTTCCTTGGAACTATTTTTTTCCCCCCTTGAGATCTAAAAAAAATGCATTCAATCTAGCTTCCTTCGTTCTCACAAAACCAGCTGAAATACTTGCTAGTAACATGCTCTATCTTTTCCCCCCTTCTGTTAGCTTTTATCACAACAGAGTGGCAGACCTTTCAAGGAGCTTTCTTGCAACCTCTCTGGGATTTTGCTCCTTTTCCTATAGGGAGTCACTGACTTTTGTCAAAACATTCTGAACTTGTACCGCACAAACCAGGAGACACCGTCTTTGACGCTCTTCTATGTGGCGTTTCTAGAATACTTACATCTGTGAAAAACTCTGGTCTCTTTAGAATTGGTTGAAAACATGAAATGCTTTAAAAGACTTTTTTTTTTATTTAGTAAAATGATATGCATATATCTTAAGAAATCCAGATTTCTCTGGTGTAGAAATGGAGGAAGTTCAGATAAGGTGTCTCTGAGTGATAGCTGAAATGAGGAAGAAATGTGTATGTGGCATGGGTGACACCTCACTGGCATCCTCTCCTCTTGTCAGACACTTCCTTTACTTCTTCTAAGAGTTCCACAGAGCCTGGTTTGAAAGTTACCTTCTGTTCATGGTTTAAACATTTCTGAGTGTGTAAATGAAATAATAGCAATAAACCTTGGATTCTTAGAATTTCCATTACCTCTAATTGAACAACTGTATTCAGGGAGTGATGGATAATAGATAGATTGAACTTGGGCAGAGAGATAATATGAAAAATAATAGAATCTAGCTCACTTTCATTTCAACATACTCCCAGAAGAGCTACATTATCAGAATAAAAAATAGTGGTGGGATTTAGCTCCATTGATAGGGACAATAATAAACCAGAAAGTGTCCAAATGATAAAATATAGGATAGGGAAAAATATCAGATGAAAAGCAGGTGAGAGAACTCGGAATTTTATCCAGAGATGAAAAGGACATCTATATATTGGGTGTGTGTGTCAATATGCAGGGGTTATAAAGAGAGGCATTTGAAGGCTATAATTAAAGAGAGCAATGAACATCCATGGCAAGAGCATTCAAAAGAAAAAGATGTATTGCCTTGGGAAAATCTACTGTGAGGGACCTTCTCAAAGTTTTAACAAGCAACAACATAAGTTTAAAGACTAAGATGCACATAATCTAAATCATGTTCTTTTATATTACCTCCTTAGCATCCAAAAGTTGGACAAAAAAAAAGAATTGATGCCTTTGAGTTGAGGTGTTGGAGAAGAGTACCGAATACCCTAAGCACTTCTAAAAGAGCAAACAAGTTTGTCTTGGGAAAAAAAAGTGCAATCAGGGTGCTCTATAGATAGTGAAGTATTGTGAAACTATATAATGCTTTGAGCACATATATAATATAACATATATAATTTATATAATATTTTGAGCATGTTGCAAGGAGAGCCAGTACTTAGGAAAAGGCATGATACTTGGAAAGGTAGGTCAGAGAAAGATAGAAGATTTTTAACATTTGGACTGACAAAATGACTGTAATAATTTAAGCTTATCAGAGATCTTGTGCATGGCACCAGACAAGGCAAGGTTCAGATCTATTGTTCTTAGAGAAACTCCAAGAACATGTAACAACAATATCATAAAGGAGAACTTGAGGAAATATTAGATATAAACTCTATGTGGGGCTTCAACAATTCAAAGGAAAATAATTTTTGTTAGCAATTGTTTGACAGAAAACGGAATATTTTTAGTGAGAAATAAAATTTTTGTCTCTGAGCTGATAGTCAATTATGATTTTCTAGTGACAGTCACACCTCTCTTAGAAGTTGTTGTTGTTGTTATGTGCCATCGAGTCGCCTACGACTCATAGCCACCCTATGTACAACAGCCCTAAACTCCACCCTGTCCTGTGCCAATCGCACTGTCTCTGACACTCCCATCCCAATTAT
>NW_006400061.1:241588-242956 GCF_000299155.1 Elephantulus edwardii
AGCTTGAATTTGCATATGAGTAGTTGGTGGTCTGTTCCACAATCAGCTCCTGGCCTAGTTTTCACAGCTGATATTGAGCTTCTCCAGGGGTTCTTTCTAAGCTCTTAGAAGACATGTGGAAATTTTCTTACAACGTGCAGAGAACTTGAACCAAATAAAGTTCCTTCAATTCAGAGATATTATAATTTTCTATCCATGTGTATTTCAGATTACCATTTTCTTGTTCATGGTTTCATTTGGCTGCAGATGTGCAGTCTCTAAATAGTCATTGCTCAGTCACTCAACTAATAACCCAATAAATGAAACTATTTATTAAGAAGAATAAGACATCAGGATTGAAATATGATTTAGCAACACCTTGGTTATTCAGATGACACAAACTTACTTGTAGAAAACAAAGAGATCTTAAAGCACTTATTTGTGAAGTTCCTAGATTCTGTTCCTTAGTATGAATTACTCCAACATATATAAAGGAATCCTTAGAACTACACAGATAGAGAAAAGACTGAATTTGTCAGAGATTTCCATTGGATCCACAATTTACGCCCATTGAAACAGAAGTCAAGAATTTAAAAGACATACTGCAATGGGTAAGTCTGCTGCCAAAGACTTTTTTTAAAGTGCCAGAGCAAGATCAGTTTAAAGTGGAAGATGTGCTTGACCCATGCCAACTGCTTCATATGCATGATAAGTTGGATAAAGAATAAGGAAGATCAGTGAAAGACTGATTCATTTGCATTGTGGTGTTTGGTCGAATTAATTGACTATACCATGGATTACCAAATGAATAAATAAGTGTCTCTTAAGAAATATTCCATCATGGTGATTCCTAGAAGATAGTCAGACTTAGTATCACATATATCGAAAATGTTATCAAGTAGAGCTTGTCTTTGGAAAAGATTATTATGCTTGGAAGAGAAGAGGTCAGAAAAAGAAAAGGAGATCCTCAAGGAAATTGATTGATGAAGTTACTAGAACAATAGAGTTATCTATGGCAGAGTTTGTCAGAAGGATACAGAATCAGGTAATGTTTAGTTCTGTTGTATGTAAGGGAAATATGTCTTTCTTCCTCTCTTTTGCTGACCCTCTACTTTTCCCAGCATGGTGTCTTTTTCCAGACCTGACACCTCCTGACAACATGTCAACATATATATTCATGATTATAACCTGTTACAGTGAAAAGGAATGACTGGTACTTGCTGTTAAAATAATGAGTATCTTTCAAGAACTAAATATGGCAAATGTAACAAAATATTTAAGCTTCAGTTTATATTTACTCTGTTGATTGAAATGGTGGTAATTTATATTTTAAAAAGAAATTAAGAGTGGCAATCAATACATGGATATTCATCACAATTTAACTCAATC
>NW_006400061.1:249026-252084 GCF_000299155.1 Elephantulus edwardii
TTCTTTGGAATGGGAACAAATATAGATCTCTTCCAGTCAGTTGGCCAAGTGGTTGTTCTCCAGATTTCTTGGCACAACTTGGTGAGAACATCCAGGGCAGCATCTGTTAGCTGAAATACCAATTGGTATACCATCTATTCCTGGTGCCAGCTGGCGGGTCAGCTATGGGTCAGTTCTAATTCAATGGTACACAACATTACTACTTTAGCAAGCTTAATGTCTTTTTATAGCAATTGGTATTTCTTAATGATGTGTCTAGAGTATGTTAGTTAAGGACCTATTGTCTTAACTTCTAAGGAGCCGTTGTGTCAAAGGTATCTTTTTGAGAAGGTGACAATTTCATGGACCATCAGAGTAGAAATTTGTCAACCACTCTGCAATGTGAATATGTTAGTAAACATTAGTTGTTTGAAGTAGAAAAATTAGAAGGAAAAAGGCTCCAAATAGGTAAGTTTTGATTAAAATGAGAGAGTCAGAACAGAGATGAAGTCTGAGGAAGGCAGGATTGACAGAGGACTGGAGCAGTGGGGTAGCGGAAGCCCTAAAACCCAAGGCTGGTCAGCAAGAGTATGTGGAAAGCAGAGACTTATTTCACAATTCTCTGCAGAACTGTCCTGAAATTCAGTCATCATTTTAAATATGAAGTAGTACAAAGATCAGATTTTAAGGCTCTGAGTTTGTAGATTGCAGTGTTATTGTCACTCTGTTGAGCTGCCATTGAACCAATGAGCCCTGAAAATGAGCACACAGGCATAGCAGTGTTTTCCCACTATCCTTGATACGGTAGCACTAGCCATTTACAATATTAATCAAACAGATTCTTGAATTGAGAATCATCATTATTATCATAGGTTGAATGCCTCAAAAACACGCATGAGATAAGGATCCCTATGAACACTTAGTATTTCCTTAGGAAACATTTCAAGGCAAGGGAAAAATACCCAGTATGTTAATAAAGAAGTCGAAACATAAAAAAGGAAAAAGAGCTGTGGACAGGACAGTCATACCTTCCCGATACCCCCCAAAAGTCCACACTTTAATATAGTTGTTGTTATGTGCATCAAATCACTTGTGACTCATCGTGATTGTAGGCACAATAGCTCTGAACTCTGTCCTATCCTGAGTCAATCTCACTGTCTCCAACACACCTGCACCCATTACCCCAGTTACTGAGTCAATCCATCTCCTCTCAGGTCTTACTCTGTTTGGTTGTTGTTGCAGACCGAGGGTACAGTATTTTTATAATTATTAATAATGAGACAGATAGCCAGGCATGAGATAGAACAGAGAGCATGAAAAACAGGGGGTCAGCAGTTCTTGACTGAAGACCCCAATTCCAGCTTCCCTGCATCTTTATTGAAAATTAATAGGAAGTAAATCACAAAGAGAATTCAATGCAAATGAAGCCAATTTGTTTCTATTGAAAACCTTCTGCTTGACTCAGGAGGGAGGGATTAGCAAATGCAAGAATCTGGTAAACCCTTAAGGATTGCCCTAAGTGCCTCAGGGTGAACTCTAGTGTGTACCTCACCTCCCCCACATCCTGACAGCATTCTAACATTCTGTTTAATACAAATATTTAGTATTGCCTTCACACAGGCTGTCCCTCCATCCCACCAAACATGATATCCTTCTGCAAGGACTGGTCCCTCCTGGCCAGATCCCCCAAATATGTAAGGTGATTTTACCCAATCCAAGACAGACTTGTTTGTTTTTTAATGGTTCATGGTGTGTTCAAAACTCTTCTCTAGCACCACAACACAAAGGCATCATTTTTTCTTCTGTCATCCTTATTCATTATTCACCTCTCTGAAGCATAGCAAGTAATTGCAAAGACCATGGCTTGGATTAGGTGCACTTTAGTCTCTAGGTTGATATTGCGACTCTTTAGCACTCTGGAGAGGTGCCTAACAACAGTCTTTGCCAAAGCAATTCATCTGGTGATTTCATGACTGCTGATGCCAAAATTGTTGATTGGGAAGCTGAGCAAGTTGAAACTGTGAACAATCTTGATCTCTTCCCCATCTATCATGGTACTGCCAATAGGCCCAGTGGTGAGAACATCTCCTTGATGTTGAAATTCAATCCATATGGAAGACTACACTCCTTTCCATGTTGAAGACTACAGTCCTTGACCCTCTGGAGCAAACCCTAAAGATCCTCCTCAGTTTCTGAAAAGTAAGGTTATTTGGTCTGCATAATGCAGATTATTGATGAGACTTTCTGCAATCCTGATGCCATATTCCTCCTCATAATGTCCAGCCTCCTGAACTACCTGTTCCACATATTCATTGAAAAAGTATGGAGACAAGACACATTCCTCTTTTTATTTAGAACCATGAAGTGTTTCCTTGCTCTATTCTCACAAATGCCTCCTGGTCTAAATACAGGTTTTGTTGTTGTTGTTGTTGTTGTTATGTGTCATCAAGTCACCTGTGACCCACAGCAACCCTATCTATGTACAGCAGCTCTGAACCCTGTCCTGTCCTGAGCCAGTCTCATAACTCCAACACACCAACTCCCCTTGACCAGTTACTGTAAATCCATCTCACCCAGGGTCTTCCTTTCCTGTGCTGTCACCCCACCCTTCCAAATATAATGTCTTTCTCCAAGGATCAGTCTCTCCTGGCCATGTGCCCAAAGTATGTGAGACAGAGCTTCAAAATCCTAGCCTCAAGGAGAAATTTGGATTCATATTCTCCAAGACTGACCAATTTGTTTTCTTGGCAGTCCATGTTATGTTGAAAATTCTTCTCTACAACTTGAAGGCAAAGAAGTGTGGTGTCAGGATTGGTGGAAGATCTAGCAACAATCTGCATTATGCAGATGACACAATCCTTCTTGCTGAAACTGAGGAGGACCTGAAGCACTTCTCCTCAAGAAACATAAATGCAGGTTGTACACATGGATTTAACCAGACGGTATGCATAGGAATCAGATGAATTACATCTGCAGAAAGAACTGGTGGAGAAACTCAATATCAGCTATGAAAACTAGGCCAGGAACTAATTGTGGAACAGATCACCAACTACTCATACACAAGTTCAAGCTGAAGCCG
>NW_006400061.1:252776-264500 GCF_000299155.1 Elephantulus edwardii
GGCCAACTGACTGGAAGAGATCTATATTTGTTCCCATTCCAAAGAAGGGTGACCCAACAGAGTGTGGAAACTATAGAACAATATCATTAATTTCACATGCAAGCAAGATTCTACTGAAGATTGTCCAAGAATGACTGAAACAGCACATCAGCAGAGAGCTGCCAGAAGTCCAGGCTGGGTTTAGGAGGGGTCGTGGTACCAGAGATATTATAGCTGATGTTAGATGGATCTTAGCTGAAAGCAGGGAATACCAGAAGAATATCTATCTGTGTTTCATTAATTATGCAAAGGCATTTGATGGTGTGGATCATAACAAACTGTGGCTGACTCTGAGAAGAATGGGAATCCCAGAAAACATGATCATGCTAATGCGAAACCTATACTTGGACCAAGAGGCAGTTGTCAGAACAGAGCAAAGAAAACACTGCATGGTTCAAAATTGGGAAAGGCATATGCCAGGAATGTGTCCTGTCTCCATACCTTTTCAATCTGTATGCAGAAGAGATTATCTGAGAGGCTGGGC
Source organism: Elephantulus edwardii (assembly GCF_000299155.1). NCBI lineage: Eukaryota > Metazoa > Chordata > Mammalia > Macroscelidea > Macroscelididae > Elephantulus > Elephantulus edwardii. Next base: position 253,300 of record NW_006400061.1, read on the forward strand.
TCTATGAGACGAAGTGTGGCATGGGCGGGGAGAACCATAATCGGCAGGACTCAGACGTTTGTAACACTGGCCTAAGTGTGAGGCTCAAGGCTGAAGTTTCTGCTAACACATTTTGAAACCTGTCCTCAACCATTGTATTCTGTTACTTTCCTTAATTATAGCTTTTTGCCTTCCTTTATATGGTTCTTATGGTCTGTGAGCTATTATCGCATTGGATTTTTGGACCAATGGTCCAAAGATCGGTGTTGGAGTGAGTCGAAACATGTTCAGAAACATGGAGTTGGGGACATGCCTAATATCACGGGAAATGGTTTTATGTTGTTGGTATTGTTGAAAGAACAATCCCCCTTAGTAAATTTGGTAAACAGTAGATATATGATTGAGTATATGATTGAGTATTATGGTTAGCACAGGAGCCCAGAATTAAGGTTGCATAGAGAAGTGTACTTGGTGCTGGGGGAAAGGGGGGGGGTCCCTAGGAGGGAGGAGGGAATTGTATACCAATGAAGGATTTTTTTTTTCTTTTCAAAGAGAGGAGCGAACTGGTGGGGAAGGGTGGACAGGGAGAAAAGTGCAGCAATGAATGGAAATCCAAAATCTCTGTAAATGTTTATTAAAATTAATAAAATCGAAAAAAATGATTAGATATAGCTGTTCCCATGCAGCGCTTACTCTTATACAATCATAAACATAAAGACTGTACTGCTCTGGTGGTTTGAATATTGCAGTAGCATGGTGGGGGAAGGTAGACAATTTCTTTCTGTGCAATTTACAGCCTAGAGAAACGAGCTGGGACAGTCCTGAAAGATTAATCCCAAAAATTGAAAGACACAATAGTTAGAATGGACATAGAAATATCACTAAGTGTAAAAATGCAGATAGAATTAAGGTTGCTAATCAGCTGCTGCAATTCCAAAGTCACTCAGAATTCACCATCTGCTGTTTAGGAGAAAGATGGGCAATCTCCTCCCATGTGATTTATTGTTGTTGTTATTTGCCTTCAACATAAGTGTGACTCCAAACACCCTATGCACATTATCTTTGAATGTTGTCCTATCCAGAGCCAATCTTATCTCTAACACAACTACCCCCCATTATCCCAGTTACTGTGTCAATGCATCTAATCCGTGGTCTTCCTCAACTGCACTGACCCTCCACCCTTCCAAACATGATGTCCTTCACCAAGGACTGGTCCCTCCTGACAAAATGCCCAAATTACATGTGACAGAGCTTCAAAGTCCTTTCCTCTAAGGAATAATTTGTTTTCACCCTTTCCATTACAGACTTGTTTCTTTTCTTGGCAGTTCAATAGTCTTCACCAGCACCACAACTCAAGGGCATTGATGTTTCTCCTATCGTCCCTAGTTCTTGTGCAGTTGTCTGATGCACACCAAGTAATTGCAAAGACCATGCCCTGGAGCAGGCACACCTTAGTCTCTAGACTGACATTGTTGCTCTTTAGCATTCTGGAGATGTCACTGACATATTTCCCTAATGAAATTCGTCTTTTGATTTCCTGGCTGCTGGTGCCAATAGCACTGATTGTGGAATTTAGCAAGATAAATTTGTTAGTAGTCTCAATCTCTACTCCATGTGTCATAGTATGGCCATTTGACCTTATAATGAGAATCTTTGTTTCTTTGATATTGAGCTTCAATTCATATTGAAGATTATAGTCCTTGGCCTTCTGCAGCAAGCATTTTAGGTCCTCCTCAGTTTCAACAAGCAAGGTTGTATCCTGTGTCATTTACATAATGAAAGTTGTTAATAAATCTTCCTCTAATCCTGATGCCACATTCTTCCTCATAAAGCCCAGGCTCTCAAATGATCTGTTTCACCTACAGAGTGAAAAGGTGTGGAGATACCTTTCCTGATTTTGAAACATGTGGTGTTTCCTTGTTCTGTTCTGAAGGTCTGCTTCCTGGTTCAAGTATAGATTTTGTATGAACACAATCATGTTGTTCTGAGATTTTCATTCTTCTCACGGTTACCCAAAATCTGTTGTGATCTACACAGTCCAATGCCTTTGTATAATAAATGAAGCACGGGTAGGCATTCCTCTGGTACTCTCTACTTTCAGCTAAGATTCATCTGACATTGACTGTGATGTCGCCTCTTCTAAACTCAGCTTACTTCTCTGGCATTTTTGTCTATGTACTGTTCCAGTCATTTTTTTTTATAATCTGCACCAAGATCTTGCTTGTGTGTGACATTAGTGATATTGTTTAATAATTTTCACATTGTTGGACTGCCTTTTTTGGAATGGGGATAAACATGAATCTCTTCCAGTCAGTTGACCAAGTAGTTGTCCTCCAGATTTCTTGACACAATACATCCAGGGTAACATCTCTTTGTTGAAATAAGTCAATTGGTATGCTGTTGATTCCTTGGGACTTTTTTTTGGTCAATTTCTTCAGATTTATTACCATAAATCAAATCTCAGGTAATTTGCTGCTTCTGAAAACCTTCTGGAGGTCAATTGCCGGTCAGCTCAGACTATATGGCACACAGCAACAATAACAATAGTCAACTGTAAAAAAAAAAATCAACTGTTAGGTAGCTCTTATGCCCTAGTGGTAAGAAGCTGCACAGCAAACTCAGAGGTACTCAGTTTGAATCCACAAGCTTTTTCACAAGAAAAGCATAGACAATATCTTCCCGTGTGGTTTAGTGCCTCTGGAAATCTCCTGGAGAATCAGGTACGTATGGGTCTGTTCCTTCTCAAACGTATATATCAACTGAAAACCAATCAACTGTTAGTTGAAGAGAGCTCTGATCAGCTAGTGATAAGAAGCTTTTCACTCATGTCTTAGGGTCTCAGAACTAAATATACCTCCTCTAACATAGAAGGAAGATATTCACCTAGATTTTTAACCTAGTTCGCACCATCCTGCATAATTTGCTCTTATCTTTCAGTTTACGAACATGCCTGGATTCTGCTAATCTTTCCAAAATTCTTCTCCCCTCTCCGGATCTCCCTAGATACTAAAACTCTCTTTCATGTATAGCCACGCTTATTAAAACACTATACTCCCTATCTCTAACCATCCCACTTTCCACTTACTTCAATATCTACTAGGATCTATTTTCTGTTTCCATCTTTCAATGTTTGTTCTTGAAAAGTATCACACTGTTTGTCAAACCTACCACTTCTCAAGCTCACAGTCATATTTGACACTGTTGACCTCATTTCTGAAATATTTCTCTCTCCCCAGTCACTTCTTCTCCTCAACTGTCCTACTGTTCCTTTCCTCGGCTTATCTCTGAAATGTAAAATGTTCCTCATTTCCAATCTTCTTTTAAGTACACTTTAGACCTCAATATTATAATATCAATAATAATAACATTCAGTATCTATCGGCATTTTCCAGTGCAATTATCTGATTAAAGGCTTTACATGCTTCCTTTCATGACCGCCTTTGAAATAGTAATTATGCTTATTCCCATTTTACTGATAAAGAAACAACTAAGACTTGAAGATTTGAGGTAACATATTTATTCAGTGTTACATAGTTCATTAAATTCTTCAAACATCCACCAAAATAAATATGCACTCTCAAAAATCTGATGTGTGCAACAATAAACGAAAAAGAAAATCGTCCTTGGCAGCCCAATACAACATGCTTCGTTTCTGGACTGTTTATTCTATAGGCATAGATTAAAGTAAAATAAAATCCTTGACAAATTTAAAAATAAAAATGTGCTGTGTAATAATTTTACTTGGTGTCTTCTTGGTTACTACATATATAGGTAGGCTTTCCACTACCAAAAGTTTGCCAATTACTATCAAATCTTTTTCTCTAGCTTAATACTTGTTCTGAGCTTCAGACTTATGTGCTCAACAGGCTCACTTCTTTGTCCCACAATATTTTAGTCCACGTTTTCCCAAGCAACTTTCAGTCATATTAGATAAGGATGCCCTATCCTTCTGTCTCAGTAAACGGAAGCAACTCAGTGCAAGTGATTGCAACAATGGGCTTGAGAAAGGCAGGGTGTTTGAGGACAATTCAGGAAACAGAAAGATTTGTTACTCAAAAGGTCAGTATGAGTTGCAGTAGAATTGTTGGCACTTACTAACAACAGTAGCTGGATGTCGTTGCACTCTGCTCACTCTCCTTATTCATTTCCAGCCAGTTATTAGTCCTTTAACTTTTAAACAATATTAGATTCTCTGAGGGCTCTGTCCATCACTCCTCTTCATATCTCGATTCAAATCACCATCTCTTCTGTCAATTCCCATGGTATTGCTTTACCTCTAGTCCCATCACTTTTCTCTCTTCAAACCACCATAGAGTACAGGTAATCTTGTCAATCCACATTATATTACACTTCAATGTTGTTGCTATGAGTCATCAAGTCAGAACAAACTCATGCTTGACCCTCCAGTGGTTTTCAGAGGCTATAATCGCAGAGGACTTTTTCTCAACTTTCTCCCACAGAGTAGCTGGTGGGTGTGACCATTTGCCTTTGGAATGGGATTATAACTAGGCCATCAGAACTTTCTATGCTTCGTTATCTTCATGTTAACTTTACAGTAAAATAAAAAGTATTTGAGTAAGAAAGCCCTCCATGATGTTGACACTGGCCTGCTTTTCCAGACTTGTTTCTCACTTACTCCCACTTTACTTTTCCAAAGTATGTAATTTCTCAAGAGAAATTCTATGTTTTTGCACATGTGTTCTGTGTCTTTGCACAATCTCTTTCCTCAACCTAGATGTCTCTGCTCTCACTGTTCAAGTGGGACGCAATCTCCTCATGCTTCCTCTCTGTGTCTTTTAGTATGCTTTCCAGTGTGGTTGCCATAACAGATTATTTAATAATTGATGTTCCTATCTATCCCACCAACTAGATTGTGATCCTTTAGAGAGCAGAGACTCTGTTTCGTTCAGTTTGTAGTCAGGGCACCCTGCAAACAGTAGGAACCCACTAAACATGTTCAATAAAAAAGAGAAAAACAAATGGGCAAATAAAGAGCATGCCATACCATGGCTGCATTCACAGACCTCTGGGTTTCTCCCAAATCTCTAACAAATGCTTTTTGGGTACTTATTATCTGGAAAGTGTCAGTACAGATGTTGTTCTTGACACCATATGGCAGCCACAAGTCCAAGCACCATCAGGAAATACACACCTGAAAATGCTTTAGCTGAGACACTGTCACAAAGAGGGGGGGCAACCATCTGTGAGAAATTATTTCTATGCCTCTAGTTGCAATGGCATGTAGCTACTCGATGTATTAGCCAAGGCAGTAAAACAACATTTTACACTTCAAGATTAACTCTGCGAGAATTCTGATATGAAGTAAGAAAAGAATAAGATTGTCAACTAGCACAGAGGCATCTACTGTCTTTTTGAGAAATTGAAACAAGATACACTTTTTTTTGCTTATAAACACAAAATTACAACAATAGACAACAATAGGTGATTCAAACATCCCATCCCTTTTTAGAGTCTATGTACGTTTTCTTTGGAGAAATTTCACAAAACAGAAAATAAGGGAAAAGGAAAGGAGAGGAAAGGAATTTTTCATTCTTCTGTTTGCTGTGGAGTGGTAGAAAATTGCTGTCAGCGACAGTGTTATTATATAGATTATTAAAAATAAAGCACCCTGAAAAGTGTCTATTTATAGAGCAAATACCTGGATACTGGCAAGGAAATATGCATGGTCTATGGGAAACAGACAGGGCCCTTCGGAGGTAACTGGGTTAAAGGGATCAGGTAGAAACTAAATGTTTGGTAGGCCAAACCTACCAGGCACTCTGTAGGAGAAAGAAATGGCAGTAAATCCTTGCAACCTTAGAAATCCTATGGGGCAGCTCCAATTTCTATTCTGTTATTTATGGTTGTAGTGAGTAGAAATAAACTTAATGACAGTGAATTTTGTTTGGTGTATTGGAACCTGGGAAACAAGTCGGTTCCAGAACTCTATCATCCTGAGCATGCCTAGTTCAAGTTCCAGACTCTGCTTCTAAGTCTGCAAAACAAGAGATAGAACGCTAATGTCCCACAATTCTCTCTCAAACATTTACAGCCTCAGAGCTCACTTGTCACAATGAAGGTTGAAATCGAACAACTGGAAGACAAAGAAAAACTTGGATGACGTAAACAGTTAGGCCAAAGACATGAAATCAGACATGATTTCAGGACATGATATGGTCATCCTGAAAGACATGAGGCAAAAGTTATTCTAGAGGTAGCAAGCTATTGTAGGAATGGGGAGAATAGCAGAATGTTGGTTCTATAATCTCTGTTATTTATGCTCTATTTTCCCCATCTTCAAAAAAAGTGAAGTTGTCAGTTACTTTTTTTTTTTTTTACTCGGATTCACAATCTAGATTCATGGTAACCTCAGAGAAGAAATCAAAAGATGTGTTACACTAAGAAAATTGTACTGTAATGGACTCTTGAAAGTGTTAAAAAGCAAGGATATCAGTTTGAAGACTAAGATGAACTCACTCAATGCATGATATTTTCAACCGCTTTTTTTTAAATGTAAGAGCTGACAATGAATACGGATGATTAAAGAAGAATTGATGCCTTTGAAGTGCCCTATTGTTAAAGAGTATTTTTTAAAATATTTTTATTGGTTTTCATATAAGAATTCCTTTGTGTTTTATAAAACCTTTAATTTACATTGTGTTTCATACAACAAGTCATACACACTCTATTTTACTTTTTTAATTGGTTTACTTACAAAGTTTATATACAGTGTGTTTCACACTATTCTTCATTCATAATGTGCTCCATACAATCATTCTCAAGCATCATGTTTTATAAAATCGGTCACCATTGGACTTTGCCAATCATTATCCTATCTTTTTGCCTTAATCCTTCTCATTTGCTTTCCCTCCTTCCTCCACCCATTAAACTGGTTTCACCCCTACCTACCCTCACCTTTCACTTCCCCTCGCCCCCTGAGTTCCTGGACATATTTTACTAGTTATCCCTTTATTTTTTAAAATTATATACCGGTTTGCTTGCTAAGTTTATAAAGTTCATATACTTTGTTTTTCACTTGTCCTATGAGACTGTTCACTAAGCATAATTCTCTCCACCCTCTCCCAAGGTATGTAGTATTTTTAAAAATTGTTGCTTCTGAGTGCTACAGAGTATTCCATTGTGTGAATGTACCACAATTTCTCAATCTATTCAGTTGTGGTTGGACATTTGGGCAATTTTCATGTTCTTGTGATGGTGAATAACACTGCTTAACTAGTATACAAATCTCCGTTTGTGTCTCAGTTCTAATTTACTTCAGGTATAGGGAGAGACCAGTTGGCCTAGTGGACTGAAAGCGATGCTACCATGCCAAAGGTGGGTGACTCTAATCTGCAGCCCTAAGGCCTGTTTTAAATTGTTGTTGGCCAAACATTCTTCGAAGTTGTATAGCCCTGGTGTGTCCACTTGCTGTACAGAGGTTACTTGCGGTCACTGTGACACTGATGTGCCAAATGCAATAATGGTTATCCATGGTGGACAGTGTTTAGTGGCACTCCCCGGTTAAAACAAGCGTGGCACTGAACAACAACAACAACATATTCCTACTAGTGGAATAGCTAAAGTCACATGGAATTTCTATGTTCAACTTTTTGAAGAAATGATATAGAGCATTTGATATTTCATGAATTGCCAAAAAAACAAACAAACCCATGTTGGAGCAAGTATATCAAGAGAGTTCCTTGGAGTCAAGGATGGTAAAATTTCTGCTCATATACTTTGTGCATGTTACCAGCACAGGTCAGTCCTTGGAAAAAGACATCCTGGGGAAGGTAGAGTTTTCAGTAAAGATAGAAAACCCTTCCACGAGATAGATTGATTGCAATATTTGCAACAATTGAATGGAGCATGACTATGTGAGGATTGTGCAAAATAGAACAAGATTTTGATCACTTGTTTCTAGAGTTGTTATGAGTTGTTGTCAATTCAACGGCACTTAACAAAACAATAATATTTTCTCCCATCTGTAATTCTTGAGTTTCACAGAATACAACACAAATAAGAGATATCATCTTACCCCAGTAAGAATAGCAAAATTCAACAGAGCAGCAAACAGAAAATGCTGGTAAGGTTGTAGAGAAATTGGAACCCTTATTCACTGTTGGTGGCAGTGTAAAATGGTGCAACCACTATGGAAGGCAATATCGTGCTTTCTCAAAAAGTTGCAATTAGAAATACCACTTGACCCAGCAATTCCACTACTGGGAATATACACTAAAGAAACTAGAACTGCCACCCAAACAGATATATGCACACCAATGTTTATTGCAGCTTTGTTCACAATAGAAAGAGTTGGAAACAACCCAAGTGCCCATCAACAAACAAATGGATAGAGAAGTTGTGGTATATTTACACAATGGAATACTGTGCTGCACTGAAAAACAAAGAACTCATAAAATATTATACAAAATGGGTGACCCTGGAGAACATTATGATTATTGAAATATCTCAGTCACAAAAGAAAAATATTGCATAATGCCACTGTTGTAAAATGGGACTGACATCAGGGTTGGAGGGAACCTAAGAAAAGGGGATAAATAATGTATACTGCACTGAAACAGATGAGGGAGAGAACTGTTTAAAAAGGAATATAGGATTAGGTATTCTTTCCATGACAAGATTACAGAAAAAGAAATGCATATTAAAGTGGACTATGGATGGGGGGGATTGTATAACAATGAAAGATTTTTTTTTCCTTCAAAAAGAAAAACAAACTGGGGAGAGAAGTGTGCAGGGAGGAAAATATGAAACAATGAATGAATGGGGGGGGGAATGAAATGGAAAGTATATGCTGTAAAAAATTGTAAAAAAGAGTTGTGACATGTACTGTGGTTGGTCAGTGGCTAGCTAGTTTATCTCTCAAGTTGTCATTCAAGCTACTAAGTTACAAGTTCAGCTGAAACTACTCTCCCTACTCCCTCCCTCGTCCAAAAAATGTGGACCTCTATGTATCTGAGGAATAGAAGGGTATCATGCACAGAGGAGAGACAGCAGTTAAAAAGAATCCAATTGCATTAGAGTTCTGATAAAAGGAGTACTAGGTAAAGCCAGGCAGTACAGGTGACCTTCCCTGGTACCAGATTTGAAAATATCAGTTAGTAGCAACTGTAAAGATAAGACAGACTTTCATGAAAGCAAATAATAAGTTACTTGCACTCTTTTTAACCATATATGAAACCATATGAAAGAGGAAAATTGCAAAGATCTCAGAGACACTCCAGACCTAACAGTCTTAGACTAAAAAGGAGCGAGCAAGCTGTCCTGTTACACTAGGTTCACACATTTTCAACCCTCTCAGCAAAGCCCAGTTATAAATACACAACTCCAGGACCTCCGGAAAAGGCTACATCTTTATAACCACATCCAGCGCACACTCTGCCATCAATGACATGGTCTTTTTATTGTGGCTTCTTCCATGCTGTGGTGTTTACAGTCCTATTTATGCATGTATGCATAATGTATTCAGTTTTACATTTTCTTCAAAAACTGTCATTCCTATTTTTTTAACATTTTTTTTCACTGTTTAAAAATACATGAAAAAGAAAGATTAAAAGATAGTGAGCCGAATGGCATTTTGTCACTCCTTGGTGACATTGTTGGGCCTTCGGTCACAATATGCTCAGTTTCATACTAAACAGGCATAGATAAATATGTCATAATATGCTCTTATAGCCAACCTTTGCATCTCCAGTCAAGATAACATATTTCTAAATTCTTAACTTCATTCTCCTTTCCAGATGCAGGTTTGGCTGTGAATCTAGTAGTTGGTATTAACTCTTGCTGTTGACATTGTTTGTTGATCCCATTTTATTGCCTTTTATTTTCATTATCGGGCTGTTTGCAACACACGAATACTGAACATCTCATGGACTGCCAAAAGAACAAACAAATAGTCTTGGAAATGGTGCTCTTTGGGGGCAAAGTGTACTTTGGAAGCAAGGATGATGAGGCTTCACCTCACATACTTTGAGTATGTTGCTTTGGAGGGGCTATGCTTTAGAGAGAGTCATAATACTTGGAAAGGTAGAGGTTTTGAAAAGGAGAAGAAGGCCCTCAACCAGGTAGATTGATATTATGACTGCCACATTGGGCTTCTATGTGTCAGAAAGTGTCAGGGTAGGATAGGGTTCAGATATGTTGTTCATAGGGTTGCTATGCGATGTACTCACCTCCACAACACTTAATATAACATGTTATATTGCTGTTATGTGCCAATGAGTCACCTGTGACTTATAGCAACCCTATGTACAGCAACTCTAAAGTCTGCCCCATCCTGAGCCAGTCTCACTGACTCTAACACACGTAGGTGTGTTGCCATTGCCACAGTTACTATGCCATCAATCTCATCTAGAGTTTTCCTGTCCCACCCTGTCCCTTCACCCTTCCAAGCATAATGTCCTTCTCCAAGAACTAGTCCCCCAGCTGGCTACCTACCCAAAGTATGCGAGACAGAGCTTTAAAAAATCCTGGCCTCCAAGGAGAAACTTGGTTTCACCCTCTCCAAGAAATACTTTTTTTTTCCTTGGCTGTCCACAGTATGTTCAACATATTTCTTCAGCACCACAACTCAAAGGCATTGATTCTTCTTCTGTCATCCTTAGTCATTGTCTGTCTCTCTGATGCACAGCTAGTAATCACAAAGTCAGTGGTCTGAATCAGGTACACCTTAGTCTCAAGACTGACATCATCGCTTCTCTGTACTCTGGAGAGGTCTTAGACAGCAGATATTGCAGTGCAATTCATCTTTTGATTTACTGACATGTTAAGAAGCTGAATATTTTTTCATTTGAATGGGGAAAACACAACACAAATATAGATGCAACAATCATGAGTATAAAGCATCAGGATTGAGTTCACAAACTTCATACCAAAATAAAGTCTTATTGCTTTATAGTCATGTCATAGTCTATATTTGTATGTTTCTATTCCTATTTACATATGCATATAGAAATACTGTTTTAGATTTTTATTCCCTTCTCCTACAACTGTCATTCTATTTTTAACAGATTTTTTCACTCTTGAAACACCATAGAAAAAGACAAAATTATCTAGGTGAATTGCTGCTGCCAAAAACAGTTTCAAAAAAATTTTCAAAAGTACTATTCTATTTCCTTCAGAACTGATATTTGGAGATTGTTATTTGTTGTAGTTATGTGCCATCGAGTCGTTTGCGACTCATAGCGACCATATGCACAACAGCCCTA
>NW_006400061.1:265010-268152 GCF_000299155.1 Elephantulus edwardii
CTGCCAATTGGTCCAGTGGTGAGAATCTTTGTCTTCTTGACATTAGACCTTAAAAATTAACCCAACAGAGAATCTGATGAACTGCCTAATACTGCTTATGTCATCCAGTTGATTTCAACACATAGTAATGGCTCTTGTGTTAGATTGACCTGTGTCCTGTTAAGTTTGCCAAGACCAGGATATTTAAGAAGTAGATTTCCAGGTATATTTTCCAAGCAACCTCTGGGGTAGATTCTAACTATTAACCTTTTGGTTAGTAGTCAAGTATTTAACTAATCCGATACTGTTTTTGTTAGTAATGTCAAGTCCTAACTGACTCATAACTGATGTTCCATGGGGTTTTCAGAGGCAGTTAATTACACAGGAGATTGCCTATCTTTCTCTAGTGACACAGCTGATGGAATTGAACTTGAAAATTAGAGCTATAAATTGGAAAATATAGTTTTCACTAATTTGGAGTAGAGCCTTGCTTTCTGTGAAATGATACTCTACACTTTGAATTCAGGCCTCTTGATTATTGAGGATTATTGTTGTTGTTGTTGATTGTCTTCGAGTCAAGCACAACTCATAGTGACCCTATGAACAAATGGCCTGAAGACCCTCTACAACTATCAACAGTTATCAAAGTTCATAGAGATTATGAAAGCAAGTTGTTTAGAAGTGGATACCACCCCTACTTCCAGGAAGATTAGGAATAACAATTCACAGATATTTCAACTATGCAAAATATTCTGAATGATTTTAAGGGGGATAGACTGTCTCCAATTGAGAAATGATTAATAATTCCTTGAATCCAGCTTAAAAGTCTTGAGATTCTTATTTGTGAAACAGAGGAAATTTAAATTGATTGCCTAGTGTAATTTCTTCTATACTAGTTTAATTACTCTTATTTGAAACATTTTGGTCCCAGTTGTTTATTTGTGGCAGACTGCTAGTCAGTCAGTTCCTCCAAGTCCATTCTCCCAGACTTCATAATAATAGATAGTTGGAGGGGTTGATGGAACAACAAGAAGAAAAAAATCAAGATCAATGATCTTCTGTAGCAGAATCACCTTCAAATCACCCTAAGACTCTATATTAGATCAAGCCACACATTTTATGAAGTGACTTATATCTGATCCTCCAGTGGGTTTTCAGAGGCTGTAAAATGCACAAGGGCAGATTGCCCATCTTTCTCCTCAGAGCAGCCAGTAGATTCAAATCCACCTACCCTTGTGTTAGAAACCCAACTCCTTATTTACCAGGCTACCAGAGGTCTGTCTCTACATCTTATAAAAAGCACTTCTGGGAACACTGTGTTACCTTTACGTTGATGTACTCTAATACAGAAATTAGTGCCTAGAAGTGGGAAAATAACTATAAAATAAAATCCTAAATATTACTGCTAAGAGAAACATGACAATATCATCCTGTGAGATTTGCTGCCTCTGAAAATCTATTGGAGCAGCTACAAGTCAGTTCCAACTCCAGGGCACAGAGTAGCTACTAAGTTTTCACTAATTTGAAGTAGAACAATGCTTTCTGTGAACACATTTCACAAGTTATGTGGTTGTTAAGGAAAAAAAAATAGTTACATCCTGCTGAATTTCAATACCTATCTACCCTTTTTATGCTATGATGAAGCAATTGGTCAAACTCTTACCTGTGTTAGCTCAGAAAGCAAACTGCATGCCCAAGCAGTCCATAGCTCCTACGGAGTTTGTGGGGAACAACCAGAAATTTAGGAATATCTTGGTTGTTATCATTTATAATAAAATATATATATGAAAGAGAAGAACTCAAGAAAGAATTTGCCAGTTTGAAAACAGACATGGAAAAGGCTGCCATTCTGCTAAGTGAGACACTCTTTGCCTGTGGCCTGAAATAAAAATTGACTGAGAATCTAAAAATTTAAAGTCTCACAGGATTGGAAACACTTACCTATTCCACACCTGGGAATACCAGAACATAAATCTATGGCATGGCATCTCTCTCAAAGATCTCTCATGAACACTTCTTGACATGAGATGTATCCAGTACAAAAATCAGATAATGAGTGTTAGCAACCAACTAAAGCTTAATTGAGGAATTAGAGCTGAATTGAGTAGAGAAATCAATAAATAAAAGGGAATCAGTAGGTAGATAAGAACTTTGTCTAGGAAAAAAAAGTTTGCGTAAGATTATCCATTAATAGAAATGTATGCAAGCAAATAGATTGAAATTCTGTACTTTTTTGTTGTTGTGTAAGCTTGTTAGGAAAGAAATCATCACAAGCCTGGCAACTCTCTAGCACTAGGCCTGTTCAGATCAGACTTTCAAAACTATGCTTTTTTACAATCACTTCAAATGGAGAAAAACTGACAAGAGAGATTCTCCCAAAGAATAAAACTTCTGTGGATAGAGTCCACAGAAGAAAACGGACAATGGAGTAAAGCCAGGAAGCAGAAAAATAGCTGGACAGATGGGCTAACTACAAACTGCGAGGGCAGAGCAGCTCTGTAATATCTAAGGCTCATTATATTTCCAATTCTCTCCATTTCTGAATGAGAATTATTAATTTTAGTTGATGTATTTTACACCAAAAATGTTACTGGGTATCATGTAGGTAGATAATTTGTCCATTGCTTTATAGTTCACCAGATCAAAGGAAACTTCAGTTGTACCTATGGGATAGAGCTCTTGCAGATAAGGAGATGTGCTGCCAAACCAAAGGCAGGAGGTTTGAATCCACTAGCTGCTCCGTGAGAGAAAGATGGTAATCACTTCCTGTGCAATCTGCAGACTCAACAGCAATGAAAATGAGAGTAATCCATCATAATCCAGAGTTCTTAAACTTTGAAATGGAAGCATGCATGAATGAAGTTTGGAATTTTGTCTTTGTTTGTTGTTGTTGTTATGTACCATTGAGTTTCTTGCAACTCATAGCGACCCTACGTACAACAGCCCTGAAACCTGCTCTATCCTGTGCCAACTTTAGTATCTCCAACACAGCTAACCTCATTACCCAGTCACTGTATCAATCCATCTCATTGATGGTCTCACTTTCTCTGTCCCTTCACCCTTCCAAGCTTAATGTCCCTCTCCAAAGATGAGTCTTTCCTTGCAACATGCCCAAAGTATGTCAGATGAAGCCTCAGAATCCTTGCCTCCAAGGAGAAGGCTA
>NW_006400061.1:269572-293627 GCF_000299155.1 Elephantulus edwardii
TTCTCCAGAGTCAACCATTTTGAATAATATTGCATGAGTTCCTTGTTTTTTAATGCAGCATAGTATTCCATTGTGCGAATATACCACAGCTTCTCTAGCTCTGTTCTGATGACTGATTCCTGGTCCAAATATAAGTTTCACAGAAGCACAATCATAGGTTCTGTGGGATTCCCATTCTTCACAGAGTCAGCCCCAGTTTGTCATTATCCACACAGTCAAAAGCCTTTGCATAGTCAATGAAACACAGATAGACATTCCTCTGGTAATCTCTGCTTTCAGCCAACATCCATCTAACATTAGCTATAATATCCCTAGTACCATGGCCTCTTCTAAACCCAGCCTGCACATCTTGTAGTTCTGTGTTGACATGCTGCTCCAGTCATTTTTGTCTTTGAAACATAAAAAATAAAATGACACAAAATGTGTAGATAGTTATTCAGAACAGAGTAGCACATTGCTAGCTGTGACCCCCCTCCACCCCCACATAGTATATCCTCACATTGTTCCATGGACCTGCAGCTAGAAATATTTCCCAGCCATCAGTGGAATAGAGCAGAAGTATTGTTCTCATTTTAGAACTTCATTGTTACTTTGAAGAAGAAATCTCTTGCTCTAGACTTCTTGCTCTCATTCGAACTGGAACACAGCCATAGTAGCATCCCACTTGCATGTGTAGGCCCTGCCATTAAAACAATGTTCTAGTGTATGGTGGAGGTGGAGGAACAAGATTAAAAATCTGGTTATCTCAAAGGTTCTGTTCTCCATGAAGCAAGCCTACCCCTCCCGTCTGAGGAGGTTGAGCTATCCTATAAAAGGAAACTTCTATTCCATACATTTTACTTTTTTCCCTTTTGCTAACAAATTAGC
Source organism: Elephantulus edwardii (assembly GCF_000299155.1). Taxonomy (NCBI): domain Eukaryota; kingdom Metazoa; phylum Chordata; class Mammalia; order Macroscelidea; family Macroscelididae; genus Elephantulus; species Elephantulus edwardii. The sequence continues at coordinate 270,440 of NW_006400061.1, forward strand.
CCTTTACCAAACTAATATGTCGTTGTTGTTGTTGTTGTTGTTGTTGTTGTTGTTGTGTGCCATCAAGTTGCTTGCGACTCATAGCGACCCTATGTACAACAGCCCTAAACTCTCCTCTGTCCTGTGCCAATTGCACTGTCTCTGACATACCCATCCTGATTACCCCAAGTCACTGAATCAATCCACCTCAAAGAGGGCCTTCCCCTCCTGCACTGTCCCTCCACCCTCCCAAGCATGATGTCCCTCTCCAAGGACCCATCCCTCCTGGCAACATGTCCAAAGTATGTTAGATGGAGCCTCAGAATTTTTGCATCCAAGAAGCCTCCCGGCTTAACCCTTTCTAGGATGAATCTGTTTGTTCTAGCAGTCCATGGTACCCTCAATACACTTCTCCAGCACCACAGCTAAAAGGCATCAATTCTCCTTCTATCCTCTTTAGTCATTGTCCAACTCTCCAATGCATAACAAGTGATAGCAAAGACCATGGCCTGTATCACATGCACCTTAGTTTCCAGAGAGACACTATTGCTCTTCAGTACTTTGGAGAGGTCCCTAACAGCAGACTTTCCCATCACAATATTTCTTTTAATTTCCTGGCTACTGGTGCCAAGAGCTTTGACTGTGGAGTCAAGCAAACTAAAGCTGTGAGCAATCTCAGTCTCTTCAACACCCATCCTGATGCTGTCAATTGACCCAGTGGTGAGAATCTTTGTCTTCTTGACATTGAGCCTCAATCCATATTGGAGGCTGCAGTCCTTGAACTTCTGCAGCAAGCACTTTAGGTCTTCCTCATTTTCAGCAATCAGGGTTGTGTCATCTGCATAACGCAGATTGTTGATAGGTCTTCCACCAATCTTGACACCACATTTCTTCACATAATATATTATCCATATTATCCTGTGTTTGCAGGGCTTTCTTGGCTAAAATAATCAAAGTCCAAGGAGTCATCCTCAGGAAAAAAAGACAATTGCAACTCATAAATAGGTAACTAACAAAATCAAACTGATACCTATTTCACAAGTCAATGGGGATTTGCTTGGAAGCAGGAGTGGCATCCCATGCTTTTCGAAACTCTATGAACTTTGATAAATGTGTAGAGGGGCTTCAGGTCTTTTGTTCATAGAGTCACTATGAGTCATGCTCGACTTAACAGCAATCAACAGCAGCTACAGCTCATTGTTGAAGCAGTTCCAAGTCATAGCAAACCTGTAGCACAGACCAGTACAATCCGATTGGACTTCTAAGGCTGTAAGTCTTTATGCAAGCTGACTGCAGATTGACACATCTTTTTTCCTGAAGAGGCAGCTGATTGATTTGTATGCCCAGTCTTTCAGTTAACATGTCAATGCTTAACCACTGCATCAAAGAAAGCAAGTTGTTGTTGTTGTTGTTGTTGTTGTTGTTGTTGTTGTTTTGTGCTGTCGAGTCGCTTGCAACTCATAGCGACCCTATGTACAAAAGCCCTAAACTCCGCTCTATCCTGTGCCAATCGCACTGTCTCTGACACTCCCATCCCGATTACCCCAGTCATTGAATCAATCCACCTCATAGAGGGCCTTCCTCTCTTGCGCTGTCCCTCCACCCTCCCAAGCATGATGTCCTTCTCCAAGGACCAGTCCCTTCTTACAACATGTCCAAAGTATGTTAGATGGAGCCTCAGAATCCTTGCCTCCAAGGAGCTACCTGGTTTAACCCTTTCCAGGATGAATCTGTTTGTTTTCCTAGAAGTCCATGGTACTCTCAATACTCTTCTCCAGAACCACAGCTCATTTCATTGATTTTAAAAGTTGTCATTAGTTTTATTTCACTATCAAATCAGGATCAATGAGTGTGTGTGTGGGGGGGGGGGTGTAAGCAGGAGTGGCATCTACTTCCAAAAAACATGTCTCTGGAAACCCTATGAACTTTGATAAATGTTGATAGTTGTAGAGGGGCTTCAAGCCTTTTGTTCATAGGGTCGCTCGCTATGAGTCATGCTCAACTCAAAGGCAATCAACAACAACAGAAACAACATGTATATATGTGTACATATAATGTGCTATCAACCCAAAGGCAGGTTGTTCAAATTCACCTGTGGCTCAAAGTGAGAAAGATAGACAATCTCCTTCCATGCAGTTTGTTATTGTTTTTGTTAGATGTTGTCAAGTTAAGTGTGACTCACAATGACTCTATCAAGAACAGATGTAAACTCTTCAAGAACAGATCTTGAACCCATTGCTGTTGTCACTGCAGAAATGCATCTCTCTCTCACTGACCGTCCATCTTTCTAAACATGAAATCCCTTTCCAAGGAATAAAATGTCTAAAATAAGTGAGACAAATCTACATGATCTTTGACTCCAAGGTAATATTTTCTCCAAGACGTATCTGTTCTTTTTGTAGTCCATGAGATATTTAATACTCTTCTCCAACACAACAACTCAAAGGCATTGATTATTCTTCTTCTGCCACCTTATTTATTTTCCAACCTGCAGATGCACAGCAAACTATTGAAAAGATCAAGCCAGAATCAGGTACACCTTAGTCTTCAAATTGACACCATTGCTCCTTGGTAATTTGGAGAGGTCCATGACAGAAAATTGGCCCAGTGTAATAAGTCTCCTGATCCTGACTCCTACTACCAAGAGTATTGGTTGTGGATCCAGGTAAAAAGAAATCATTAACAATTTTAATCTTTTCTCCATCTATCATGATGTTGCCTTATCAGTCCAGTGGTGAAAATTTTTGTCTTCTTGATGTTGTGATATAATCCTTATTGAAGAGGGTCTGGGTGGTTCCTAGAGGCCTCTTCCTGCTGAGTTTTGTTGTGGAACAGCAAGATGGGAACCTGGGTGGCTCTTGGAGGTCTCTTCCAACTGAAGACTAACCCTGTGAAATTTAAAACCTCTGAGAGTCCACTAGAGGGTGAGCTGTGAGCTGTGAGCTGTGAGCCAGTATTGACACAATTGCAATGAGTGTGAGGGTGTGTGTCTACATTGCAAGTGCCATCATTTCTTAGATTGAGGGAAAGAATAAAAAGGAGCTACTATATTACTATACTCAGTTCCATAGTGAGTAAATCAAGAAGCTACTATATTACTATACTCAGTTCCATAGTGAGTAAATCAAGAAAGAGTCCCAGATAGAAAAGTAAGGACAGGTCAAACTCTGGTGAATGCACGGGAAAAAATCTCATAAGATTCTGATGTCAGCAATCTCCAAAAGTTGAAAAAAAAAATCACATCATGTACAGTATTAAGTACTTCATCACTGTATGTCACTTGTTCTTTTATGCTGCTTGGCCTTCCTAAGCATTCAAAAAGTCAAAAAGGCTGATGTTCTAGGGAACTAGAATGTCTATTAGGGAGAAGCAAGAATGGATTACAGTAAATTGTATTATTACATATTTGAGATCTTTATAACAACATATCAATCAGGACATGGAAATTTTGTAAGGCTACATTTAAGTGTTACAAGTGAACCCTTCAACTTACAGATGGGTAAGAAACAGTGAACATAAAATTGTTCCAGTAGGTTAAGTACTTGTTAGAAATTAATACAGAATACATAACCAGCATGTTGTTGCTGGTTCAGAACCCAACGCTGACGAATCAAGATAGACCGTTGGGATATCATGGAATATAAATTACTTTCTCACTTAGGATGATTTCATTTCACTGAGTTGAAACTTGTGACTACTTATAGCTATGTGCTCACAGTGTCTGAAAATATTGCAAGTGTTAAAAATATTTCTTTTGTGAAAAGAAGACAGTTATGGAGGATTCATGATGCACCATAGATCTCCCCTTGATAAGGATTCAATGATATAATAAAGTAGGCTGTAATTGTCTCTAAAGTGACAATTATGAGTATCTATTCCTAACCTGTACTCGGTAAATCATAACTCTTACTAGAAATGAGCTATAGTAGGATTATTTACACCACAGAAACGGCAGGAGGAAGACCTTTGATGAGATGGATTGACACAGGGATTACAACAGTGAACTTGAACATGGCAGAACATGCAATGATGGTGCAAGATAGGCCAAGATTTCAGTTTGTTGTTCAGAAGGTTACTAGGAGTTAGAGTGGACTTGAGGGTTACTAGGAGTTAGAGTGGATTTGACCACACCTAACAAGATGAGAGTTGTTACTTCTTTTTGTCCCAAAGAGTTGACTTAACAGCATACCACTCTTAGGAATATCAACATTCTCGTTCCTAGAAGCATCATGTTTCCAAGACTGGTCTTGTGCAATGGGACAAGAAAGACCCAGCACAGCACGCTTGCCCTCATACAGGAAGATGTTAAAGCATTGTTCCAACTTTTATTTAACTGTGTCCAAGTTCAGAGCTCTGTCTGCTCAGTCCTATTTCTTTCACTCTCACACAAGTGTTGAACCACACAGAATTCCCCAATAAAAATGCAAACAAATGCCTGCATGTTTAAGTTGGCTTCTCGAAGAACCAAATCAAGCTAACTGAGGGAAAAGAATGATAAAGGGTTTATAAGCCTGCCTCACTGGGAATAGACCAGTGTTTTTCCATCATTCACTGTTTTAAATCTTAATTTCTTCAATATCTTATCAGATCTCCTATTTCTCAATTACTGGAATATTTTCCAGTTTAACACTCTTTTCATTTCTCATTTAAATCACATCTCTATCCCAACCTGCCTCCAGAAGCTTTGTTGTAGAGTGTAGGGTATAGTCAGTTCATATTCCACATGCTTCAGTGGAGGGAGGGTAAGTGGGGAGACTAATTCCCTCTTGTCCCTTTTTAAATCATATCATGATCAGTATATATGAGAGAAGGAATATAAAAGATGGACAATGTTCCCTTTACTATATGAAGTTATAACCCCTTCTTTCTCGGCTATTGGCACTTTCTGGCTAACTTTGGCTGCCAATGTCCTTGATATCGGGCTTTCAGGGGTTGATTTCCAGTTTTCAGATTTAGTTCCACTCCTATGAAACACATTAGCTCCTGACTTGCCCCTAGTATAAGCTAGATAGGGTTGTTGTTCCTGCATACCAGGTTTTCAGAGGGAGTTAACCACACAGGAGGAGAATATCCATCTTTACCCTGCGGAGCAGCTGGTGGATTTGAACGACAAGCCTTCAGGATTGTAGTGCAACTTCTTGTCACAAGGCCATCAGAGCTCCTTAAGGTTATTGCTATTTGTTGTTAGGTGCCATAAAGTCTAGTACAACTCATAGCGACCCAATGAACTAAAGATCTTAACCCTGTTCTTCCCTATGCCATACTCACAGTTTCTGACAGAGCACATTATAGCAGTCACCGTATCATTCCACCTGGTTTGAAGGTCTTCCTCTCCTTCATCAAAACTCCCCCTTTTACAGCATTATGTCTCCAAGTAATAGCCCCTATTAGCAACATGTCCAAAGTATGTAAGGAGAAGCCTCATCATTCTTGCCCCCAAAGAGCACTCTGGCTGCACCCTCTCCAAGATGCATCTATTTGTTCTCTTGGACATCCACGGCATGTTCAGTGCTTTTCTCCAACACCACAGCTCAAAGACATCAATTCTTTTTCTGTCATCCTTATTCAGAAGTATAGCAAGTGATCAGAAAGACCATGGCCTGAATCAGATTCACCTTAGTCTTCAAACTGATATCATTACTACTTAATAATTTGGAGAGGTTGCTAACTAGAGATTTTCCAAAAGCAATGCATCACCTTATTTCCTGACTGTTAGTACCAAGGGTGTTAATTGGGAATCCAAACAAGATGAAGTTGTTGATAGTTTCAATCTCCTCTCCATTCATTGCTCCAGTGGTAAGAATCTTTCTTTTCTTGACATTAGGATGCAATCCATACTGAAGGCTGCATTTCTTGATCTTCTGCAACAAGTGATTCAAGTCCTCCTCACTTTAATTAAAAGTTAATTAAGCAAGAAAGGTTAATCTGCATAATGCAGGTTATTGATGAGTCTCCTTCTGTTCCTAATGAGATACTTCTCTTCAAAGAGTCTAGCTTCTCAGATAATTTGCTCAGCATACAGGTTGAATAGGTATGGAGTTTGAATATAAGATTGACACACTCCCATCTCAATTTTAAATCATGCAGTGTTTTCCTGCTCTGTTCACACAACAGCCTCCTTGTTCCTATTTTAGATTCTGCATGAGCACAATTTAGTGCTCTGGGATTCTCATTCTTCTCAATGTCAGTCACAACATGCTATTATCCATATAGTAAAATAAATGTCTTTGCATAGTCAATAAAGCACAAATACATATTCTTCTGGTATTCTTTACTTTCATCCAGGATCCACCTGACATTACCAATGATATCCTTGTTGTCACAGCCTCTTCTAAATCCTGCTTGAACTTCTGGCAGTTCCCTAGCTAGGCACCATTCTAGACATTTTTGAATGATCTTCAGCAGTATTTTGCTTACATGTGATATTTATGATATTGAAACTGATAAATCTCAAGAGGCGAGGATGGAATAGTTGCAGTACTGAAGGATGAATCCAAGAATGAGGCTTCTCGCCCTCACCATTCCTGCTCCTCATTCGTCTTTTTTTGCAATCTGAGATAAGCTATTAGGAAGGTGCTTAGGTGAAGGCTGGGGATCATAATCAAGGCATCTCTAATGAAGTATTCTAACCTCAATTGTTGTTGGCTTTTGGAAGTTCTTCCCTTTTTCCCACTCTCTTGTTTCCAAATGGCTCTAGCTCATATGGTGACTCTCCTACAGATTTCTGAGGCTATAAATCATAAAGGAAGGTGACTGCCCATCTCTCTCCTAATTCAAATCAGCAGAGATGCTCAGCCTTTGGCTAAGCAGCACAAATCCCTATAGACTACACCGCCAGAACGCCCTCTTTATATGAGGCTGCCAGAGTGGGGTGCTCAATTCTGGGCTTAAAGCATTTATCACTCATTCCAGATCAGCAGGGAAATATCATTCAATGTTTTCATATTTTAAAAACCCCCACACTTAAAATAAATTTCAAAATCTGCAAATGGCAAATATCAAGTTGGTCTATATTGCATAATGAGGCAATGTTGAACCCCAAATTTGGTCCTCGAATTTCCAAAGCAGTTGTCTACATTGATTAAATGTATAAGAATATTGCTGTTTCAACTCTTTACTTTGTGTTTTCAGACAAAAAGATCTAATGGAAAATATAATGATAACTAGAATACCCACATAACTAGACATTTTATGCTTTTGGTAGGACTTTCTAGTACATGCTTTTGATTATAACAAAAGTTCCTTGAAATTTTCTGTAATTATTCTGTTTCAACACAACACACTGAAACCTGCTTTACATGAGATCCAGCACAATTTCAGGTTTTCTCTCATAATAGATGCCATCATTAATTTGTGTTCATATTGTTTGAAAATAGGCTTCTATCTCACGTAGTTTACTTCATACAATTTTCCTAAGCAACAGCAAATTGAATCCTTAAGGGCATGTCTGTCAGGAGTCTCTGAACTTAAAGACCTAGAAAGAGAAAAAGAGAGGGGGGAAACCCAGCATCTGCCTTGTTTATTAGCAACCACAACCTTGGTCTTCAAAACATCAACTTAAGGGGGGTGGGGGGAGTAGTCTTGCCAATACAGTTTGGGCTCCCTTAATTTCATGCACTGTGACTTCAACAATTTCTCCATTTCTCATCTTATTTCTATAAAAGTAGCTTCATTTAAAAGCAGGGAAACCACATTTCATGCTCTTCAGTTTCATTAAAGTTATACAAAAGGAGCCTACGAAAAGAAGCCTCTCCTAATTAAACAGTTGTAGCAGATGAAAATATTGAAATGATGAGTCTGAAAGGAAGCTGACACTATATTCCTCAGAATTTTTTATCGTGACATGAAAAAAGGAACTAAAAAATTAAGATTTGAATCCTAGGATAAAATGTCATATATGTCATTATAAAGAGAAGAAATGAGGTTCGGCCCACTGACTTCTTAAAGTAGTACAGGTGACGTGAGAGACCCAGAGAACAAAGGAATTCCCTGGAATCCTTCATTAAGGAAGGCTTTGCATGATGTTTGGACAGGGGCCTTGGCAGGGCTTCACCAGTGTTGGAGTGCGATCAGAGACTCATGCTTGTAAACTAATGGTGGTGGACAGCTGATGCAGATGCCTTGAACTCTTGTGAGAGTGCTTCATCATAATTCAGCCCGAGCTAGAGAGTGTGCTGGTTAATGGGCACTTGAGATAAAGTGCTACCAAAAATAAGAGAGAGTAAAACTTAATGTGTTATTCCTCCCCTCCAGGACCTGCAAAATAAGCCTGCTTGATTGACAGGCTCCTTTCCGAAAGTGTAAAGAGTAATGACATGCTTCTCAGAGGCTTAGGAATGAGACTGCATTCTCGATGGCTTCTACCTCAACTCTGGAGGCATGCAGAGCTAGATTTATAATGCAAAGGTTGTTTGTGCCGTTCTTGGTGTTATTTATGCAAGTGAATTTCATTTCTAATAGATCACACTATCCACCATTTACTAAAGCTTAATAAACAGCTCAGAAATCTATGTTTTATATGAACGTTTGCCTTAATTAATCATTGAGGATTTTTCTGCCTTGTAATATCTACATATATGTGTGCCAAAAGCTTTTAAATCAGTTCTGGTTCATATGACCTTTTATCGAACAAGACACTGACAGATTCTACACCATCCTCACAGTTGCTGCTATTTTTTACTCCAGTTTTTCATCCCTTGAATTAATGCAGTTCACCAAGTCTTCCTCTTTCTTTCTGTATTTTTACTTCGTCAAGCATAGATTTATTCTTCTCCGGGGGATTGGCCCTCTTGATAGAACATCCAAAGCACATGAGACAGAGTCTCCATCTTCATGTCTAAGGACCATGGTGGCTATACATTCAAGACAGATGTGTTTCTTCATCTTGGCATTCTATGTTGTTGTTGTTGTGTCCTATCGAGTCAGAACCAGTCTATATCAGACCCTTCAGCAGGTTTTCAGGGGCAGCGAATTTCAAGGCAGGAGATTGTCCATCCTTTCATGGAGCAGCTGGTGGATTTGAACTGCTTGCCTTCAGGATTGCAGGGCAGATTCTTGGACACCAGACTCCCTCCATAGTATATTCAATATTCTCCACCACTATCACAATACAAAGACACCAGTTCTTTGGTCTTCCTTACTCTTTTTACAGCTTTTGCATTCATATAAGGTGGTTCTACTTAACATAAGTGTTCGATGGCATAGTCTATAGTGTGTTGTGCCGCTAACCCAAAAGTGAAGCCTCTCTAGTGGTTCAAATCCATCAAAGACTCTGAGGAATAAAGATGTACAACCTCTTCCCATGAGATTTCCAGACTCTGAAAAAAAAAAAAAACAAACTGCAAAATCAACTATGAGTTAGATATTATTAAACAGTAACAAGTGTGGATTTTTTTAAATTAGCATAAAAAATAAAGCCCTATTCCCAAACAGGGTTACATTCATATGGGTTAATATTCTAATATTTTGGAGAGGGCATAATTCAATTCGTATCCAAAGCAACAAAAATATGGCTAAAGCTGGACTGAATGCTTACCATGTGCAAATATTCTAAAGCTTTGTGCCTTATAGACAGGTGTTGTTATTTTTCACATTTCAAAGGTTAAAAAATGAGGCTTAATGAATTTAATTCAGTCATCTCAAGACAAAGTTATTTTATACTTTAGCATCTAAATCAGAATACTTTTGCAAGCAAAGAGAGTGAATGCTAGCTGGATAGAATGCTATGATGATTGGTATAAAAAGAGTCTGTCCTGGGAAAACCAGATGTGTCATCCCACCAAAGCATATGGCACTACTGAGTTTCAGTCCCAAGAAAACTGGCTCTGGAGACTGGAACTTCTACCACTAAGTTTTATTTGCTGTCTCATGTAACTAAAAAAAAAAAAAAAAGAAAAATATATTTAGAAAACTTTGTTGTGTATGTGTGTACCAGTAGTCAATTAGGAATAAAATCAAAAGGTTGCACTGATACATGCAAATAGCTAATTAACTGTTTCAATGGGAGAAAGGGTTTCTGAAGTCAGCAAGCAATGTAAAAAAGTGAATTGAGTGCGTTATTTCCTGCAGAATTCCCACAAGTATCAGTACCCTAAGTAGATAAGAATAACTAAGAAAACCGATTCCAACTGTGGGAACAACAGTTCTCTCTTGCTTTCTCTGTCTCTCTCTTTGGTTTTTTTTTTCTCTCTCTTTCCCCTCCTCTTCCTCTTTCCTAAAGATCTCAGGGGAATTAAATAAGTACAGAGTACAATGGCTTTGAGTAGTAACAAGTAGAATAAAACAAAATTTCTGGAAATATCCGGGGAAAATAACAAAGAAAAATGGACAGAGAAACCGAATAACTAACGCATATTTGGGAATTGTATTTGTGGTAAGAATATGAAAGGTAAGAAAATTATTATTACAAAAATCTAGTTTAATACTAATAATGGAGGTTAGTACATACCAATCAAAGAGAAACATTAGAAAAGGCACCAGAATCTTGAAAATGTTTATGAGTAGAATATCTGATGCTCAGAAGATGGAGTTAAGAATGAGGTTATGAAGGACCTTGAATGTCAGCTCAGTGAGCTTCTTCAACCTGTGTTTGTTAGCTCTTGGTGTGAATTGAATTTACTGATGAAGATTTTTTTTATGAAAATCATTGCCCAGTTTTATGGAGCCAGTTACAAAAGAAATAAACCTGTATGAGTTAAAAGTTGATGCTGAGATCTGGGAATGGATTTCATGATGAAATATTAGATTTTTATTTTTACACTTTGGTGCAAGTATTTTGTGTGTGAAAGATGGGGATGTTATCATACAGACAGAATCATTTGTAATTTTAAAGCATTCTGCATACATATAAAACCTTTAAGCTTAATATCCAACTTGAGAGCCCTGGCCAGAGTGGAGCATGGACACCTATGAAAACTTGAGTCTCATCACAGAAACCAGTAACAATTACTATTGGCAATTATATATTATAGATTCTTATGATCTGATGTTTTAATAATTATATTTCCTAATAACTACTATAAAGGGAAGAAAGATAAGTCTTGGAGAATGTTTAAAAAGTCCCACACTAGTTTAAGAGTAAAGACCAAAAATAGGAAGATGAAATATCTGATTTTTAATGCCATTTAAAGAGCTAAGATTATTGAAAGTAAGGTCATATACGTACTACTATTGTTAGATGCTATCACATCAACCAAGGCTCATAGCTATCCTATAAACAGCAGATCTGATCTGTGCCCTAACTTGTACCACCTCACAACCTCTAATATGTTCAAGCTCCTCATTACAATAACTGTGTTAATCCACATTGGAGATCTTCCTCTCTTTCATTGGCCCTCCATTTTTCCAACTATGATGTCTTTTTAGAAGACTGGCACCTTCTGACAATACGCCCAAAGCATGTGAGATGAATTTTCAACACCGTCACCTCTAAGGAGTGTATTTCCTCCAAGACAGACAAGTTTATTCTTTTTTACAACCCAAGGGATATTCAGTACTCTTCTTCAATACTACAACTCAAAGATAGTGATTATTTTTCTACCTATCCATTGTCCAACTTGAGGACATATAAGAAGTAAATGAAAATATCAGGGCTTGGATCAGTTGCACCTTGGTCTTTAACATTTCCCCCATTTTAGATAGCCAGTTTCTGATTTGCCTGTTTCTATCAAACCAGTACTCTGAGGAAATAAGCAAGTTCCTTTCTCTGAAGAATCCTCTGTTGCAGTTAGAATATTTAGCACCTGAAAGCAAAGTCCAGTCAAGAGAAAACATTGTAGAATCAACACTAGCTCATAGCATGGAACATCTACTTGGGTTCTAGTCAACTCATCTCAAGCCATACAAGGCGAGGTCCAAATGGGCATTGCTGCAAATTCAGGAGTCCTTTTTTCCCCCTGTGTTCCAGATTGACTAAGCTTTCACTCAGTCTTCACCTCTATGAGATCAAATCAACAATACAGGGGTCCTCATGACCCCTTGCTTCTGAAAACCAGCAGCCTTTTTGTACTTATCCAAGTTTCTGTGCATGCTAGATCAGCAGTGCTTTTGGAATGTGTCCAGACTCCATTGTGCGTCTTCACTATTCCATGCACCCCTCTTAAAGCTACTCCAGTGGATCCAGTGGTCACCACAGGTGAGCATACTCACCAGCTCCCTTTAAGTCCTGAAAAGAGGCTGTACCTGAATGGGTACTAACCTTACCCTTCTTCAGAAGCCAAACTGCTTGGCCCAGTTTTAAAATGTCAAAGTCTCTTTTTTTCCCTCTCTCTTTCTTTCATCTAAATGTATATCTCTATATTCAAAAGTCCAAGAAAGATCTATTCAAATGCAAACTTCCTCAGGGTACTGGATGGGCTTAATCTTCCCTCAGGCTACGTTTTATGACATCTAGTTCTGCTTGCAACAAGGATTTCTCCAATGTGAATTTTCCTCTTGTTCAATATCTAGTATTTATGTCAATCCATGGAATATATAGGGATACCAAAAGAACAAACAAATATGTCTTGGAGACGGGGCTACCAGAGGGCTCTTTAGAGGCAAAGATGATGATGCTTCACCTCACATACTTCAGGAATGTTGCTAGGAGAGACTATTCCTTGGAGAGGAAAATGATGCTCAGACCCAAGGGTAGAGAGTTGGCAAAGGAAAGGAAGACCCTCTACCAGGTAGATTGACATGGTGATTTCCACAATGGGCTCTACTGTGTCAGGAATTGTGGATGGCACATGATAGGACAGAGGTTGTTGCTCATAGGGTCACTATGGTTGTACTTCATTCAATGGGACCAAACAACAATAAAAACAGTATTCATTTATATCATGCATCTTAACATTATATCAACAAATCCTTAATTATTTCCACAAGATAAGAGGAAGTTCAAATTGCTCTGAAGGAATTGGCAAAAAACAAGGCTCCAGGAGTTGACAGCATACCAACTGACATATTTCAACAGACAGACACTGCCCTGGATGTGCTCACTAAGTTGTGACAAGAAATCTGGAGGACAGCCAGCTGACTAATGACTGGAAAAGATTGATATTTGTTCCCATTCCAAAGAAAGGTGACCCAACAGAGTGTGGAAATTATCAAGCAATATCACATACAAGCAAGATTCTGCTGAAATTATCCAAAAACGTTTGGAACAATATGTCAACAGAGAACTGCCAGATGTGCAGGCTGGATTTAGAAGAGGTCGTGGTACTAGGGATATTATAGCTAATGTTAGATAGATCTTAGCAGAAAGCAAAGAAGACCAGAAGAATGTCTATCTGTGCTTCATTGACTATGCAAAGGCTTTTGACTGTGTGGACCACAAGCAGCTGTGGCTGACTCTGAGGAGAATGGGAATCCCAGAACATTTGATTGTGCTAATGCGAAACTTATACTTGGACCAAGAGGCAGTTGTCAGAACAGAGCAAGGAGATACTACATGGTTCAAAATCAAGAATGGGGTTCGTCAGGGATGTATTCTGTCTCCATCCCTTTTCGATCTGTACACAGAACAGATCATCCAAGATGATGGGCTATACGAAGAGGAATGTGGAATCAGGATTGGTGGAAGAATCATCAACAACCTGTGTTATGCAGATGACACAACTCTGCTTCCTGAAACTGAGGAGGACCTGAAGCGCTTGCTGCAGAAGATCAAGGAATACAGCCTCCTATATGGACTGAAGCTCAACATCAAGAAAACAAAGATTCTAACCACTGGGCCAATTGGCAGCATCAGTATGGATGGTGAAGAGAGTGAGACAGTTAACAGTTTCAGCTTTCTTGGCTCCACGGTCAACACTCTTGGTAACAGCAGCCAGAAAATCAAGAGACGAATTGCATTGGGAAAGTCGGCTGTGAGGGACCTCGCAAGAGTACTAAAGAGCAACGATGTCAGACTGGAGACTAAGGTGCACCTGATCTGGGCTATAGTCTTCGCAATTACGTGCTATGCAACAGAGAGTTGGACAGTGACTAAGGTTGATAGAAAGAGAATTGATACCTTTGAGCTGTGGTGCTGGAGAAGAGTGTTAAATATACCTTGGACTGTCCTGGAGAGGGTGAAGCCAGAGTGTTCCCCGGAGTCAAGAATTCTGAAGCTTCATCTGACATATTCTGGGCATGTTGCAAGGAGGGACTTGGCAGAGTGGAGGGGCGGTGAAGGAGAGGAAGACCTTTGATGAGATGGATCGATTCTGTGACTAGAGAGGTGGGAATAAGTGCATTTTAGATGGCTAGGTTGGCACAGGATAGAAGAGTGTATAGAGCTCTTATACATAGGATCGCTATGAGTCGCAAGCGACTCAATGGCACATAACAACAACAACCGGGGTGGGGAGGGGAATCCCAGAAACCAAAATATTTATAAAGTTAAATAAATAAAAACCTTAACATAGAAATCTTTCAAGGAATTAACCATTTCAACTTTATTCTCCACCCTTAACTTACCTCAGTCATATACAGATGTCCTCTGGCTGAAGTAGTTTAACATTTTCCTCCATTTTAGTTGCTGCAAATGTAGCCATTTTAACTACATTTCCCGGGATCTTAACTTTTAACAAAAATCATAAATTTCCATGTGTCTGAAGCCACTTCTTTGTAGGGAAAAGGCCACACAGGCATGGCTATATCTGATTTTTAACAATCTCATAAAGGGTAACTCTTCCTGTCAATAGCATCAATAACACAAAGCCAGTTATAACAAGGTTAGACATATCCTCCACACTCCTATACCTACTTCTCCTTCTAATCGTCTCAACACCAATAATCCTGCTTTGGTGAGTCCAAAATTCGGGGTGATAGCTCACAGACTACACAGAACTATTTTGAGAATGTCAAAAGGTTATAATCCAGATTGTTGTTGTTGTTGCTGTTGTTGTTATGTGCTGTTGAGTCACTTGGGACTCATAGCGACCCTATGTACAACAGCCCTAAACTCTGCTCTGTACTGTGCCAATCACACCATCTCCGATATACCCATCCCAATTACCCCAGTCAGTAAATCAATCCACTTCACAGAGGGCCTTCCCCTCCTGTGTTGTCCCTCCACCCTCCCAAGCATGATGTCCCTCTCCAAGGACCAATCCCTCCTTACAACATGTCCAAAGTATGTTAGACAGAGCCTCAGAATCCTTGCCTCCAAGGAGCCACTCAGTTTGACCCTTTCCAGGATGAATCTGTTTGTTTTCCTACTAAAAGCAGAATATAGTCAAGAGAGCTTCCAAAATGTGCAGGCAGACAACTCAGCCTTGAGTCTCATGGCTATAAAACAGGGTTAAAAAGTCATCTGTCCTGTCAATATTGGCTCACCCCTCCCCAAACCAACATTGTCCAACAAAATTAAGCAAAGACTCTTAATTTAGTTCTGGTTCTGTCTGGGGGCTCTACTTTAGCCATGGCTGTTGCTGTTTTAAGTCTACCTGACACAAGAATGTCTTGTCCTGAAGGACAAGTTACATTCTCTTGCTTCTTTTACACATGTGCCAGAATAGGTCTAGTCTGCTGCCAGAGCTGTTAGAAATTGAATTTATTGACAACTCCTTGTAGAATGGTGAGATAGCCAATCCCCTTCTAGATAGGTAACACATCCTGTTCACATTTTTCCACTCATCCATGTGGTCAATTCAGATTCAGTGGCTAGGAAAGTCATATTAAAAGGCAACTCCACATGTGGCCTCTTCTATTTCCAGCTTGAACTTCTTGCAGTTATTTGTCTATAAACTATTCTAGCCATTTTTCCGTTCTCTTTAGCAGTATTTTTTTTTCTTGCTTGTTCTATTAATAATATTGTTTGATGATCTCTACATTCTGGTGGATTGCTGGGGTAATAGGGTAAAATTATTGTAAGGCATATTATCAATAAGTCTTATGTAAAACCCTAATTCTGCTGTTTATTAGTTATCAAATCTTAGACCTGGGAGCTCAGGTGGCATAGGCCCTAGAGAGTTGTGTTGTTAACCCAAAGGCGCTATTTTTCTGGCAGTTTGAGTCCATCAGTGTGGTTTACAACCTCCACAAGCACACCAGAGAATCAGCTATAAGTAAGTTCCAATACAACAGCAGCGAGTGAGTGAGTGAATAATCTTGGAAAGTTAAGTATCATGTCCGCATCTGCAATACTGTAATTCTACTTAACACTAAAATAAGGATTCTCTTTCAAAGGCAATAGACTTTGGAGCCCTGCAATAATTTAAACATAGATGGAATGCTCTCTGACTAACAAAGTAGTAGGATATTTTAAAGCCACAAATCCTAGATAGACATAATAGAAGTCTTACCTAAATAGTTCTCACTTGCCTCAAAAATAAACAATCTGACCTGGACATGAAAAGAGATTTATGTAAAAACTAATGTTTTCTACCTCAGGATTAAACATTCACTTCCAGATCTCTGAATGTGAACCATTCTCCACTGTTAAATCATACCTCAACTTTATATGTGATATATCTTCCCCATTAATACATTTTCCCCATGTTCATGTAGCCTGCCTCACACACACACACCGAGAGCATGAGCCTAAGTCAGGGTCCCCTTTTCTCACTGTTTTCACAGCTTCTCTTTTAAGCAAAGAAAATGCAATGTGATAGATAATATATATGCTATCTATTCCATGGGCAGGTGCTTTTTTCTCTTTCTCTCAATATAGCACTGCAACCCAGTGCCAGCCTGCCTTCCATGCTGACTCCCACTTAAGATTTTCTGTTCTTTTCTCTTATCTCATTCTTATAAATGGCAGAGACACTAACTTGAAAAGACTACTGTAAAGATTAAAGATAAAACACACATAAAGCATGAGGTACTTAGTAGGACCTCAGAAAATGTCATTTACTAGTATAAAGTTCAAATTCTGTATTTATCATTCACAAATTATATATTTCTTTATCTATGTCTCCAGTTCACTCATCTGTAAATGACAGAAAAATAATAACTACCTTGAAGAGTTATTATAAAGGCAACAACTATTTTTAGTAATAAAGTATAATTACATCTATGAGAACATTACATGCTAAAAAAACCCACAACACTAGTCAGAAATCACTGAAAAAATAACACTAGAAAGGCAAATTTGTTGTTTGTATGTAGGATGTTTTCAAGGTTCAACAGACACCAATTTCCTTCTCCTTATTTCTATTCCTTCTAAATTCATATTGTTATATGGTGTAGCCTTTGAATTCTGAAAGGAGTGAAGATTAAGAGTTCAGTTTGTAGAAGCTATGCTGTTTGGTTTCCAACCACAGCTTTCCCAGCTCTGTATCATGAGGCAATTTATCTAATCTCTTTGTGCTTCAACTTTTCTTCATCTGTAATAGGAGATAATGATAATATCTATTTCAAAGAAAAGTCACTCACTCATTCATTGCTGTGAAGTCAGAGTCAACACGTAGCTGACCCTCCAGTGGGTTTTCAGAAGCTATAAAGCACACAGGAGGAGATAGCCAATCTTTACCCTGTGGAGCAGCAAGTGGATTAAAATCACCTCTCTCTGAGTCTGCAGCACAACTCTCTACCAACTAGGCAACCAGAGCTCCCTCGAAAGGGCAATGGTAAAGGTTAAATGAGATGTTTCTATTTAAATTCTGAGAAGGAAACTTGGTGCTTAATAAGACCTCAGTCCGTGTCAGCCACTATCAGTGTTTTGTTAGATAATACTTCTCCAAAGGAATGGTCGCTGACTGGGGTAATGAAGGTAGGTATGGCAGAGACAGTGAGATGGGCATAGGACAGGGCATGGTTTAGGGCTATTGTACATACAGTCGCTATGAGTCATACTCGAAGGCACATAACAACAACAACAACAAAGGAATGGTTATTGTACTCTTCTCAACTGCTGATGGTACATATATTATTTACTTTTAGAGTTGATTCTTAAATTCTTAAAACATCACCTTAATATGTTGTTGTTGTGGTGGTGGTGGTGGTTGTTGTTGTTGTAGTGAAGTGCCATCATGCCGTAGGAGGCTCATAGCAATGCTATGAACGAAAGACCTGAACACTTGTATAACTTTTATCCTTTCTCCAGGTTCATATGGTTTCTAGAAGCAAGCTATTTCAGAAGTGGATGCCACTCCTGCTTCCAAGCTTGTTTTCATCTGGGAGATCCTCCAAACACTGTCCACCATGGGTAACCATTAGTGCATTTGACACATCAGTGTCACAGTATTCAGCTTCACAGCAATCATAAGTTACCTCTGTACAGCAAGAGGACAGACCAGGGCTATACGATCTAGAAGAATATTTGACCAAAAACAATTAAAAACAGCGGCCTGAGGGCCCTACCGAATTTAAGAACCAGAGCATGGTTCAAACTCCATGAGCTCCATTATTCCAAATTCCTCTTAATATGTATGTATACCCAAATCACTTTATTCTTAACAACTCTCATATACATCCCCCAAATGCTTCTCAATAACAGAAAATGAAGATTAGATAATCCAGCTACTGTTACAGTTAAAATCTGCTAAAATTTCTTGTTTAAAACAGATACATTTTAATACTATCTTTTTAAAATGACAAATTTAAAGCAACTAGAAATTATTACTGCTAAAAATGGGTAATCTCTTCTCATCAGATTAACTGCCTCTGAAAACCCACCAGAAGGTCAGTTGCAGGTCAGTTCTTACTCTATGGTACACAACAATTAGCAAGTTAAACATTGCCTCAAGACAAGGGTAGAATTAACATATTTTAACATCAAGATAGCCCAAGCAGAGAGACAGAAAGAGAGACAAAGAGTGTGTGTGTGTGTGTGTGTGTGTGTGTGTGTGTGGCGCGCAAGTTTTGCACACACCATTACTTGCCTTTCTGTCCCTGAAAGGATGAAAATGGTCTGAAAGGAACTAAAACAGACCGTTGAGTGGACCTTGTGAATCTCATATATGTTAACGAAGTTAAGAAGTCATTGAAGCCTTTTTTTAAAAAAGAAAAATCTATGATGGGATTTTGTGGGGGTGGGGGATTTTGGTGGTGGTGATGGTTTGGGGCGCCTTTTTGTTTTGTTTTTCATTTAAACACATTATCCTATCTACCTCTGTGCAGTCCAGAATATCCCTTTTTGAGATCAACGAAGGTTAGAAATCTGAGGAAGAGTTAAGATCTAAATGAAATAATGCAAGAGCTTTTCTTGAGGATACTCTCCTTTCCAAACCAGAAATATGTTGGCTCTCCAACATAATTGGATACAGATGTGCCTGACATTAAACCCTAGTTATGTTTCTGAAGGAATCTTTTAGAATCTGAAAAAAGCTTACTTTATGTTCACTAGGAGTGTTCACTTTTGTTTTCAAGTTTTTCATACAGCAAGGAATCCTCTGTGAATATTCCTATTTTTATAAGTATAATTACATAATTGCTATTCTTTACATGAAGAATTGACCTTGAAGGACTGCACCATATGGGAAACATATTTACATGACCAGAATCACTTCCCTCAAAAACATCCTACACACAAACAACAGATTTCTATTCCTAGCATGCTTTGTTGCAGTTATTTCTGACTGCACTTTCATAAATTCATTCTTAACCTAAATGAGCTTTGGAGTCCCTGCATGGTGCAAATAGTAAAAGTACTTGAGTGTTAACTAGAGATGTGATCATTTTAGTCCACCCAGAGGTGCCTTAGAAAAAGGCCTGTTGATTTGCTTCCAAAACAATTTAGTCATTGAAATAATAAAGCATAAATAAGGTTATCATGAACATGATCATCTCAGAGACTTTTTGAAAAAAATAACTTTGAAGGAGCATTGTCATCAGTTTTCTCTGTATTCAGCCTTCTTATCATGGTCTTTCACCACACCTATTAATTTCAGTTGTTAATGATTTCATCTTACTTAGCTCCACAATCAATATCCTTGGTACTACCAATTAGGAAATCAGGAGATGTTACATTGGCCAAGCCTTCTGATATGGACCTCTCTCCAAATTATTGTGGTTATTATGTTAGTTTGAAGACTAAGGTGGTCCTGATATATGCCATGATCTTTTCCAACACTTGCTATTAGTCTGAGAACTAGACAATGAATTTGGATGACAGAAGAAGAATTGATGCCTTTGAACTGTGGTGCTGGAAAAGAGTAGTGGATACCTCATGGACTGTCCAAAGAAAAGACAGATAATGTCTTGCAGAAGGTACAGAGTTTTCCTTGGTGATAAAGGTTATAAAGCTTCATCTCATATACTCTGGGCATATTGCTAGGAGAGGCTGCTAGTCCTTGGAGAAGGACATCATTACTAGAAAGGTGGAGGGATGGCGAAAGAGAGGAAGATCTTCAAAGAGATGGATTGACATAAAAACTGAAGCAATGTTCTCAAATGTGTCAGAGGTGATGAGGATGACACAGGATAGGGTTCAAATTGGTTGTTCATAGGGTGGCTGATGTACTTTATTCAACAACATCTAACAATTAACTTCAAGTATTCTTCCTGATCCAGCTCACAGTTTCTCCCTTATGATTTTGATACTCATTCACCAGCCAACTCTCTTATTACAAGTTATACATAATTACCATTCTATGAATGCCTATGGTATTGATTATTTTTAATTCAGTTTCTCTAAAATTTCTGACATAGGCCATAATTAATTTAATCGTGTAATCTGAGTGACCTGTTGTTGTTGTTGTTGTTATGTGCTATGGAGTCACCTGCAACTCACAGCGACCATATGTAAAAGACCTAAAACCTAATCTATCCTGTGCCAATCTCACTACATTCAACATATCGACCCTGATTACCCCAGTCATTGAATCAATCCATCTCATAGAAGGTCTTCCTCTCCTGCACTGTCCCTCCACCCTCCCAAGCATGACATCCTTTTCCAAGGATTGGTCTCTCCTTGCAATGTCCAAAATAGGTCAGATGAAGCTTCAGAATCTTTTCCTCAAAGAAGGAGCCTGATTTAACCCTTTCTAGGATGAAACTGTTCATTTTCCCAGCAGTCCATGGTATATTCAGTACTTTTATCCAACACCACAGCTTGAAGGCATCAATTCTCCTCCTGTCCTCCCTAGTCATTGTCTAGCTCTCTCTTGCATGCAAGTGATAGCAAATACCATGGTCTATATCTGGTGCACCTTAGCCTCCAGACTGACACCATTGCGCTCCAATACTTTGGAGAGGTCTCTAACAGCAGGCTTTCCCATCTCAATACATCTTTTAATATCCTGGCTGCTAGTGCCAAGAGTGTTGATTGTGGAGCCAAGCAAATTAAAGCTGCTAACAATCTCAATCACTTAACCATCTATCCTGATGCTACCTTTTGGCCCAGTGGGGAGAATCTTCATTTTCTTGATATTGAGCCTCAATCCATATTGAAGTCTATAGTCCTTGATCTCCTGCAGCAAGCGCTTCTGGTCTTCCTCAATTTCAGCAAGCAGGGTAGTGTCACCTGCATAATGCAGATTGTTGATGAATCTTCATCCAATCCTGATGCCACATTTCTCCTCATACAGCCCAGCCTCCTTGATAAGGTAAGGTATGGAAAAGGTATGGAGACAGGACACATCCCTGGTGTACATTCTTCCCATTTTTGAACTAAGCAGTGTTTCCTTGCTTTGTGCTGACGACTGTGTCCTGGTCCAAGTATAGGTTTCACATTAGCACAATCAAGTGTTCTGGGATTCCCGTTCTTCCCAGAGTCAGCCACAATTTGTTGTGACCCACACAGTCAAACACCTTTACATAATCAATGAAACACAGATAGACATTCCTCTGATATTCCCTGCTTTCAGCCAAGATCCATCTAACATTAGCTACAATATCCCTGGTACCATGACCCCTTCTAAACCCAACATACACATCTGGCAGTTCTCTACTGAAGTGCTCTTTTATTCATTTTTTAATCAGCAGATTCTTGCTTGCATGTGATATAAATTATATTGTTCGATAATTTCCACATTCTGTTGGATCACCTTTCTTTGTAATGGGAACAAATATAGATCTCTTCCAAAATAGCAGGCCTCTGAAAACCCTATATACAATAGAACACACGTAGACTAACAGATGGGGCAACTGAGGCAGAGCTTTCAAGTATGGAAATACAAAGGAAAAGGAACAATTGTAAGCAGACACTAGTGATTGAAACATGGAATGTGAGAACCATGAATGTAGGAAAATTAGATATTGCTAAGGAAGAAATGGAATGCATAAACATTGACATACTAGGCATTGGTGAGATGAGACGGACCGGCCTGGGGCATTTTGAGTCGGACGATCATATGATCTATTACTCCAGAGAAGAAAAGGTGAAGAAAAATGGGGTTGCTTTTATAGTTTAAAAAGTCTTTTCTAGATATGTCTTGAAATACAATATTTTGTGAGCTACAGGCTAATATCCATATGAATACAAGGAAGTCGAGGGAATACCACTATATGTACCAATAACTAAAGCCAAAGAAGATGAAATAGAAGATTTCTACCAACTTTTACAGTCACAGATAGATCAAACACGCAATCAAGATGCATTAATAATAATGGGTCACCAGAATGCAAAACTTGGGAACAGAGAAGAAGGATCAATAGTTAGAAAACATGGACTCAGTGATAGAAATGAAGCTGGAGAAAGAATGATTTAATTTTGCACAATCAACAACTTATTTATTGCAAATACATTTTATAAGAAACATAAACGCAGGTTATACACATGGATTTCACCTACTGGTATGCATAGGAATCAGATTGATTACATCTGTGGAAAGAACCACTGCAGAAGCTCAATATCAGCTGTGAAAACTAGGCCAGGAGCTGATTGTGGGACACACGACCAACTGCTCATATGTGAGTTCAACCTGAAGCTGAGGAAAATTAAATCGAATCCGTAGGAACCAAAATATGACCTTGAGTCTACCCCACCTGAATGTCAAAACCATTCAGGAACAGGTTTGAGGCCTTGAACCCCAAGGAGCAAAGACCAGATGAGTTGTGGGAGAATATCAAGAATATCATCCAGGAAGAGTGCAAAAAGAAAGAGGAGGTAGAAAAGACCAAAATGGATGTCAGAAGAAACTCTGAATATCGCAGTAGAGCACTGAGAAGCCAAAGCAAAGGGATGAATGCAAGATATTAATGAGCTGAAAAGAAGATTTCTTTTTTTTATTTTATTTTATTAAATTTTATTAGGTTTAATGAACATTTACAGGTATTTTGGGTTTTCATTCCTTCATTGCTGCACCATTCTCTCTACCCTCCTCCCCAGTTTGTTCTTCTTCCCCGCCATCCGAATGTCTGT